>NC_092840.1:1342808-1676558 GCF_039878825.1 Excalfactoria chinensis | reverse complement strand
TCATTTTAATAAGCAATTTGTATATTCCCCAGACTTTGTAGGCAGGATTTGCATTTAACCTGAAAGGGAAATCAAAGTGCCTCGACATCTTCCTACCCTGAAAATGTCGTGTTTATGCCCTCAAAAAACTCACCTAAAATAGACAAAGGCAGAAAATCTCTTACCCCGAAACACCTATAATGTCACTTGGCTTTTTGAAAGCCCCCATTCTCCTTTCTTTGTGTATGTTAAGCCATTAGAGCTAGATTTCAGAGATGATATCACATTTTAAAGATATTCCAGGACGCAAGGCTGGACCTTCAAAGGAATCACTGGGGAAGACAGCAAAGATTCCATTTGCTGTTTGTACTGTACCACATCAGAGCAGTTATTCTGCAGAACGCTGGTTTCTTTACTGTATGTTTTGCTAACCACTGCAGAGTAATACCAGTGCATCTCACATGTATGGATGTAACAGCTCAAAAGATGCATCATCAGTGATCCATTAAACTATTTCTGTACTTACCCTGCTGATGAAAGAAGTTGATACCTCTGCAGGTCTGGGAGTGTATGTGTCCATTGGGATAGTCATATTAACCTCAGGTATGCAGCTCTGGTCCTTCTAGCCAGCTTTTCACGTACCTCTGGGAGGAGGGTTTGACAGATCTCCAAAGCTACCAATGTAGGAAATTTCCCAGAATGGTTGAGGTTGGAAGGGATTTGCTTTTAACCTACAGCAGAGGTTATTAGTAACCTTGAACCTAACTCTGTTTGCTTCTCCTGGAATTCTTCATTTATATCCAAGAACCCCAAAATCTGTTCTGCTAACCTCAGAGGAGAGGGTGAGAGGGCTTTGGAACCAGCTAATAAGCATGTGGTGATGTTGACTTCTAATTCCCACTGCTCTCTTGCTAGAAGGGCTCATCACATGCCAGGTGGTCTCTCAGTCTTGGCCTTGGTAGACCTTTTCTTGCCTAGCAAGGGATGTGTGTTATAGCTGCAGTCCCTTTCTCAACACCAGTGACATGCACAGTTGCACTTGAACTGCTTGCAGCTCTCATGGAGTTTCAGAAGCAGTGTGGTCCTTCTGCTGTTACCTGCAAGACTCTGTTGTGGCTTTCATCATACAACTTTGTGCTACTGCATTGCATAGATGAACACAGAAGTGGTTGTTAGTAAGTCTGTCGGTTTCAACACTGTCCTGTTCTCTTGACCTAGGTGTTCAGCAATATTTTGCGTAAGTGTGGCCTGCAGTGTGAAGGAGCCTCTGCTGAGCCCCAGAAATTGGAAGAAAGAGTAAATGTGACCCCAGGGAACATGCCCCTCCAGGTAGAACCACTGCTCTTTGCTGTTTGTCATCCTGCAAACTGAATGGTCTGTGCAGTACTGAGACCACAGAGGGTCATTCTGTTCCCAAGCAGCTCATATAGCACATGTCACTGTTTAATTGCTTGGCATATGATTTGATGATAAAGCCTTTCCAATGTGAGTTTCCTGCTTTGCTCTTGTGCATTTCAAGCACATCCACTGTATCATATATCCTACAGATTTAACCTGAATCTGATGCATCCCCATCAGAGTGGATTATACTGTGTACTTAGGAAAGCTCGTGTGGTTTTTTCCTCTCACTGATCGTTCATTCTCTCTCAGGAGCTGAAGGATATTGTGCTGTACCTGTGTGACACTTGCACAACACTCTGGGCGTTTCTTGATGTCTTCCCATTGGCTTGCCAGACCTTCCAAAAACACGAGTTTTGCTACAGGTACGTCTTGGGCTGCAGACGGTTTATTCTGGCCAGTTAAAAATACAGAGTGTTCAGCAGGATCTTGCCCCAGTGTCTTCATTGTTAATTGCTGAGATTTAATGCAGCTGAGGAGTGCCAAGTTCAGGCTGATGGGAACACACAGGTTCCCAATAAATAAATTATTATAGAGTTGTCTGCAGTTTCTGCTAAGTGTTTACCTTTGTCATTGCCCATGAGCCAGTCAACCATGGCAATTTCAAATCCCATCTGAACAGTACTCAGTGTCCTTTGGAAGGGATGAGCAGAAAAAAATGTGGATGGAAAATTGCTTCTTGCCATAGGACCTGAAGAAGGGGAAGGAGAAAGTTTCTGAAGTGATAGTCTGTCAGGGTCTGAGAAGAAATATTTTTGCTTGATGTTTAACCTAAGTTTTATACTAGAGAATATCACTGAGCTTTGGCAAAAGCTGAGTGCGTGGGAAAGGAAAACAAGGCAGCACTGCCACAGATGGGCTGACAGCTAATTCCCTGACCAACTCTAGTTTGCAGTGCAGTGAGGCAGGAGCCAGGTTGGTCACAAGGTCCAGACAGCAGAGTGTTCCCACATGGACTGCAAGTCCTTGAGTGATGCTTACCCAGCTTGCCGCAGGTGTTTCGAGCTGCAGGACTGTCTCATAGAGACTTGCCACAACCACTTTTGTGTAGCGCCAACTGAGATATTAATTTGTTGTCCTTATTTCCCCTTCTTTATTTGTTTGTTAGCGTAAATGAACTCATTTTTTACTGTTACTTCTGACCATGTTGCAGACCTCTGAAGTCTCGCAGCTGCCAGTGGTTTATGGACCACAGGCTGAGTAATGCTGCTGCTCCAGGTTGTGTGGGTTTCTCTCCTCTTAGATGTTGTCAAGTTGGTTATTGAGACAAGAGCAGATTGGTGGACTGCTGGTGGCTGTTTGAATTGGCAAGCAGGGCTGCTTACGTGCTTGATTACTCAGAGCAGTAAAGCCTTTTGCTTTTAGTTTTGCTGTTGATGTCAGAGACATGCTAAAATACTCTTGATCTTTGCCATGCGTCAAGAGCAACATTTTTATTACTTTCCAATATGGACTTATTGGGTCTTTGGAGTGTGGGGAGGGAAAACTGACTTATATGTCCTACTTTCCAAACCACTCTGATTCCAGATCTGTTGGCACCTGGTCGTTTTTCTCATTGACTAAAAGTATTGACCAGCTTCTGTTACATTTGCCTCAAGGATACTCACTTAAGGTGTTTGCCTCTTAATATGTAACATAGATGTAACGTTGCTGGTGGAGCAGCTCTGTGCAAAGTGCTGTAACAGCTAGCTGCTCATGAAGCAGTGCTGGGCTTTATTCTGAGGCCAATCTCAGCTGAGGATATTGTTCTTCTGAGCAGCAGGGAGATGGTTTTCAAATACATTGATGTGCCTCCTCAAGGTGTCTTCAAAGATACCTTGATGGCTTCCTCAGGATGCTGCTCTTTGTTGTGTATTACCTTGCTTCAGTTTCATGGAGCAAATAACAAAACAATAATGCTAACGAGTACTGCTAGTGAGGAGAGCTTAATGAAATTAACCAGCTGAATTTGTATTCTAGCAAGTGATTTTGGAACCATCCATTGCCAGTTACTGTTGTGTTGCCCCTCTCTGCAGGTTAGCATCGTTCTATGAACTGGCAATTCCTGAGCTGGAGTCTGCAATTAAGAAGAGGCATTATGAAGATAACAGGTAAAAATCCCTGTGAAGACTCACCTCTTCTTTTCAATATGACTCTTGCAGGGCTTGGTTAAAAAAGCACTTCATGCTGCTTTGCCCACCATTGCAGAGCCTTTTCCGTCTTTTTTTATGCTGCTTCAGAGAGCTCCGAGGAGGCAGCTTTTCTAATACCAAATTTTCCTGGGCACTGGGGTGACTAATGGCTTCTTTCAGTGCTGTCTAAGAAGAACCTTGGTGGGAGACGCATCCAAATTGTAACAAAGTGTGAAAACATGAATGATATCTCCGTGTGGATGGGTCTCCTTGTTTTTCAAAGCACAGGCTATGCTGGTACACTCGATCTATCATTTGTCTAGCTGTCAGGACAATTTGCTACTGAGAGCAACTTCATTTAGAGCGCAGGTTTTCCTTAATGAGTATGAAATGGTTCTCATCTCTGTCCTCACAGCAAAGAAAGAATTCAGCTAATTAAATTCCTGCTCTAGAGGGATAACTCTGGAGGAAAGGAGCATTGAAGATTTGAATTCCTTGTGCTTGCACCAACAATGTGATCTTTACTCTCTCTGCAGTGTTTATGCTGATTTGTGGAGGAGAATTTCACATTCCAGGAAGAAGGTGATGGAAGCCTTTCACATCCTCATAAATCAAGTGTGTCTGCAGCCCATCTTAGAGAGCAGGTATTGGCACGTGGGTTTTGTGGTTCTGTTCAGTTATTTGATCTCCGCTGTGGGGGAAAATTTCTCTTGGTTTCTGATTTACTGGAGAAAATGGACAGTGTAGGAGCTGTGCCCAAAGATGCTTCCTGACAGCAGAAGCCTCTTGTCCTGCACAGCAGGAATGTTCCAGAGGAAACAATATGAACTGGTACTGGATTGGTGAATTGCTGCCCCATCAAAATGAGTTAAGGTACATGGTTCAGTCAGTTTGCTAACCTCACTTTATGGCTAAACTGTGAATTCTAATGCTGTGTGTAGGCACCTTGCCTGAGATACTGTAGCAGAAATAATGCAGGTCTACAGATCATTGAAAGCAGTGTTTTTTAAACCTGGATGCTGATGGCTTTACTGCCCCTCTTGTTTTGAAAATAGGTAGCTAATAAGATGTACTTCTTATCTATTGCTCTGTGAGTCATTTCAAAACGACTTTGTTTCTTATTTATTTTGTAAATAAGAGAGCTGAAGTGTGACCCAAAATCATGTTGCAAATTTGGAGACAGAAGCAAAAATATGGATTTTGGTTGCTGCTCTTCTGGGCTGGTCTCTTTGCCTCAGTCATTACAGGTTTACATAGAATCACATAGAATCACAGAATGGCCCGGGTTGAAAAGGACCACAGTGACCATCCAGTTCCAACCCCCTGCTATGTGCAGGGTCACCAACCACCAGACCAGGCTGCCCAGAGCTACCCAGCCTGGCCTTGAATGCTTCCAGGGATGGGGCATCCACAGCCTCCTTGGGCAACCTGTTCCAGTTTTCTAGGTTGCTGGTCTCTGTAGCTCCCATTCTGCATTTTCTTAATACTGATCCAGTGCACAGGTCGTTCTGTCTTGCTGTGACACTTGGTGCACCAGCAGCAATGGAAGGTCTAGAAGTTGTAACAGAAAGATTGCAAGAGGAACTTTCTTGGCATCTGTTCTTGCATGAGTGAGCACATAATATCTGGGAGGCTCACTGATATAATCCCAATAATATGGTGCAATTGCAAAAATACTACACACCCTTTTCTGCTTACTGCAAGTCTGATGGAGGCATCAGATGATTTGTCAGTCAGAAGCCTTGAAATTGTAACTGTGGTAACACTTTGGATCTAGCTGGCTGAAATGCTTGCTAAGGCCACGAAAGAACTGTGTTTCCATTGGACCCTTTGCGTCTATGAAAGCAAAGACTAAAATCCGTTTTCAAATGTGATTTTGCCTTGATGTGTGGAGTGTTATTGGTTTGGCTAGTGAGCAGGATGTGGAGATTGTGCAGTGTGAAAGTCCTACCCCTGAGCTTTTCACTCTGTTGTACCATTGTTTTCTGCAGCTGTGAGAATATTCAGCCTTACATTGAAGAGTTCCTACAGATCTTTACGTCGGTACTTCAGGAAAGGAGGTGAGTGTGGCTGAAAGAGGCCCACAGGAATGGGCAGCTTGCCTTCCCTTTCCATTCTTTACAGCAGAATTGCCTGAGACATTATTATGAGGGCTTATGATGCATTTGGGAGTTAGAAATCACTCTAACTAGTTGGGAGAGCTGCTGTGAGAGGGTTTCAAACTGCGGTACGGACTTCATTGTAAAGATGAGGAGGAATGCTGTGTGACACTGAAGAATGTTATTCTTCACTCTCTTTAATCCAGGCTTTCAAAGTAAAGGATAGCAATTTAGCTATTAGCTGCCTTGATGAGTTAGGCTGTTATTACTAATTTGTACTTCTCAACTGGGGTGACCAAACCAGGAAGATACTAAGTGCTAATGCTGAAGATGCTAAGTAGATGGCAGGACTGGGAATTGGATCTTGTCATCCTGGCACTGCAGGCATTCGGATCACATCCAAATCATAAATCACGTTTTCTGTACGATGCCACACTAGGTTACAGTCTTAACATCACGAGGAGTGTTATGACTGGGTATGATGGGCTACAGGGAAGTGTTGCTGCAGTACAGTGGAATCAACGTCAAGGTAATGCATGCTGGAATTCTGAATTGGGTGGGAGAATGTATGTGTGCCCACCTGAGCAATGAGACAGTCAGAGTAGCATAGCAGGGATGGCAGCACGTAACAGGCCTGCAGGTAATGTATTCTCTAATTCAACTGATTAAACTTGCTTTGCATTATTAGATTTCTCCGTGACTATGATGAGCTGTTTCCAGTTGAAGATGACGTCAGTCTGCTCCAGCAGGCTTCGTCCACGCTGTATCCTTTGCTCTCACCTCAGGGACTAGCAAACCTGAATGCTCTTAGATTCCTTTATGCTGGTGGCATTTCTGCTGTTTTAGTCTCTGGCTAACCTGCATGACTGGCAGTAAAAGATGGACATTTTTAACTTTAAAGGAAGAAGAATCTCATAATCACTGATTGGTTAGAATTGTATGGGAAGGGACCTCTGGAGGCCATCTGGTCCAGCCCCATAGAGGCACAGGCTTGAGAGTTACTGAAAAATGCACAGCTGTTTCAAGGTGAGGTCAGAAATATGTGCATCTAGAACATGAGAAATGTCCTTAATGCTGTTCTGTCAGAGATGAGACCAGGACAGCATATATCCTCCAGGCAGTGGAAAGTGCATGGGAAGGTGTAGACAGGAAAAAAGCACAAGTCATTCAAGATCCAGCATCACCAGCAGCATGTAATGGAGCATCAGCAATGGTGGAAGGCTCCACTGAGGATAGAGAAGAGCTCAGGGCTGCGTACGCATTGGAAGATGAGGTGGGTAGGGCACTTCTCTGTCCTCGTTTTATTCATCTGTGAAGAGAGGATTGGTTTGCTCAACTTTTGGGGTTGCATGAAATTTAGTTTCATTTCTTACCTTCGCTAAATTTAAGTGCTAAATTGAAATGAAGAACAGAACTGTGCTGCGTCCTGCCTCCTCCTTTGAGCATGTTTCTCCTGACTCCTGTTGGCTTGGTTTTCCTGTTGCTACGGTTAATTCAAATACTGCATTTTATCACTGTAGTTCAGGTGCATGATTTTTTTAAACACAAAGTTCTTACCTTATTTGATGTTTCAGGGATTCTTCAGTGTATCCCTGCTGACAAAAACAGTTGTGTGCCTGTGTGCCCAGCTCTGTTGTAGATCTTACGCAGTATAAACAGCTTAGCTGATTTTTCTTCTTCAGATTTCAGCCTTTGAATTCTTTGTGTTTAAATGTTGATAACCCAGACCGCTTCTTTTCCTTTTTTAATGTGTGTCTACCTTCCCTCATCTGCTGCTTCTTTCCAATAATGCCACTCATTCTGCTTGGTTTGTACAGTGTGCTGGTGCAGCTGCTGCACCTGCTCCCAAGGTGTCTGGGGTGGAGCTGGACTCTCTGATCTCTCAAGTGAAAGACCTGCTGCCAGACCTTGGGGAGGGCTTCATCCTGGCCTGCCTGGAAGAGTACAGTTACAATGCAGAGCAAGTGATCAACAACATCCTTGAAGATAAGCTGGTGCCATTCTTGGCTAAACTGGATCGAACCATGCAAAGGTTTGGGGCAGGACTTTGGCACTTTTGTTTTCATATTGTGGATTAATATCTTTCTTCTTTGAAGGTTAGGCACCTTCTTGCAAGAGAGTTCTAAGAAGTTGCATGTATGTTTTCTTAGGGTAAATAGCTGCAGGGTAAGCTTCTCTTTGCCGGATGCTGCTGACTTTTTGCCCTCATTGTGCACTTGCAGAGAATGGGAACGTAAATTGTAAAATGGATGGGAGTATTAACTCATAGGTGAGCTTAGGAAGGGCAATATAGATGAGTGGACAGTGAGGTGGATTGAGAACTGTGTGACTGGCAGAGCTCAGAGCGTTGTTATCAGTGGCACAGTCTGGTTGGAGGCCTGTAGTGTTCCCATGGGGTTAGTGCTGGGTCTGGTCTCAATTAACACCTCCATCCATGACCCGAATAAGGGGATGGAGTGCACCCTCAGCAAGTTTGCTGTTGGGTGGTACAAAGCTGGGAGGAATGGCTGGCACACCAGAAGGTCGTGCTGCTTTCAGCCAGACTTGGACAGGCTGAGAGTTGGGTGGAGAGGAACCTGGTGAGGTTCAACAAGGAAAGTGCAGAATCCTACACCTGGGGAGGAATAAGTGCACACCTGCAGCACTGTGTCCAGTTCTGGGCTCACCACTTCAAGGCAGACATGGAGCTGCTGCAGAGAGTTCAGCATGGAGAAGAGCAGACTGAGAAGGGATCTCATCAATGCCTATAAATATCTAAGGGGCAGTGTCGAGAGGATGGGGCCTGGGCTCTTTTCAGTGGTGCCCAGTGACAGGACAAGGGGCAGTGGGCACAAACTGGAACACAGGAAGTTCCACCTGAACACAAGAGGGGACTACTTGACTTCGAGGGTGATACAGCACTGGAACAATCTGTCCAGAGGTGGCAGAATCTCCTCCTCTGGAGGTATTTAAAACCCACCTGGATGGTTTCCCGTGCAACCTGCTTTATCAGTGGGGTTGGACTTGCGGAGCTCCAGAGGTCCTTTCCAACCCCTGTGATTCTGTTCAGTATTTCAGCACAGCAGATGCTGGGTCATGTTTTGTGATTAAGACAAAAACACGTGTCCATTAAATGCTCAAAAATTGCTATTAACATTCCACCATGGGGACACTGTTTTAATCTGGGCTGGCCAGCACTATGTTGTTGTGTGCTAAAGGTATTTTGCTGCAGAAGACAGGGTCATAGGTGTTAAGGTGCCAGCTGTCCTGCAGGAAAGGGCATCTTCAGCAGAACCAGTTCAGCTGGAATTCAGTCTGTAGGATAAAATACAGTATTTGAAAGACTGCTTTGAGTTTGGGGTTAAGCCAGGGGGATGAATAAAGAATGAACTGGAAGTGGCGATTCAGATCCATTTGTAGATACTCCGTGACAAACTTGCCAGGTTTTTGCTTCTCTGGGTTGTGCTTGGGATGTAGGGTTTGTAGCTGACGGTGGGATTGAGCTGTTAGAGTTGTGTGCAGCTGTTGGCATGTTTGTGCTGCAGCAGCAGTTCTCGCCTGAGTGTCAGGATGCGAATGTGCTGTTTGTTCCCATTTCACGGAGGAGCGGGCAGACTGTCTCATTGTTGCACTGAAAAAGGAAAGCCGTCTTTATCAGAGAAGTGACGTAAAAAAAACCTGAGTTCTGCAACAATCTTCATGCTCTCAGAGTCGGATCTGCTGACTTGGACACAAATGATGCGGGTGGATTTTTGGAAGGTGGTTGTTTTCCTGCTGGTACTGCAAAGCCAGCAGTTCCAGAAGATAGAGTCGGATGGGGTTGGGTTGGTTTTTTTTCCCCCTTTGCATTTTGAAACAAAACTGTCATTTCAGTGGCAAATGTAGGATTTTGCTCGCTGCTGAGTTGAGAAGTGTGAACACAGCAGTGTTTGCAGCTGCCCAGCTGAGCCAACAGCATCAACAGAATGAATGTAAGGACAGTGGGTTTGGGGCTTGCAAATTGAACAAACGTAACCTGGAACTCTGAGACAGAATTAAAAAGGAGCCGTAGGGAGATAAATATCCTGAGTGCAACAGCAGGGCACTACTGGGACTTGTAGCACAGTGTAATCCATCATACTTAGAGCTTGGCTTTACTGAATCGGGATTTTGAGACCAGCCCATTGTGTTATCTGTACTCGGGTACGGCTGCACTTATTCCTTTAGCGATCAGATTTTGATATCTGCAAATTCCTTTAGTTTCCCCAGGAAGATAGGTCTGAAAAACCTTTCTGTACGTGCTGTTGTGCAGCAATGAGCCGAAGGGATTGCAGTCCTGGTGTGGATCGTGGTGTGCTGTGGGTTGCCTGCAAGGCCAACAGCACAAACCAAGGAGAGGACGTGGTCTTCTTCAGCTTCACCTCTGCTTCCATTCTCTTATCTGTTGATTTTACAGACAGCCGAAGCCAGACCCTACACCTTTGGTCACTGCTCGCTGCAATGTTTTCCAGAATGATGAGTTTGATGTGTTCAGCAGGGATTCAGTGGATGTTTCTCGGATACAGAAAGGCAAGCGGTGAGTATCGTGTATCCTCATTAACCCCACCTGTCAGGAGAAATAAATACCTGGGAGCCTACACATTTATCCCTGTTCTCACAGTCCTCCTGCAGGAATTGGCTGGCAGGACTGTGCCTTATCAGGAATGTTTCCCACCTGTTTACTCTCTTGCTTTGGGAAAGTAAAATCAAACGCTACGAGATTGGTTTCCGTTTAGTGTTTTTCCTAATTGCCTTTTCTCTGTGCGCTGCTGGCAGCTGCTCTGCCAAGCTCGTTTGTAATGTTGTGCTTTTTCATCTTGGTCCTAAACTTACACTGAAGAACGAACCTGAAAAGCAGCCATCTCTACTGAGCTGCGATTGTGACTCGGAGATAAAGCAGTGATTTGTTCTAAATACAAGGGAAGTCTCAATATCCATCCGCTCCACAATCTGATAACACCTGGTAGCTTAGATTCCTCTGCTTCCATTGTTGTTCCTGCTCCTGTAAGCTTGCTGTGAAGGGCATTTGCTGTACTTTCTGCCTGGCTTGGCATTTTGTTCTGTGCCACACTCCACGCTGATTTCAGCTGGGGCATTGCTTTCTTGGCTCCCACTAACATCAACTGTATCTCAATAACATGGTTGGTTTGTTTCAGATTCTTTTTGAGCAGTCTTTCATCTAATCAGTTAAGTGCCATCTTTACGTTGGTGTATATTAACAAGGAATGTAAATAAGTGTCTGCAGGCTGAGCCGTGTGACCCTGGAAGCTCCCAGTTTAAGGCTTCAGTTGCAAAGCTGCATCGATCTAACAGGAGAAAACCACTTCTGTCCCAAAGCACAGGCAGACTGTTCTCCTTTAAGTACTAAAAGTGGAGCTCCAGCAGTAGTCCTCATTCCATAAACAGGAATCCCAGGTGTCTGTCTAGGTAGCAGAGTTCTCCTGGCGCAGCTGGAGATCTGCGTTTGATTCTAGTTGAATCCGTGTATGTGTTTGGTTGGGATTTTTTTGTACTCCTTAAATCTTTTCCTCTCTAAATTCTGTCTGTGTTCACGGTGCTGTCGCTGCTAAAAGCCAGGTGAGGCTGAATCCCATTGTGGCAGCTGCTGTTGTGGGCAGGGATGTTAATATGAAGGACAAAGCCACACCAGGAAGAGGAGAAAAAGAGGAATGGGGAAATGAATGTAATAGCATATACGTGGTTCTTTGCTGATCTGGAAGAGTGATCACAGCTGTCTCAGCATGTCCAGCCATAATCACTGGCTGAATCTGTCTGCTGAAGTCAGAGCATGTCCCGAACACCACAGCACTGTAACATTTTCCCACTGTTTTTCCTGGAATTGCTGCCTGAAACGTTTCATTGCAGCTCTTCTGCAGTCATCAGACCAGCTCAGCAGGAAGCAATTATTGCACATTTAGTTCAGTCTCATGCTGAATACCAACATAAGATGTTATCCCAGTCGAGGTATGCGTGAACTAACCACATGCTCTGTAGGGCATTTTGCAGCTAAATTCAGGCATAGAACAGAATGAGTCATAGAAGAGAGGGGAAGCAAATGTATCTACAATGTTAGGTTGTTTTGAGATTCTTAATGAAAGTCAGGCTTCTTTGGATCACTTTCCCAGTGCTTGCTAGACACAAGTCTGCCCATTCTTGATACACAGGAGGTTTGCCTTGGACCTGTCCTTTCTCTGATAGCATCCAGATGTCAAACAGATCACTGATGTGTGCTCCTTCTAGACTCAGAGGGCTGCAAGTTGTCCTGTGAATGCTTGAAACTGGGTTCCCTATAGCTTTGCTGTCAGCGTGCTGTGATGTGGTGTAGTGCTGTGGTGGTGATGGGTTGGTAGTTGGACTGGATTATCGTAGTGGTCCTTTCCAACCTTAAAGATTCTATGAAAAACAGGATTTCAGGGAGTGCTTGTGCACCCTGAGGCATAATATCGCAGTGGCTCTTCTTAAATACCTCTGTCAAGCTGCTGTTTCTTGGCCTTCCCTTCTGTCAGATGGCGGTTGGTTGTTGGACTAAATGTACACACAGTATGTTGGTATACATTAGATCAGAAGCACGGTCTGCTGCTTTGTTCTCCTTTTCCTAGTTGTGCTAATCCATTTCTGCTGCACTCGTAATTTTTTGGCCCTTTCCCTCTCCATTCATACTTTGCAACACACATCTGAGGTTCTGAACTCTGTGGGAATGAGTTTGGCTATGCTGCAGTGTGGTGCAGCCCTGGGCCATGCATGGTTTGTAGCTGTGTGTGCACTGCAGTGAGGCAGTACTGCAGTGTGGGGTAAGAAGGCACTCTGTGCCTTGCAGGGCTGTGTCCTAACATTAGCCCTAGCAGCTTGCCATTCAGGATTCATGGGACTTCTTGTGTTAGATGAATCCTGGCCAAAATTCAGCTCGAATATAATTGCATCTTCTGTTCAAGCTTCTTTTATGTCTCAACTGACTGTGGCATTTTCCAGTTCCTGCTCTATCTGCTATGTGATCTTACTGGGGTTCTACTTAGACATAACTTTGGTGCAAGCCAGGAGTGGCTGACATTAGTAGCTAGATGAGCACTCCTGTTAGAAATCAGAGAGGGAACAGGGAGGCTGAAGTAGTGCTTGTGATGCTTGAGATGGGACTTGTATTGCTTCAACATCCACTTAACAGCAGGGGAAAAAGCCCTCCTAACGCACGGAGATCTTTACACCGCCTCTCTGTTTCTTGCCATGCAGGAGGGAGAAGGACACAACCAGGAGTCTGGTGAATGACAAGCGCCTGGTGGCTGAGCAGAGGGAGCGCTACAGCCAGTACAGTGTGGTTGTAGAGGAGCTGCCCGTGCAGCCGGGAGAAGCTCAGCTCTATGGGGAGGACTATGAGGATGAGTACGATGACACCTACGATGGAAACCAAGTGGGGGCAAATGATGCTGACTCGGACGACGAGCTGATTAGTAGGAGGTAGGTGCTGTGGCTTCAGCAAATGGGAGTTGCCACAAGGTTGTATAAAGCTGTTCAACACTGCTTTGGGTTCTGCTTTCCAGTGAGGGTGTTTATGCAGAGGTCCCTGTTTCTCCTCTTGGTTGTTAGCTTTCCTGTAGCATGCAGAAAGCTCTCAGACTCCCACGTCTGAATCTACAGAGCTCAGCCATCACTTCAACTCAGCCACAAAATCCAGGAGAGGTCTTTGACACTGTGTTGAAATTTGCACTCCCTTTCTGCTCATAGGTTAACTGTCCTGCAGCAGGGGGAGATGGCCTGACTTCAATAATAAAGATGGAGTGTAGCTGGGCTACGAGGATGGCTGGTTAGAAAAGCAAATGTCAGAATTGGAGAAACTATACAACTGATGTTTTATCGTGTGCCAGTCCTGTAGGGTTTCTCATGCTGACTCCTGTGATGGGCTGCACAGCATTCTCCGCAGTGACTGACAGCTGGAGACAATGAGCTGTTAGTAAGCAAAGAGCTGGTTGGACATGGGTCTTTTGGAATGTTTATACCAGAAACATGAGCTGGAGATAGAAAAGACGCATTTTAAAAGCTGGTTTAACATTTCTGAAGGTGACCTTTTACACTTTATGTGTTACAGGGATGTCAGTTTTCTACCCTTCTATCTTTGGAGATGCTCCTTTGGAGATCCTTTTGCCTTTTCTTTTTCCCCCTTCTAAGGTGGGGTGAGGCTTCGATTTAAATCCATGTTGTGCCATACCTACAGCAGTCTGACCCTCCATTCTTTTCCTGTGTTTCATGTGCTCAGTGCTCTCTGCTTCTAGAGATTCAGCAGGCACAACTAGTAAAAATCAGGTCTATAGGTTCAAGATCCCGGGGGCTGCAGCACTGCTGTGTTTCTGGCAGAGTTTGAGGTTGAGGTTTGACAGTAGAAGCAAAAGAAGCAGTTGTTTCCCTGCTGAAATCCCTTGTGAGGTTCCAGGATTTGAATGACGACCCCCCTCACCACCTTTTGGGTTTGTTTAAGCTGTTGTGGATTTTAGTTATTGAGACACGCTGTGTGGAGTGGAAAAGACAGGTTTGTTTGGTGCGGAGCTTGTGGCTGTGCTCTCCTCACTGTGTACTGGTTGTGTTTCATTTCTTAGGCCATTCACAACTCCTCAAGTTCTGAGACTCAAAGGGCAGGAGGAAGGGCAGGAGGAGGAGGAAGAGGAAGAAGAAGAAGAAGAGGAGGTTGAAAAGGAAAGACCGAAGGTGACATTTAGTTTACCGTTGGAGTTGCGTTAAGGTTTATTACATGTCACACCTGCTTCACATGTTAGTGGTTGCTAGAGATGATGTGGAGCCGATTTTCTCTTTGAAAGAGTGAGCCGCTTTTTGGAGCAGCTTCTGCAGTCTGCTGGTGTGTGAGGTGTCCCCTGAGTACAGCTATCTGCTGCTTCCTAGGCTGGCCGTGCTGGAGCAGTGACACTTACTCCATGGAGAGGTTTAATCTCCTTTATTCCATCGACAGACAGTGCCAGCAGAATGCTTTCAGGGTCACTGAGGCTCTGTTGTCGTGGATATACTGGAAATGGTGATATGGATGTGGGAAGCAGTCTGTCAGGTTTTTTATTGAGTGTCACTGACTCCAACCCCACCAGCTCTGCCAGAGCAGATAATAAATAACGAATGGACTCTCTGCTTTGTGCTCCAGCAGAAGCTCCTGCTCCAGCCCTCTGATGGATGCTGCTGAGCTCACAGTAGCACTCACCTCTTCCCTCCTTTCCCACGCAGGACCACTTTGTGCAGGACCCAGCTGTGCTGCGGGAGAGAGCCGAGGCCAGGCGGCTGGCTTTCCTTGCCAGGAAGGGGTAAGTCAGTGTCTCCCTCTGCAGGGTGGAACCACGGCTCTGCTGTCCTTAGTGAATATCTTGTAGCTGACTCGAATGGTGAAGGATATACCTGTTCCTTAGCATTCCTGTCCTCAGGGTCACCACCACACAGCTGTTAACTTCCCCACCCCACTTTTACTTCCCTGCCGGTTGTGCTGTCTCATTGGATGGGTACATCCCTAGAACGTCATCAGCAGAACCCTGTGCTGGTCAGAGCTTGGAGGGCACAGCTTCCCGGAGCTGAACGGCTCCTGCGGGATTTCAGGGCAGTGCAATAGCCGGCCTTAGCTGACGTGCTCAGTGTGTAGGGCAGCGTCATTGTGGGGCGGATGCGATGCTCAGCTTTCTCAGAAACCCGCAGAGCTGGGCTGAGCCAATGGCAGAACCCCTCGAACCCAAATCTTTCCTTGGGATTGGTGCATGTTCTTCCCTAAGCGTGCTTGTTGTGATGTCCTTCTCCCTCTGTACTCCAGGCACAAGCACGACAGCTCTGCTGTTGTTGGGAACACGAAGGGACACGGGCAGAACCGGGAAACAGTGCAGGAACGAAGGAAGAAGGAAGCAAACAAAAGCACGAGAGCGAACCATAACCGGCGAGTCATGGCTGACAGAAAGCGGAATAAAGGCATGATTCCTTCCTGAAAGCCTTCCCAGGTGCTGCATCAGCCCCGGTCCTCTGCTTGCAGGCAGCTGTGCTCCATTCCCTTGAACCTCCCTTAGCTCAGGGAGGCTGGGTGCCATGTCCAGTACCTGGCCCTTCAGCTCCATGTGAACTGCACATCCCGTGGGAGGGCTGCCGCTTCCTGGAGAGGAGCTGCCCTCCATGCACACCGTGGCTGCTCCTCAGCCTGCAGGGAGAGAGATGTGTGTACAACAGTCAGCTGCACCCCGGGTGCATCGCACAACTGCACCCACCATTCAATTCTTTTTGTACTATTTATAACTCGGGAGAGTTTTATTTTCATACTGGCTCCTCCTGCCCTCACTGCAGCCCACGGGAGCTTCCAGGCCTTGCAAGGCTTCCTTGGGGCAGCCCTTCCCGCTGCCTGCTCTGCTGTGACGCCTTATCCTGCGGTGAGACTCCAAAGCTGGCAGCAAAACTCTTGGGCTGAGCGGTGCTCAACACACACACACAGGAGCTGAGGTCAGTGAGTCTGTATCGTAACTTTCTGTCCCTCAAGCAAGGCGTGTGGAAAATTGAATGTGCCAATAAATGATCTGAGTCTTGTAGTTGGTGTTTTAGGCTCTTAAGAACTACATTGATCCTGAAGTTGGAGGAGTCTCAGCAGTGTGCTGCGTCTGCAGGCAGTGAAATTTGTTTGCTGCTCTGTGTTGGTTTAGTGAAATGAGATCTAGCCACTGAGAGTCGAGATAATTGAAAATCAGGCTCGTGGTATCCAATGCAAACTGACAGTAACATGGAAATCGGAGATAGCAGGGTCAGAGTCCCCGGGGAGCCACCTCCTCACTAACTGCTTGTCACACGCGGTGAAGCAGAACTGCCCTGATCTTCGTGTTTGCTGTTTGGATGCCTGGGAGCTATTAGTAAACAACAGGTTCCTAGTTGCTGTAAGGGCTTTCCCTGAGGGCTGTCTTTTGTGATGGAGATGCTCTCTGCATGGAGAGATGTGCGAGTCCTTGAGTTTGCTTTATGACCTGTCTGTCGGTGGGCTGCAGCGCTGTGCCCAGACCTGGACTGCCTGCCCGCTGCTGGTGGGAAAACCATCCCGTCGCTGTTGTCACAGAGCATTTGCGTGGTTTTGGAGTGTGCTTTTCTCTCGTGGAGACAAACTTTCGGGTCATAATTAGGCTTTGCTTAGTCTATTCCAAACGCCTCCACGTACACGCGTATAGAGTAGAGCGGACAGAGCAGCCTGTGCTTGTTGCCACGTGCTGGATAAAGGATCCCGGGCCGTGCAGTGTTACACCACTGCTCCAGGGTTCATCCGCTGCTGCCCTCCCCTCCCAGCACTGCAGCACGCGCTGTAGGCGCTGAGGTTGCTGCCTGGTTTTACGCAGAGGGCGGGGACTGTGGGGCTGTAGGATCAGTGCTGCTACCGAACACCTCTGTGCCGGGCTGCCCTCCTGAGCACGGAAATGTCTGGGTGCACATCGTGCCCAAACCTCGTAACAAGGCGTAGGAGAGAGGGAACTGGGTCTCCCAGCTTCCCAAAAGTCCGGCATCGAGGAAAATTACCCCCTGGGAGAACGCTCCGGTGTTTTATTGCTCCTGTTCTCTGGCTTGAGAGCTTCATTTACACTGCCAGACTGCTACAATACCGTCTCCCCTTTCCTAATACCGCATTCATCTTCAGTTCTTGCTTCTAAGAAGCTGCAAATCTCTATCACCTGCTCAGCAAAGTGTGAAGCTATCAGCACTGCGGCCAGAACTTGGAGTAAAGCAGCACTTCTACGGTAGGAGATAATCCCAGGGAAGCTCCAAGCTCTCCTTTAAGCATCGCTGTAAAAGCACAGCTGGGGCTGTGAAAAGCCCTCGTTGTTTTTCTGCTCAAAAACAAGCACAATGTTTTTAAGTCCTCTTCATGTTCTTACAGTAAACGTTTTTACTCCTGTCTGGCACATATTTACAAAGCCAATAAAGCTGCTTTCATTAGTGCTGGCTGTAATTTGCACTGCCTCATCCATTGCTAAAATTGCTGCTTATTAGTGAGAATATAGTAAGGAGGGAGAGATGTGTTTTTATAGGTCCTCCAGCAGCAGGCTTGGAATAGAGGGAAAATGGGAAGAGCAGGAGCTGGTTTCTGCCAGCTCTCCCTGGAGTCATTCTGTTTTAATTGAATCATTAACCCACACGGTATCCTAATAGCCCTTCCTCGTGAAGAAAGATGTTGGAAATGGCCACTGGGAACAGGGGTTGACCTTTGAGAGGAGGTGCTGAGAATTACTGTTCTCTGTGAGAGCAGAGCCACGAATGCTTGTAGCTACATGAGATTGCTGTGCATTCTCAGCAGCTCTGCTGCAATCTGAGAATGAGGCAGGCTGACAGCAAACAGCTCTACAGAGCACCCAGAGAGCCACAAGGCACTGAGATAGACAGCAGTGTCATCTGCAGCCTGTTTCATGCCTGTGGTGACAGGTAAGAGTCACACAAGATCCCCATTCATACTACTCACCCCCCCCAGCACACAGCAGGACGGGAGGCAGTTCTCTCACTGCTTAAGGCAGGGCAGCAGCATTTGAGCTGCAGCTGTGGAATAATGAGAAGGCAAGAATCAGCAGAGCTCTGCGTTAAAGAAAGCTGATGATTTAGAGAAGACCTGGTGGATGTAGTCGTTTACTTTCCTTTGAGTATGATTAGAGGAAAGCAGGCAGCTCCTTGCCACCATCTGAGTTCTCACCGGGCAGAAGCCAGCAGTGGTTAGTGGGCCTTAGCCGTGTGTGTGCTTTCACACTGCCCTGAGAAGAGCTTGCTTTCCTACAGTGGCCTGAAAATAAGGTTTGGGGCTTTCCACTTCGTTCTCCATTTCACAGGTAGGGAGGAGCTGCAGGCAGAACAAAGGACAAGGCAGGGAAACAGGGGTCAAGATATTCGTTTTATTTTAACACCGTAAGTTTCAATGCAGCAGCAGAACTCGTTGAGTCCATCTCGGTTGACATCATATCAGTAGGTGGCTGATATAATCTGGCTCGGAGTCAGTCATGGACCCAATTCCGTTTCGATATAACCCATTGAAGGAGACCCAATCCTTCTCTGCAGTGTCTTTTGCCACCCAGACTGGATCTTGCTGCTGAGCACTTCAGTCTTGATTTGCCTCATATTTGTGCTTGATGTGCTTCCACAGCTTCTGTACGTGAAACAAACAGAAAAGAAACAATCAGCTTTTCAGTGATCTTGGGATATTGAGCTTTACTTTAAAATGTACGTTATCAGTAACAGACAGCCGGGGCCAGACGAATGTGCAGGAAAACACATCCACAAACACCAGCAGGGTACAGCGACAGTGTGGGTGCAGCTGCCCTGTGCCCTCCTGCTGTGCCTCCACATACCACAGCAGAGCACAAAGGCTTCAGGACGATGCTCCATCCACCTCCCTGCCCTCTTGGGCCTCCTATTGCTGCAGCACCACGGCTCCCAGCCTCGTCTCAATGCAGAGGAGCCCGAGGCCGAGTGCCTGACTTCACACAAAGGAATCCTACACAGGCCCCAAGATCTGCTGGTGAATTCAGGGCTAAGGGAAGCCCTGCAGGAGGGCAGTGATCAGTGAAAGCTTCAGATTAAAAAAAACCTCACGATTTCCTTTTCCTTCTCAGCTTAAGAAAACACAGACACCGCAGCCTCGTTCTACAGTTAAAGTTGGGAGCTCAGCTGTCATTTCACACAGCTTCTAACCAAGGCCTGTCGCAAGGAGCCGCAGGAAGGACGCCGCTCTCACTCCTCCCGCGCTCTCCCAGCCCCGGCCCAGCCGCCAGGTTCTATCCCTGACGGGCACTAAGAACAGCCGCACAACGCGCCTCGGCTCCGTGCGGGCCGGCTGGGAGCTCACACCGCTCCTCGGCCCCAACTCCCCTCGCTGACCTTCAGGGCCGCTCCCACCGCCGGGCGGCCCCGCGCCTCCCTCACCCCGCGCCTTCCTTACCCCCTCGTTGAGGTGCTCGAAGATGGCGTCGGCGCCCTGATCGAAGGCGCGCTCGAACAGCACGGCGCCCAGCACGACGGTGAGGGCGAAAGTGGAGGTGCGGCGGAAGAGCGCGTTGTACGCCTGCCGGAGCAGCGCCATCTTGGAAGCGTCTTCTGCGCCTGCGCCGCCCCGAGAGGCCTTCTGGGAGCTGTAGGCGAGAGCCGCGGGGCTCGCTGGGAGTTGTAGGCGCCGAGCTGAAGGCCGCGGGCCGAGAGGTGAGTGGGGGGATGTCGTGCGTATGGCCGGTATATGGCCGGTGTATGGCCATGGCAACGGGACAGCCGCTGCGGGAGATGGGGCTGGAGGAGAGCGCCGTGAGAGCCGCTCGTAAGCACGGAGAGGAGAAGCCCTGAGTGCAGCGCTCGGCTGCGGGCGGTGGCACTGCTCAGCAGGCCGGGCTGCGGGCGGCCATCATGGCGGCCGGGACGCTTCGTCACGTGACACGGAGACGGCCGAGCCGGGGCAGCTCCGCGCTCCCTTTCCTCACAGCGAGCTGTAATGGCGGCGGGACGGCAATAGTGTGTGCTGTGCGGGGAGCATCTCCTGTGATCCTGTGACCTGCTGGATGAGGGAAAGGCTGTTGATGTGCTCTACCTGGACTTCAGCAAAGCCTTCGACACTGTCTCCCATGCTGTTCTCCTGCAGAAGCTGGCAGCCCGTGGCTTGGACGGGTACAGTCTCGGCTGGGTAAGGAGCTGGCTGGAGGGCCGGGCTCAGAGAGTGGTGGTAAATGGAGTTAAATCCAGCTGGCGACCGGTCACGAGTGGTGTTCCCCAGGGGTCGGTGCTGGGGCCTGTCCTCTTCAATATCTTGATTGATGACCTGGATGAGGGCATTGAGTGCACCCTCAGTAAGTTCGCAGATGACACTAAACTGGCTGGGAGTGTGGATCTACCTGGGGTTAGCGAGGCCCTACAGAGGGATCTGGACAGGCTGGAGAGCTGGGCTGAAGTCAATGGGATGAGGTTCAACAAGACCAAATGCCGGGTCCTGCACTTTGGCCACAACAGCCCCAGGCAGCGCTATAGGCTTGGGGCGGAGTGGCTGGAGGACTGTGTGGAGGAAACGGAGCTGGGGGAACTGATTGATGCTCGGCTGAACATGAGCCCACAGTGTGCCCGGGTGGCCAAGAAGGCCAACGGCATCCTGGCTTGTATCAAGAATGGCCAGCAGGACTAGGGAAGTCATCCTGCCCCTGTACTCAGCATTGGTGAGGCCTCACCTCGAGTACTGTGTCCAGTTTTGGGCACCTCAGCACAGGAAGGACATGGAGGTACTGGAGCAGGTCCAGAGAAGGGCAACGAGGCTCGTGAAGGGCTTGGAGAATCAGCCCTACGAGGAGAGACTAAGGAAGATGGGGCTGTTTAGTCTGAGGAAGAGGAGGCTGAGGGGAGACCTTATTGCCGTCTGCCAGTACCTGAAAGGTTCTTACAGTGAGAGTGGGGCAGGTCTCTTCTCACTAGTGACAAGTGACAGGACGAGGGGAAATGGCCTCAAGTTGCGCCAGGGCAAGTTCAGGTTGGATATTAGGAAGAACTTCTTTACAGAAAGGGTGGTTAGGGACTGGAATGGGATACACATGGTTAGGGACTGGAATGGGATACACATGGTTAGGGACTGGAATGGGCTCCCCAAGGAGGTGGTTGAATCGCCATCCCTGATGTGTTTAAGAGCCGTTTGGATGTGGTGCTCAGGGATATGATTTAGCAGAGGTTGTTTTAGAGATGGGTACTGGTTAGGCTGAGGTTGGACTTGATGATCTTCAAGGTCTTTTCCAACCTGGGTCATTCTATGATTCTATGACCTGCTGCTCCCACAGCTGCCTTTAATTGCATTCGTTCCCTGCTGCAATGTGGAGCTGGCAGCATTGGGGTCCGGCTGCGTGAAATCCACAGGGGCTTTTCTCTGCAGAGCGCTTGTGTTGGAGCTGTGCATCCCAGACCTGGAGCTCCCTGCAGACACGAGGGGCTGTGGGGACGTGATGCTGGAGCTCTTGGGAAGGCAGGAGCTGGTGGGTGCCGGTGGCTCGGCCGTGTTCAGCCCCGGCTCTGCTTGTTGCGGTGCTTCCTGCCAGCTCCGAGGAATCCTTGGAGAGGCAGTGATTGATTCCCGCCCTGATTTATTTCTAAAATCCCTCTTTCTCGTGCTGCTCCCCGTGCTATTTTTTAGATGCGTTTGGGCTGTCAAGGTGTCTAAAGCTGGAGAATTGCTGTTGGAGTTTATCTCTCAGTCGATCCATCTTCGGCATTTATCAGGTGCCGTTATATCTCACAGAGAGAACGTAAGGCTCCTGGGGGGAAGATTCCCTGCAGCAGCTGAGCAGCTCCAGAGCATCTGGCTTATTGCCCCTGTGGGGTTCTTCAGGCTCTCCCTTGGGTGAGGGTGGACGCAGAATTCCCTCCCTTGCGTGGCAGCTCACTCGATTGTCTGCAGCCCCAGGTTGTGTTCCTGGCCCTGCTGCAGCTCCGGGGATCCCTGGGCTCTCAGGGTCTCCATGGCCTCCAAGCAGAGCCACCATCCCATCGGGTGGCAGAGGTGGGGAGCGCAGAGCTGAGCTGGCCCTGCCATGCAGCAGACAGCGCTGTGCCGGTCCCTGAGGGACAGAAGTTACGCTGTCAGGTCTCACCTCTTCCTCTGTCTGCCAGCCCTCCATGATTTGAGTTCTTCTCCTTTGGAAGCAGGCGCTGTAAATCTCTGCTCCTTCACTATGTCCTTCTCCATCCCCAGGCACCGAGGCTCTGCCTGACGGCTCTGGGGCTGCGTCAGCTGCTTTGCAGGGGGAGAGATGGGGAAAAGGTACTTCTGTGATTACTGCGACCGGTCCTTCCAGGACAACCTGCACAACAGGAAGAAACACCTCAATGGGGTGCAGCATCTCCGGGCTAAGAGAGCCTGGTACGACTTGTTCCGAGGTGGGTGTCCCAGTGCCAGCCTTGGGGACATGTTCTCAGTGTGTGGTTGGGGTATGAGAGACGCATGGCACTGTGTGTTTTGGCAGTATGCAAAGACTCAGCTTGGATTAAAGTGATGGTGAAACCATTGCTTGTATGTTCCTTCGCTTCTCCCCTCCAGCTGCTCAGGGGCAGGTGCTGCAGGCTGTTCCCTGGCGAGGTGAGGGGAATGCTGCAGAGCTCTGGGGCATCTGCTGCCTGCTTCAGTGTATGCGGAGCTAAGAAATGTCCAAGAAACGGCCCGGTGTGGAGGTCTGACAGCCCAGCAGCCATCTACGTGGGTCAGTGACAGTGAGGCAGATGGCTTGGCGCATTTCTTCCTCCCAGGCTGCAGCCTTTGATTTTCCTGTGATTCATCCAATCCCTCGTCTCAGCCCTGAGGGGGTGGTTTGTTTTGGCTCCAGATATTTGCAGATTCCTCCACACACACAGATTCCTACAGGAGCTGCTGTGTTTTCCCCAGGACACCTGCAGGAGGTGAAGGAGCACGGCGCTGCTGTCTGCCTGAGCTGCAGCCTGATAATGCCCCGTTA
Organism: Excalfactoria chinensis; assembly: GCF_039878825.1. Taxonomy (NCBI): domain Eukaryota; kingdom Metazoa; phylum Chordata; class Aves; order Galliformes; family Phasianidae; genus Excalfactoria; species Excalfactoria chinensis. The sequence goes on along the minus strand of NC_092840.1, from coordinate 1,653,539 downwards.
ACCTTCCTGCTGCTCTGCACTGCACTGGAGTGCTACAGGAGCTTCTTCTGTGCTGCTCAGATGGGGAGAAAGTGTGGAGAGGAAAAGCAGAGAAGGGGATATTTGCAAGCTAGGAAAAAGCTGAAGCCTGGGGTGTAGGTGGGGACTGATAACTCATGTTGCCCTTGGTTTAAGGTCAGGATTGTCCTGTAAAATGCCTTTATGTTAGGCAGGCTGAGCTCTGTGGTAGGATGTTACTGTGCAAAAGATGTGATCCTGTCCTGTTCTGTCATTTATCCCCCCCAGATGCTGCTGCTATCCTGCAAGAGGAGCAGAGCAAGAAGCCTTGTCGGAAGTTTCTACAAACAGGTGAGGTGGAAATACCTCCTTGGTGAGCTCTGCAGAGCCCTGCTGTGTGTGTGTCTGCCTTGGAGGGAGTGAGGGGCACGGGGCTGTGTGCCCTGTGTGCAGGGGAACCTGGGTTTGCACACACGTTTACGTGGGAGGACATCACACGTGCATTACTCATGGAGCTCCGTGGCTGTTCTTTCAGGGCAATGTGACTTTGGGTCCAACTGCAGATTTTCCCACATGACAGAGCAGGACCTGGAGAAGCTGAGTGCACAGGTGCAAGGTGAGCCCTGGAACAAGGAAATGCCCCGGGGGAGGGAGGGGGGGTGGAGGGTTCTCTGAGGAAGGGGCAGTTGCTGCAAGGAAAGTGGGCTGCAGGGGGGCACGTGAGGAGCTGTGCGGTGACTGTGTGGTCCTGTGCTGTGTGTGAATGTGGCTGCTCCCTCCTGCCTCTCCTGGCTGCCTGAGCCCGGAGGCTGCCTGTAATTGCTGCAGTTTTTCAGATGCTTCCTGCTCTCCATCTCCTGGCACAGACACAAGCCTAAAGAGTTGAGCAGCGCCGCTGCCACTTAGCAGCAAGTAGCTGAAGCACAGAGTGGGCTTCCTGAGCCCTTGGGGTTTTCGTCAGTCAGGGAATAAAATCTGTCAGCAGCAGAGGGCACTGGTACATCACTTCCCCTTAAATTTATGGCTTTGGTTTCCCCCCCACCCCCCGACCTCTCCATTATGGCCTGGGAGCTGTTTGCTCCTGTCTCACTCTTGTGTCCTGAGGAGATGAAATGGGGTCCTGGGTCCAGAAACAGCCTCTGTTCGTGTGATTGTCAGTGGAAGTTTGGGAAGGAGACACATTGCACTTGGCCCCCTGCTCTGAGTTTAGGAGCACTTTTTCATTCGAACACAACTTTTCCTTACTGAGAGTGCTGCCTCCCTGCCCTAAAAGGAGCAGCAGCTGTTTTCTCTGTAGTGTTCATTCCTCCTCAGAAAAACAGTGAGCGGGATGTTGATGAGACCATGTGGAGCAGTTGGGGTCCCTCTGGAGATCATCTGGTCCCAACCCTGCGTTGCTCTTTGGGTGAGCTCAGCAGGCTGTGCAGGGCCATGTCCATGTGTGCTCTGAGCATCTCCAAGCAGAGACTGCACACCACCTTGCTCCCATTGCTTCTTATCCTTTCACTGGATGCCATCACATAGCCTGGCTCTGTCATCTTAACTCCTGGGCATCTCCACATGTGGCTGAGATCCACCTCTATGAGCCTCTCCTCTTGTTTCAGGTGCTCCAGTCCTTTTGACTCACTCCACTGAGTCCCACATGAGGTTTGGGTTGTGCGTGGGCTCTGGGTTTGAGGAGGCAGGAGGAAGGCAGCACTTGAAAGCTGCCTTCCTTCCACTCCTCCCCGCTGCTGAGTCAGTGCAGGTCCCCGGGGCAATGCTGAATCAATAGCTGAGCAGTGCTGGCAGTCAATGAAAGCCACCTCGTGGGGCTGTGTGGTGCAGCACTCCTCTCCCCACAGCTGTCACCCCTCCGTGCTGCAGGGCTCACGTGCCATGCTGGCTCCACAAGTCGGCCTGTTTGGAGGAACCTGTGGTGTTTCCAGGCTCTTTATGGCAGGGAAGAGAGCACTCTGGAGCAGAGTAGAGCTGCAGGGGAAGGCTGGCAAGCTCCTCTGCGCTTGGGCAGGCTGCCTTGCCAGTTGCACTTGCTACTGAATATTGACTTGTGTCAGATGGGTCAGGCGTAAGTGGGGAGTTGGCTGGTGAGAGAGTGGCTCCTGGGAGACTGCTTGGAAACCTTGCATTTGTATTACCAAGTCAAACGTTTAATTAAGCAATTAGGCTTCACCAGGGGACAGCAGGGTGCCTCTCCTTGGCTTGTACTGTCACGCATGCCGGGCTGTAGTTAAATGCTGCTCACCTCTGTCGCAGCATTGCTCTGTGGATGTCCTGTGGGAGCCAAGCACTCTGGCTGAGGGTCACACAGAGCTCAAGTTCAGGTTTGGTGGAGGGAAGGACTGAGCAGGACGTGGTGGGCTAGAGGTGGAGCCCATGAACAGACAGGATAAATGGCTGCAGGTGCCAAACCACCCTTAGGTGCATCATGGGGAGCTGTCAGCGCTCCTCGGGCTGCTGAAGCAGCAGTGTTCCAGGTGGTGTGGCCTAGGACAGAGTTCACAGCAAGCCTGTGGATGGCAGGTTGGACAACAGGTTACAATAGTCACACGGGAGGCTTGACCCTCATAATACAGCCCTCAAAGCTGCCCTCCTCCAGGGCAGGCACTTCAGAATACAGTTGTGAAGAAGTCCTGTGATGAAGTGCTGTAGACCCGTGTTCTTCGGGGCCAGGCTGGATGGGGCTCTGAGCACCTGGTGGAGATGTGGGTCCCTGTTCACTGTTGGACTGGATAGCCTTTAAGGGTCCCTTCCAACCCTATTCTATATGCTAGGGGCGGACTTGCATTCTAGAAGATGGCACAGCCCTTTCTAGCTCCTGGGCTTTGTGTCGCTGAATGCCTGCTTGGTGCTGGTAGTTGTGTGGCAGCAAATTCTCCGATGTATTTTATTAACAGCCAAAGGGAACACTGCCTCATTTCTCAAGTTTGGCCTCCTAAAGCAGGGAATTCACCTCGTGGTTTGTGCTGGTCGTGTGGGTTGAACAGCACAACAGAAAGGAACGTTTCTGGCCACTTTATACTCACTTAGGGCCTGCCCTAGTTTGGCTGCAGCAGTTCTGCACCAGGTAGAGTATAGTCATAAAGAAGCAACAGTTTCCACCTTCAGCAGGGAGGGAGGCATATTCCCAGCTGTTACTGCATCAAAGCGTTACCGCTGCATCTGCTGCATCATTCATCAGAGAGACACTTCCAGGCTGTCATTTTTAGTACAGTCATGTCAAGAAAAGTCACTGTAAAATTGGCATCTTCTTGCTTGAAGTTATTGGCTCCCTGCTAATCCGCGTCACTTCTGCTCGTCGTCTTGACACAGCTCAGCCTCTTTGAGCAGCTCTGGTGAGCTGGGGGAGAGCAGGGCCACGGCTGGGTCTGTTGCAGCCATTATGGTTCTGTCATTGCACGCACATCTCTGCTCCGGGACCTGCTTGGGCACTTCCATGGTGCCTGATCCAGGTTCTGCACGTTGGCATCCTGAGCTGTGTGGGCACACGGTGAGTTCCGCTCTGGGATTTCTTTCCTTTCTGGTGGAGGAAACATGTGCTGAGAGTTGCACAGGGAGAAAGGAGAAAGGTGGAATTCTGGGCTGGCATCATTAAAGAGGCACTTTATGACTGCAGCCCCTCTGTTAATTGGCTCTCATTAAACTTTGAGACCAGCACCCCAGTGGGGGCTGAGGGAAAAGAAGGACCTTCACACCTGTCATTCTGCTGCAGTCTGGTTGGCTGCGTGCTCAGTAGCAAAGAGTGAGAGCAGTGATTGCGTTTCAGAATGGCATCTTGGAGTATCTGCTGACCTTCAGGGGGTCGTGGAATCACTGAAGTTGGAAAAGACCTCTGAGATCACCCCAGCCCACCCCCGCCGTGCCCACTGCCCACAGCCCTCATTGACACATCCCCACAGCTCTGGGACACCTCCAGGGATGGTGACCACACCACTCCATGGGCAGCTGTGCCACTGCATCACCGTCCTTCTGGAGAGGACATTGTTCCTGATGCCCAACCTGCGGCACAGCTTACAGGGAGCACTTGTCCCATTTCAATCCACTGGAAGTTTTGGTGGCCGCTGAATTGAACACGTGTTCTACAGAGGAGGATGAGACAGATTTGCCTTTAGGTGGGCGTTCATCAGGGGGTGCAGAGCCAGATGTGTACCCGTACCTGCTGCCTCGAGGCTTGGCTGGAGCTGGGAGCAGGAGCCAGCTGGATGGCTTTCACCTGGGGCCTGGCTTCAGCCAGCGTGAGTTGGGAGCTGTCCTATCCCAGCCAGTGAACTCAGTGGGACTGGGCAGGGGCTGTGGGTCCTGCTCTGAACAGAGAGGCTTTGGCTGAGGAATTGTAATGTGGGAGCTGCATTCAGCTCCTGTCCTGAGTCTGAGCCAAGTGCCCTGCTTACCAGACTGCTCTGCTTGTCCTCCGCTGCCCTCAGGCTCTCCGTTTGACTCTGGATGGCTCTGCCGGGATTTTACTCCTGGAGAACAGCAGTGGGAGATGTGTGAACAGCCCTGTTTCCAACCGCTCCCCTTATCTCTGGCTTGCAGAGGGTACCCCGACATCGGGCCCCCAGCAGGAGCTCTTTGTGGTGGCAGTGAGCGCACCGTCACCTCCTCCCAGCAGCAGCAGATGAAAAGGCTGGATGACAAATTATCCATCTCCGGCTGCTCATTGTGTAGCGCATTCCTGCCATCCTTATTAATATTCAGCAGGCAGATGAATAATTGGTTGCCACCACCAGGATGAAGTGATCCTTCACTCTGCCCAAGCAATATCAATTTCACACCCTGTCTGGAAACGTATAATATTTTCCTTAAACGTGTGACATATGGTGGTGAGGTGAGAGCAGCTCCGGGTGAGCGCGGCCACAGGTGGCAGATGGTGTCTGGATGGGACCAGGGTTCCCTCCTCTCTGGGAGGTTTGGGGATGAGGATGGAGGGGGTGGCACTGCCTGAGCCAGAGCAGTGTCCAATGGAGGGTGGGCAGTGGGGGCTGCCATGGGTAGGTTACAAGCTCTCTGTGATAAGAAGCTCTGCAGGGTGGTGAGCAGTGGGTTTGGTGGAGCAAAAGGATTGCAGTGCAAACCTCTGACAGCTCTCTCTTAACCAGGGGAGCAGAGATTGAGGGAGCTGCAGCAGGAAGGAGCAGAAATTCCACCCGACATCATTGAGAACTGGCTGGAGAAGAGAGCCAAGAGGCTGAGCACAATTCAGAGCAACAGGTACCACAGCTGGGGGGTGGGATGGAATAAAGGGTGGGAGATGGTGCCAGTGGTCAGGTGTGGAGGTGACAAGGTCCTGCTGCCTGTCCTCCTGCCCTGGGGCTCAGGCAGAGAGCTCCTGTGCCCTTTACATAGTGCCAGACATGACTGGGAGGCGGCATGGCCATGCAATTAATGCCCACAGCCGGTGACAGCAGGCTGCTCTCATCTGCTGACAGCTCCCCCATCCTCAGCCTGCCCTGTCTGCATGCCTCTGCCCATGCCCGCCTTCTCCTTTGCCAGTCGGAGGTAGGATTGGTTCCTCCTGCGTGCTGTGGGGTGCCTGCAGGTCCCTGCTGCTTCCCTGCTCACCTGACAGTGCCGCAGGCTTAATTGGATGGCGTTTGGGCAGGTGCCAGATCTCTCTTTTGTTCTTTTTTCTGTTTGCTCCTGTCCTCTCCGTGTTTGGTCTGGGCAGGATCTTCCCTCTGCTGTCTGTCTGGGTGTGCTGCTCACTGCTCCTTCCAGCCCGGCTGCCCCTTGCCCTGCAGTCATGCTGTCCCTGAACACTTGCCCTATTTGTCCTGCCCAAGAACCCCCCACCCCGATCTCAGGATGGATCAGCGCTCACAGAGGACGCCCAGTGCTCAACCCAGACCTTGCGGGGGTCTGTGTGGTCATGCAGTCTCCAAACACCCCTAAAACTTTTCAGGAGCACAGTCCTTGCCCTGCTCTGTTCTGAATGGCACACATTGGGCTCTGCTGAGCATCACCTCAATCAGCCCCACGGTGGTACAGCTGCCACGCTGGGCTCAGCAGCACGGTCTGCAACTTGAAAGCCTCCACCTGAGCTGTATTTGCCAAGTCCCATCGTGCCATTGCTTTCTGGAGAGCAGGGGGGAGCTGGATGGCATTGGTGCAGATTGCTGAGCTGTGGAGATGCGCGTGTCCTTGCCCACAGTGCGTGTGTGTGCCGTCATGATGCAGAGCCCACTTTCAGCTTCCCAGCAGAACGGGGCCCACAGGCTGGGGGTACTGAGATCCCATCAGTGCCTCTGCAGAGGACGTAGCCTTGTCCCCCCTTAGTAGACCCCGGAGAATCCCTGTGGGGCTGCCATTCTGAACGCTGCAGCAGGAGGTGAACCCATCATAGCACTCATGTCTTATGAGACCCCAGGGAATCGAGTACCCAGACAGCATCCTCCCCATTGATTAGCTGTGCTGCTCGCAGGGCAGCTCATTAGTTGATAGCTGTGCTGTTCCACCTTACAGCCTGCCTCGCTCTGCTCCTTGCCCCGCTGCTCTGCTTCTGCAGGACCTGGGTGCAACCTGAGGGCAGTTCCTTCCCATACAGGGCAGCTGTGTGTCTGCTGGTCCTGCTCCCATCCCTGGCGCAGAACGGAGGATGAGCTCTATGCCAAATGCCTTTACTCTCTGCTAGTTGCCTGGAAAACACCGCACTGAACTCCTGGAGCTGGCGTTGGGCCACGTTGCCAGCCCTGCAGGGAGAGGAGGGTGCTGCTCCTCCAGAGCATTATGTAAAGGAGCGTGATTAGATTTCTTCTGGCATAACAATTAAAGGGATCCATCAGGATCAGAGGTAGAGGCCTGAGAAGCGGCAGGGCTGCTGTCAGGGCTGGTTGCTGAAGAACAAATGAGTTTCCTGTACCCTTTCCCATTAATTCCTCAGTACGTTCGCCATGAATTTAAACCTGCCCCGGCCGAGCACTTGCTTTGGCTGCAGACAAAGGAGCGATGCTTCTCATTTAGCACTTCTGCTGCCATGTGTGGCAGCGCTGCCTGTGCTGTGAGCTGGGGTTGGAAGCCTCTTCCCTCCGTAAGGGTGCTTCTGGGAGAACAGCTGGCTTCTGGCAGCAACGTCGCTTCCGAGGGGTCCTTGTCCTCTGGGAAGTGTGCAGCTGCCCTGGGACTGGGGCTGCCTGCCTGGAAACCACGGCCACGGCTGCAGGTGTTGTTCTGAAAGCTCAGCTGTGCCAGGAGCTGGGGGGCAGATCAGCCTTCATGGGGGCAGGCAGAAGGGACTGAGCCGCGTCCCTGTGCAGCGTCCCCGAGCAGGGCCCTGCTGGCAAACCAAGAAGGCTCATCTCTGCCTTCTCCATCTCTGCAGTGCCCTGCCTGAGAAACACACACCCTTCCAGTACCCCCCTGGCTGGCCCCCTCTGCAGGAGCTGCCCCCATCTCTGCAGCCCCCCCCACCTGGGGGGTGGCCAGTGCCCCCCGGCCTGCAGTGGGGCTGAGGCATCGTGCAGGAGCCGGACTTCTTCCCAGCGTGAGAACGAGACCAGGTTATTTATATATACTTTTCTATTAATAAAATGCTCCCTCCATTGCAGCCTTGTGTTGTTTCTTTCCTGGTGGCCTCGGTGGGTCAACCTGACCCCCGTGATGGGGGGAAGTGGGAATGTAAACTGCAGCCCCACTTTTGTGGGCCGTCTGTGCAGCTGCCCCAGGTCTGGTGAGGAAGCTGCAAGTGGGCTTCTAAGCTTCACTGCGTGACATTTCCTCCAGTGTTGATAATGTATGTTTGCTTCTGTTAAACGTAGTGTGTAAAACAGCTTTGGTTCAGGTGCTGCAGCTCCTAACGAAGAGTCAGGGGAGCTCCCAAAACCCCGCGTGCTCCTGTTCCCGCTGTGCTGGAGGTGAGAAGAAAAGAGGGGGGAGAAAAAAAAACCCTATTCCAAGGCTTGTCCTCCTCCAGGAAAACACCTGAAGGCCGAGTGGCTGCGGGGCGGCTCGGTGGGTCCCGGCAGAGCAGCCCCATGCAGCACTGCGGTGCTGCCCGCCAGCGCACTCCAGGTTTGGCCACACACGGCAGGAGTTGGGTCCAGATTCATGGAGAGCTCAGGCAGCAGCCAGCTGCCCCAGCCAGCCCCGCGCAGCAAACCCGGTGGCAACCGGCGCTGCCGCTGTGTTGGCGCACACACAGGCTGGATCTGACCGCAGTCGGTGCCCGGTTGTGCCTTCAGGGAGTCTTGGGGTGTTTCCACCCGCAGCGCCCACGTGGCACCTTCCATGCAGGACTCCCTGCCCTGTGCATCTCCAGAGGCCAAATGGAGTGACCACAACCCCAAAGGGGCTCCCTGATGCTCCCCGCGCCTCCTGCCTGGTTCCCTTCCTACTGAGGCAGATGACGGTACGAGCTCCCTTCCCTCCTGCAGGCGTTCTGGGGTGGCAGCGGAGCGTGTGCCGATTCCTGCTGCTCTAATGGGGTTTTGCAGTTCCCCCTCGCAGCATTTTGCAGCTCCTGGCTGTGGTTGAACCTGCACAAGCGTTTCCAAATTCAGCACTGCAAACATTTGTAAGCCATAAAGCACAGAGCCTCGTTTCAGCAGCCGGCGTGAGCCGAGCAGGATGGGCTTCTCAGCGCCTTCCTTTGCTGCCATGGTTTGGTTGGCAGCCCCTCCCAAAGCTCACAGCACCTCTCTGCACCACCATCGCTAACTGGGCTCCCTGCAGTAGGGTCTCCCCACTTGCTGTCGCCCTGCTCTGTGCGTCCCCAACAGCACTTGCTGTCCCCAGCTGTGCCGGGCTGGGGGGGCGGCTGCAGCCCCTGAGTGATGGTGTGAGCCAAAGTGCCTCTTATGGAGCAGGAGTAATTTATAGGGAGGCTTTTAGGGAAATGAGCCGCTCCTGGGCTGCTGCCAAGGTGCAGCCTGCTGGGCTCTGCCCTGTGTCCTCTGGCAGCTCTTGGAGGGAGCAGGGATGGTGTGGGATGGGAGTGAGGGAAGGGATGGGGATGAATAGGGGTGGAAATGGGAATAGGGATGGGGATGGGGATGGAATGGGGATGGGGATGAAATGGAATGGGGATGGGGATGGGAATAGGGGTGGAAATGGGGATGGGATGGGGATGGGGATGGGAAGGGAATTAGATGAGGATGGGAATGGGAATAGGGATGGAAATGGGGAAGAGGATAGGGAAGGAGATAGGAATGGGAAGGGGAATGAAATGAGATGAGGATGGGGATGGGGACAGGGATGAGGCTGTGGCCCTTCCACGCTGCTTGCAGGACCAGAGAAGCAGAAATAACTCTTCCTGCCCCCAAAATGCTTCTCAGCACCCCAAACCCGGGCAGTTCTGCTGCCAGCCCTTCTCTCCCCCCTGCAGCAGCCCCCAGGCAGGGCCCTGCTCTCCCCACATCCTCCTTCAGTCCGCTCTCAGTGTCCGTTCCCTTCCTCGTCAGCCTTAATTCAATTAGCAGCAGCCGCAATGAGGCATCCCCAGCTGCAGCAGCACCGCAGCCCAGCGCCGCTCGGGCGCTCCCGGATCTGAGCCGAGATCTCCAAACCTGCCTTGAGGATGGCGATCCCATTAAAATTAATTGAGCGGCTTTGAAAAGCTGAGCTTGGAGGGGGAGCCGTTCTCCCTTTTATCTAATTTCTCTTTTTATGTTATTGTATTTTCTAGCAAATTAAATTGTCCCATATCGTTATTATTTTCGTTCTTTTCGGCTTCCTTCTGTTTACTCACAGCATCTCCCATAGACTTGCTTTATATCTATGGATCTATCTGTACATCCTGGAGGCCACGTGGCTCCCTCTTGAAAGAGGAGGTTCATAAAAGAGCCCAAGTTTTGGAGATGGATGAAGTTTCATTCTGGGCGCTGTGCCCCCCCCAATCCGCGATGATTCCAGCCCCACGTGCCCCATTTGCAGTGGGTTTGGCACCCAGGCTGTGGCTCTGCGGGGTCCGGTGGGCTGCAGTGGGTCCTTCTGACCCCATAAATGTGGGGGATCCTCTGTTAAAGGGCCCAGGAGCCCCAGGGATGGACACCTCCAGCACCGGCACTGTGGGAAGCGGCTGTGCCACGCAGAGCTCCCATGGTTTTATTTATTCTTTTAATCTCTTTGCCATTAAAAATGCATCGTCTGGGGGCTCAGGGGAGGCTGATCCATCAGTGTGTGGGATCCCCCAACACACACACACCCCTCCAGAGCAACGTAGCTGTGATTTCCATGAGCTGTGTGTAAGCGCACCCTGTTAGCAGGGCGGCATTTGGGGGATGGAGGGGGGGTTGGAGCCCTGCTGTGCCATAAACCTGGAGGGGGGATTCACACATGGGTCGATATCTCCAGCTGAAAGCAATGGGGCACGGTGGGGGTTGTGCAGCAGCCATGGGAACCCCAACCCACCATGAGCCCCGAGCCTTCAGAAATCCCAGATTTATTTCAGATCGATAACAACCAACCGGGAAGGATGGGGGGGGGGGGGGAGAAAATAATGGGAAAGAAAAAGGGGGAGGGGGGGGAAATCCAACAGAACCCAAAGAATGAGAAACGGACCCGCATCCGAACCAGTCCGGTGCCGGGGTGCTACATACAGGCTGGGGGGGAGGTTGGGGGGCTGGGGGGTCCCCCGGGATGCGCGGCTCTTCCCGGCGGGTCCTTGCAAAGTGCATCAAGCAGAGGTCGGCAGTGCCAGCCCCGTCTGGAAGGGGGGGATGGGGGGAAACTGAGGCACGGCGCAGGGCGGGGGGGGGCAGGGGGTGACATCCAGCCCTTGGCAGCGACGTCCATGCAAACGCTCCCGGATCTCCGAAGAGAAAAACATCTCAGCGTGGCGTATTGCTTACGAGATGGTTTGGTTGGTTTCTGTGTGTGTGTTTTCTTCTGTTTTTATCATAAATATCGAGCTATAGAGGCTATAGTGGTGCATCCGGCACCGGGTCGCCCCGGCTCCGAGGGATGGGGGCAGCAGACGGGCTCCATGCACGTTGCATGCACTGAGTATTTGCTGGCAGGGTTTAGTTTGGTGTGCGTGTCTCTCAGAGTCAATGTGTCCTGCAGGCAGCCGTGCGAGCTCCACGCTCACCCCGTGCCGGGCTCTCCTCTCCATCCCGGGGTGTTTCCTGGCTCGCAGCAGGCGGGCATCCCATATGGACCCACACGGACACCCCGTATCCGCGCTACTTCATGCCGCTGCGCAGCACCTGGTTGGCGGCGATGAGCATCACGCTGATGATGAAGGCGATGGCGAAGGCGCAGATGAGGCTTTTCCTCACGCAGGTCTGTCGGATCTGCTGGCTGGAGCAGGCTGTGGGGGCAGCCCGGCTCAGCCCACATCCCCCCTCCCACCCCCCGCCGCGTCCCCCCCGCACCCCACTCACTCTCCACCTCGACGGGGCACTCCTCGGCCGTGCCCATGTGGCTCTCCTCCTCCGTCATGATGATGTTCTCGATGTCCTTCATGGAGAGGTGCTCGCAGAAGGTGTCGTACAGCAGCCGCTTCAGCTCGTCCACCGTCAGCTTCTGCATGTCGCACTGCGGGGCACACAGAGACCCCGCGGTGGGACCCCGAAGGTGGTTGCCCCCACCCCGAGCTGTGGCACAGTGGGGCTGGTGTTGCGGCACCTTTGGGTGCTGAGCCTCGTGCCACCATTGCACCACGCTGTGTTTCAGCTCCTGGCCCCAGTCCGGAGCCTGACTCCAGAACTACACCTAACACTCATCCTCACCCCAAACCTGGCCCTGACGCAGAGCCTGAGCCTGACCCCAAGCCCTGACCCTAATCCTAACCCCACACAAACCTGGAGCCTCACCCTGAACCCGAGCAACCTTAATGTGGAGCCGGAGCCCGATGCTGAGCCCAGCCCTCACCCTAACCCTAAACCTCACCCAAATCCTAACCCTAACCCCAACCAAAGCCCAGCACCAATCTTGGTCCAGAGCCTGAGCCTGACCAAGTCCAACCCTGACACTAACCCAAACCCCAACCCAGACTCTAACCCTGACCCCATTGTCCTTACCTCCAACCCCAGCCCTGACCCTCACACCAGCTCTACCCCCAACCCCAACCCCACTCCTGACCCCAGCCCAAACCTCAGCCTTCCCCCCCACCTCAGACCCGACCCTCACCCACTCCAAACCTCCCCCAGCTGACTCTGATTCGGCCCTGAGCCCCCCACCCTCCCACTGCCCCCCACCTTCCAGAAGACGGTGTCGAAGTCGGTGCCGTGGAACTTCTCTGGGATGCCCGATGTGGACAGTTTGGGCCCCAGCAGGGTCACAAACTCCTCAAAGTCCACCTGTCCATCACCTGTGGGGCACAGCAGTGGCCATCACCCCATCACCCCATAGAGGGTGCGTCATCCCCCGGCTGCTGCTCATAGGGACGCTGAGAAGGGGGTTCCCGTGGCACTGATGGGGTAATGCTTGGCAGTACCCTACCCCACAGCCTTGGGGCCGCACTCCAGGGTTCTGGGGGGCCATCTGTGGACCCCAACACTGGCTGAAGTCCCCCAAAGCCAGAGGGAATCCCAGCACCACTGAGAGCCCAAAGCTGCCCAGCACCCTGCCTCAGCTGGGGGCTGCAACCTCAGCTGGGCACCCCAAAGCCAGGGGGGGAAGCCCAACAGCACCGGGACACCCCAGGTCACCCTGACCCCTTTAGGACCCCACTGCGGTGCAGCTGTGAGCCTCATCCTGCGGCCGGGGCGGGTGCTGAGCTCCAGGGCTGTCACGGAGGCACTAAGGATGAGTAATGAAGGGAGCCGCGGCTTGGCAGCCTCGCCTGAAAGGCTTTTAAATGGGGAGAAAAAAAAAGAATGGAATCCTATAAATTAATGCGCTCCTTAAGGTGCTGATGAGCACGGGAGTGACAGGGACAGGATGCTGCAGGTTGGGGCATGGCCGGGGTGGGGGGCTGAGCCTGGGGTGTGGGATCCAGGGCTGGGTGTGGGATCCAGGGCTGGGTGCAGGATGCAGCCTTCGCACCCCATTCCCATTGGGTTTGTAGGTTGGTGTGTGGTCCCCATCCTGGGAGCCTTCCAGCATCATCAGATCCTCTCAAACGATGCCACGGCGGTGATAAGGACGGGGACAGGGGACTCTGGCCTTGCGCCACGGCCCTGTTCTGTTGTGGGGTGGCTCTGGGGTCCCGTCCTGCCCCATAGGGGTCCCTACCGTCCATGTCGAGGCGCTGGATGATGACCTCGAGCTCCACCTCGTTGGGCATGTAGCCCAGTGAGCGCATGGCCGTGCCCAGCTCCTGCTTGGAGATGAAGCCGTTGCCGTCTCGGTCGAACACCTTGAAGGCCTCTCGGATCTCTGTGGGAGGAATAGGGCTGAGCATGGCCGCCCCCCGACCCCACAGCGGTGGGGAAACTGAGGCACAACGGGGACGGTGCCCGAAGTGTCCCCAGGTCACAGTGCCCAGCGATGGGGTGGGAGAGGAAGGAGACAGCAGGTGGATCTTGGGGGTTTCTGCTTCAAAATGGGGCTCTGGGGCTGCAGATTGGGGGCAAATCTGAGGGCTCCTGCCCCAAAGCTGAGATCAAATTGCCCCAAAACCCAAAGGCCTCAATGAGTGCCACTGTGGGGCTTCCCTCCTCTGGGGCTGCAGAGGGAACGCGGTGCATGGATGGTGCTGGGGGGAAATGCGTCACAGTGCTAAAATCAACCCCAAATCCAACGCCGTGCCCCAAAGCCCCGGGGGTGGGGGAGGTGTGTGGGGTCCCCATGGGTGGCACAGGGTGCTGGTGTCAGCGGTGTCACCGCGTTCACAAAGCACCATGTTGGGATCAGTGCCGAAAGCAGCAGCTCCAACGGGGTGTGCTTCCCCATCTCACCCCAGTCCCACCCCACCCCATACTGGGGCCGCAGCGATGCCCAGCGGTGCTGAGGGTGGGTTGGGGTTGGTGGGCAGTGGGGTGGCAGCGGGTGGTCTGACCCCAGCACGGCCCTATGGGGTCACCTTGGGGCTGTGCCATGCCAGGAGCGGGGTGGTGGGGCACACACTGCAGGGGGGCCGTGCACACTCACATACACACACACACATGAACACCACACTGCGCTGATGCTACACATGTGTGTGCACAGGCTGTACACAGCAGTGGTGCTGCGCCCACGCGTGTGCACACGTGCAAAAGCAGCTGACAGTGATGCTGTGCCCGTGCACACACACAAACACCTGGCAGTGAGGCTGTGCTCGTGCATGCACCCACACCTGACAGCAGTGCTGTGCTTGTGCACACACAGAAGCCTTGCAGCCATGCTGTGCTGTGCATGCACCGACACCTGACAGCGCTGCCGTGCTTGTGCATGCACCCCAGCACCTCGCACTGACGATCTGCTTGTGCACACACGCGCACACTCACCCTGCAGCACTGCTGTGCACATGGACACACTGCGCTCCGGCGCTCTACTTGTGCACACGCACTGCAGTGGCGTTGCCATGTGCACACACACACACACACACACACACACACACACGTGTGCACGGTGTGAGCCCCATCTCTGCTCCACTGGCTGTGCAGACCCCCTCGCTGTGCCTCAGTTTCCCCTGCAGTGCTGATGGTGACCCTGCAGCCCCCCGTGCCACACCAGTGCCAACACGGCTGGGGTCACTGAGCCCACGGCCACCCCCCGTCCCACCACCCAACTTTCTGAGGGGGGGAAATACAGCCGTTCTGGGGGCAGCCCAGCAGCCCCACGGCCCCACAGCCCCACAGCTGTGCCCCGACCAGGTACTGGGGGGGTGGGGGGAGACAAACAGGTGACAACCACCACCGCCGTATGACGGCTCCGTGCGGAGCAGGCCCGGGAGATGCCGCGGGAGGGGGGTGGGGGGGCACAGCGGGGCCGATGCGTGGGTCCCCCCCCGGCATGCGGTGCCCCCCCCCCCCCCTTCCCCCGCCCCCGCGGCCCTCACCCTCCAGTTCGTCCTCCGGGATGTCCACCGGGTGCTGCTCGGCCAGCAGCGGGGGCACGCTGTAGATGCCCCGGTACATCAACGCGGCGGTCACCGGGTGGAAAGGCATCTTCGGAGCTTTGCCGAAATCCCAAAGTTTCCCACCTAAATCTTTGCTTTCCGCGGGACGGAGCCGCAGCCCCCCCCGGCTCTATGGGGCCAGCAGCCCGTCCCCGCGGCCTCGGGGTTCGGTGGGGCCGGGGCCGGGGCCGGGAACGGGCACACGGCAGCATCCAGGCACCGCTCAGCGCCCGCCCGGGGCCCCGCCGCCCCCCCGCGCCCAGGGGTGCTGCCCCGCGGGGCCCGGCATGGCGGGGCCTCCCTCCTCCTCCTCCTCTTCTTCCTCCTCTTCTTCCTCCCCGCTAAGTTTCGCGGGCAGGAGCCGATGCTCCGCGCTGCGCCGCGCTACCGCTGCCCGCCCCCAACAACCTGCCCGCCCCCGGCCGCGCCCCCGGGATGGGAGGGGTGGGCTGGGATGGGAACGGGGATAGCGATGGGATGGGAAGAGTATAGGGATGGAATGGGATGGGATGGGATGGGATGGGATGGGATGGGATGGGATGGGATGGGATGGGATGGGATGGGATGGGATGGGATGGGATGGGATGGGATGGGATGGGATGGGGATGGGATGGGATGGGATGGGATGGGATGGGATGGGGATGGGATGGGATGGGATGGGATGGGATGGGATGGGATGGGATGGGATGGGATGGGGATGGGATGGGATGGGATGGAATGGGATGGGATGGGATGGGACGGGACGGGACGGGATGGGATGGGATGGGATGGGATGGGATGGGATGGGATGGGATGGGACGGGACGGGACGGGACGGAATGGGGATGGGGATGGGATGGGATGGGATGGGATGGGATGGGATGGGATGGGATGGGATGGGATGGGATGGGATGAGCATGGTGTTGAGATGGGGATCAGAATGGGATAGGAGGAGTGGGGATGAGAAGGGGATGGAGATGGGGACTGGGATGGAGATGGGACAGGGGATGGGGATGAGATGTGGAAGGGGTGGGATGGAATGAGGATGGGGGTGAGATGGGAATAGGAGAAGAGAGGATGAGAATGAAATGGGGATTGGGATGGGATGAAATGAGTATGGGATGGGATGGTACGACACCATGGCCCCATGGAAGGGGGAAGAGCACTGTAGCCATAACAAGGTGGGAAAGGGCAGGAGTTGGACACGGTGGCATCCGAACCTCAAGCATGATTGAAAGCAATGGGGGAACAGAAGCACAGCCAGGAGGGCTCTCAGCTCAGTGCTTGTGATGCATTGGGACT
Organism: Excalfactoria chinensis; assembly: GCF_039878825.1. Lineage (NCBI taxonomy): Eukaryota > Metazoa > Chordata > Aves > Galliformes > Phasianidae > Excalfactoria > Excalfactoria chinensis. The sequence goes on along the minus strand of NC_092840.1, from coordinate 1,637,342 downwards.
GACCCGAAAGCTGGAGGGGGGGGCAACCCACTCGTGTAACCCCTGGCCTCACTCCACTGATCACCTCACTGCAAGCGATGCAATTTGGGGTCATTTTCTGCAGGCTGCAGCTCAGCCTTGTGAGAGGGCTGCAGGGACCCCCATCCTTTTGTTGAGGCTCCTGGATCAGCCTGGGCTAAAATCAACCCCAGCGCCGCCTCGCGTCCCTCCACACCTTTAATTCATCTGCAGGTTGGGATGCTCAGCACCACCTTCCTCCCCGTCCTCCTCCTCTCCCACACAGCTCAGCCTCTCGGGGTCTCTTCTCTGCCATATTTGAGCCAGGAGAGTGGGGAGGTTGGTGGAACCCCACAGCCCTGTGCGGCCCTGAGCACACGGAGCTGCCGAGGGGAGTCTCTGGTGTCTCCTATGGAGCTGAGCTCAGTGTGGCCCTATGGGGAATGAAGTTAATTTGAGGCCAAATTGTGTAAAATTTGGGAGAAATGCATCTCTTTGAACCCCTTTTTTCTTTTTTTTTTTTGGGGGGGGGGGGGGTTTGTTGAGTGTTGAATGTATCCTTATGAAATAAAAGCAGCAGCTGAACGTGGCCATCCAATGCCATGAAGGGGCTGTGTGGGATCTGACCCCGCTGGGCTGCCCCCAAAAAGTGTCATTTGGGGAGAAAGAAGCAAAACAGAAATAAGGGAAAGAATTAAAACCAAAACGAAGGCAAAGCAGCCTAATGGAAAATCTCCTCCTCCTTCTTGGTGGATCAATTCGCTCTTCAATATTAATGAAGTCGCCCTCCCAATTAATTCTGCACTCGCCTACTGGAGGCCCAGGGGTGGAAACTCATTAATTTCTCACCACCCAAATCCAGAAGAAATAACACTGAAAATCTCCAGGCTGTTCTCCCACCGTTCCGGGGCTGAACCTCCCCGACCCCACATCGCCCCTCAGCACAGAGGGAGCGTGGCACCGGATGAGCAATTAGCAGCAATTTAATTGCGTCTGAAGGCCAATGGCTTCCTATTGGTTCGGGGCTGCTGGTGGCACAGTGCTGGGGACGCCCCTTACCTGGGTGCTGCCCGGGATGCCTCTCCTCCTCCTGCCTCCCTCTTTGCCACCATTGGGGTGAGAAAATTAAAAGGAAGAAAACCACATAGACCCCAAGGCGTCCCTGAGATACCTTTAACTTAATCTTCTCTCTCTCATTTATTAATGAGCCTTCTTGCTCGCTCTCATCCCTACGGTCCCCTGGCGTGGCTGGAAATGCCCTCTAATCCCCCGCTGTCCCGCTGCCCGGCAGAAGCTCACGCGCTCTGTGTTCTCCTTGCCCTTATCTTATCTCACCAACTTAATTTGTCTGACTGTTAGCAAGGCTCAGCTCTGCCTCGTGTCCCTGGTGGAATTCCCAATTGTGCCTGTGGGGGAGAGGGGGAATGTGGCAGGGATGGGATGGGATGGGATGGGATGGGATGGGATGGGATGGGATGGGAATGAGAGGAGATGGAGATGGGGATGGAGATGAGGATGCAGATGGGGCAGGGATGGGGATGTGAATCTGATGGGATGGGGATGGAGATGTGATGTGATGGGGATGGGATGGGAATGCAGAGGGAGATGGGATACAAGAATCTCCCAGAGACAGACGGGACACGGAAGCCCACGGGGGCACGGGATGGATGGGGAAAGCTGGTAGGGCTGGAGAGGGGATGGCAAAGCCTGCGGGGACGGGGATGGGATGGTGCAGACCCAGCTGGGTTCCAGCCCCCAGGGACCCCCCAGCGCACCCTTCCCTGAGGGCAGCACGAGGCTGCCGACCCCGCAGCGTCCTTTGGGCAGAGCTCAGCTCTCACCGAGCGCAGGGAAGGGGACGTGAGCGGCGCGCTGTGGCCGTCGTGTCCTTTTAAAGTCACCCGCTGGCACTGAGCCCTCGGAGGCGCCGGAGGCATCCATCCATCTCCGCGGGCCGTCCGTGTCAGCCGGTATTTAGTGAAATGTTTCTTAAATGAACGCTTGATGGGAGAAGAGGGATGGCTGCGCCGTGCCGGGACAAGGTTATCCCTGCTGGCTGCCGGCGATTAACCGCGGGCACGGCGACGGCCGCGACCTGCAGGAGCCGATCCCAAATCTCGTTCCGGTTGCATTTCGGAGCAGAATACAGCTGGGACGGGCACTCCCCCCCCTCCTCCCCTCCCTTGCCAATGAACCCCCAGCAAGGCCCAGCTGAGACGCACTGAGCTCAGCGGGTCTCAGCGGGGACGCGGGTGGCTTCGGGTGCTGTGCCTGTGCCCCGCTCCTCCTTGAGTTTAACCCTGCAAAAAGCAAAGGACACCGCGTGGGTGAAGTGGCAGCTCTGTGCCACGCGCTGCTGTCGGTGATGGCTGAGCTCTGTGGGCAGCACGGGGACAGCAGCAGCTGGTGGAGCAACAGGCGGGTCCCCGTGTCCCCAGCTGTCCCCACGTGCACATCCTCCCGAGGGCAAAAGCAATTCCCTTGTGCAAATGCCCCCATCGCTTGTGCAGGCGCCCCCTCAATGCAAAAGCATCCCTTGTGCAAACAGGGGGGGGATGTGGCCCGGGCTGCAGGGTGTGAGCACACCGGGGTGCAGGACGCGCTGCTCGGGCTGCCTGTGCACCATGCATAATGCATGATGCGTAACGCGTGGCTGCAGGCCTGGGCGCTGACAAGGACAGAATGACAAGTGGGTCCCGCAGGGCAGGCAGCACGGGGACACCGCGGGGACATCGTGGGGACACCATAACGGCACCCCCCTCCACCGGGCCCAGACCTTCCCCATCACCCATTGGGAAACTGCAGCCAAAAGGAAACCTGAGGAAAAGCCATTTTTTCTCCCCAGATTTGCCCCAAATGCCACCAGCTGCCCCTGCAGACACATGGACCCCCATCCGCCCCCCCGCGCGGTGCTCCCCGTGCATGGAGCTCAGCCTGGGTTTGCAGAGCTGGGGGTGATGGGTGGGAGGAGTTGAGAGGGGCTCGGGAAGAGCTGCTTGCTAGCTTCTTTCTTTCCTTGGGCAAAGTCATCTCAACCCAACCCACATCCTCTCAGAAGCCATCTAGACTTTGATGAATTTAATTTTGCTAAAAAGGGGAAAAGTAAAAAAAAAAAAGAAAAGAGAAACAGGAATGAGATTTCCTTTGAAAGCACTGGAAGTTCCCATTGCGCCAATGCCAGGAGAGCGGTGGCACAGAGCGGCCGTGGGCTGAGTGCATCCAAAGCTGGAGCACAGCACGAGTGTGCAACCTTGGGAGCACGTGGGGCTGCAGGGCTGCGGGCATGCAGTGCTGTGAGTGTGCAGGGCTGAGAGCACGCGGTCCTGGATGGACGCAACGCTGTGTGTGCAAGGTGAGTGTGCAATGCTGTACGTATGCAATGCTGCATGTGTCCAAGGCTGCAAAAGCGCAGTGCTGGATGTGCGCAGGTGTGCAAGGCTGTGTGCAAGGCTGTAAGTGTGCAACCCCATGTGCACACAGGGCTGGAGGCGTGCAGCGCTGTGCATCCCAGCCCCGCTTTGGGCCAGGTGTCCCTGTTGAGGCTCTTCCTGTCCTCTGCAGGCAACCAGCGACCGCTGCATTATTTATATGGAGGCTGCGCTGCGCGGGAAATCAGGTCAGCCCCCCCCACAGCCCCACATCCCCCCCTTTCCCCCAGCAGCATCCCTTTGACACACACAAAAGCAGCAATCCCATCTCTCCTGGGCTGCCCTGCTTTCAACATCATTTAAGAAAGGAACAAATCCAGCCCGCTCCCGACCCACCCCACGGGATGAATGGCTGGGGAGGAGCACGCGTGGCTGCGACATGTGGAAATCCATCCATGGGGCTGGGATAGGGCTGAGCGAGTGGCAGCCCTGGCTTTGGGGGTGGCACAGCGGCAGCCACCATCCGCACGCAGGGACAGCACTGAGACACCCCCCCAAAGGGCTCCGTCTGCTGCATGGCACAATCCTGGGGGGTGAGAAGAGCAGCTCCCCTCCTCCTGCTCTGAATCTTTATTAAAACAAATGAGAAACCCGTTATTTCTTAGGAGTACAACAATCCATGGGGATAGAAAAGGGCCGCTCTGGGGTCAGGGAAGAACCCAACCAAATTGCAGGCGGGGAGCGGAAACGGACAGCGTGCTTAAATAAAAGGGATTGGGGCACCGTGGGGTGAAGGCAGAGCGTGGTCGGCTCCTGCTGCCAGGAACTGGGCGCCCTGGGCCCCCACAGGGTGATGCTTTGCGTGGGGACACAGGGATGGAGGCAGGCCCAGAGCCCAGCGTGGGGCCAGCAGCTGTGGAGGAAACAAGGGGAGTACCTGGGGGGGGTTGGGTGCTGTCAGCACCTCGGCCTGCTCACCCCAAACAGGGAACGGAAACAGGGCAGTGGTGAGCTGGAGCTGGTAACGGAGCTGCTGCAGCTCTTGGAAAGGCACAGAGCGGGTAGAGGTTGGACAGCCCCAAAGCCTCACACTGCCTGCTGGGCACAGTCCGCAGGGACAAAAAGGCTGCAAGGGTTGGCATGGGTTGTTCTCCTTCCTGCTTGCAGTGATGATGAAGAAAAGGTCTTCCTGCCCCTTTCTCCCCTCCCCAGCACAGCAGCAGCCTCAGCCTTCGTGTTCTCCTCCTGCTCCTCCCCCTGCATGTGCTCTGGGTGCCAGCAGTGCCCCATCTGCTCCTCGGTGCGCTGAGATCCAAACCCCGTCCTCCTCCTGGAGGACAAAACCTGGGGGCTGAGATGGAGTAGAGCAGGTAGAAAAATAAAGGGAGAAAAAAAATAAGGACAGGAGAACATGTGGAAAAACTCAAGCTGGGAGATACTGAGAGGAGAAGATCCCAGTCCATAGCCCAGGTGGGAGCAGCAGGCAACGGGGCGGCGTGGGGCCGTGGGATGGGAACCCGACTCCTCAGGGCCAGTCACCTCCTAGAGCTCCTCGAAGAAGGCCACGCGGGACTTGGTGCTCTGTAGGGTGAGCTGCAAGAGAGCAGAGGGGACATGGGGTGACTCCCTCCTCCCGTCAGTCCCCCTGCCCCTCTGGAAGCAATGGGGATGGCAGAAGCGGGGATTTCTGGCTGCAGGGGATGGAGGAGAGGTGCAGGGAAGGGTTGCAGGATGCGCAGCTGCTCCTGCTCGTGCCACCAACCCCCCAGAACTCAAAGGGTGCCGATGGGCAGCAGATGAGGTCAGAAACATCAGCAGAGCTCTTATGGTGGGGAAGCCGCAGCAGCCCTGCCCCAAACCCGCAGAACACAGCCCTGGGATGCAGGGTGTCTCAATGGAAGCTGCCCTTGGTCCCGATGGATGGAGCCGAAGCTGCTCATTCGCGCCCAGGGCTGCGCCCTCAGAGCCGAGGCTCTGCAGGACCCCAACATCCACCTCAGCAAAGCTTTCTGCAGCAAGAGAGAGGCAAAACTAAAAATAATACCCCGCGTCAGAGCCACGTTCGTTAATGGGTGAAATGAGAGATGGAAGACACGTCCTCAGCCGGGAGGAAGAGAAGCGCAGTATTTCAAGCTAACCACCCCAATCTGCGTCCTGGGAGCAGTGCCACCTTCCCAACAGCTGCTGAATCACCACCAGGGTTGCCAAAGCAGCGCTAATTGCAAAGGCTTCGTTTGGCCGGGCTGAGCGCTGAGCCGTCCGCCGGGACCATGTTCTGCTGTTGCAGGGATCCCGGGCTGAGCCTCCAGCCCCGCACAGCACCGCCAAGTGCTTTCCCCTCCCTGCCCGCCCCGCATCCTCTCCTCACTAATTCCTTCACAGCTCTTAATTCTGAATCCCATTCGGTAAAGCTCTGTTGCAGAGGGAGTTTCTGCAGGGGTTTAATGCCGGAGCAGGGCTGGCTCTGCTCTGTAGCTTCACCCCATCCCTCTGCAGCTGCAGCCCGGCTGGGTTTGGGTTCTACCCGTGAGAGGCAGTCCCCTTCCCCAGAGCCCGGCTGGGTCACATCCCAGGGAACGCAGTGTAAAACTCAAGTGGGTTAACATACAGAAGGGTACACAGCTGCTCCAACCCACGGCGGGGGCTGCATCCTCCATACCCTGCCCAGTGCCCAGCGCTCCAAAAGGGAACACGGCTGAGGCAGAGCAGGGATGCTTTCCCCATGCTCTTTAAGAAAGACTCAACCCCCCGCAGCCTCCCTCCCCCCGCAGCCTCACGGGGCTCCCCTCCAGCAGCAGCTCCATTTGCCCAACAAGGGGGAATAAATGCACACCCAGCGCGGCCGAGTGATTAACAGCCAGTTACATTTTCGTCAGTGCAGAGAAGGGGGGGGGGGGGGGAAATTGATTTACAAGCAGTATTATGATAATCTCCTTCCTGCAGGAGGGGGGTGGGCTCCTCAATGCACTGCCAGAGCCTGCAAAGAAAATTTAGAGAGGGAGAGGGAGCGCAATTAAGCAGCCAGAGCTCCAGTGAATCAGGACAGGGAGAAGGGAACGGTCCCACACCCCACAGGCCCACGCTGGGGCTGCTCAGAGCTCTGCCTTTACCCAGAGCTGCTGGACTTATTTAAGAAAATAAACAACAACAGTAACAAAGAAAAAAAGCAACCAATAAGTCCCTGCTCGGCAAACCCACTTTCCAGCAGCAAACCCAATAAGCGCAGCGCTGCTGCCGGCACACGGAGAAGCCACGAGGGCTGCAGGAGAACCCCCTGCACGGCCACTGCGACACGGGCTGGGGGCCACATCCCCACATCCCGGCCCCTTCCTCCCCTGTTCCTTCCCCCCCGGACACGTTCTGCTGCTGCTGGGAGGGAGATGCTCAGTCCCTGCTAAACCCAACGCTAGTGCTGCAGGCTGTAAATCCTCTTTACTGCCGCCCCCGCTCCCCTCCGTGTCCTCTTCATCCCTGCCCGCTCCCTCAGCGGCCGGCCGGACCTTTCCATTCACACACCTCCCTTTTAAAACCCAAACCTTCCCCATTCTCCCCCCCTCCATCTCCCGTTCCTTCCCCCTCCCACACTGTTTATTCTCTCCCAAACACGGGGCCCGGAGCACAACTTTCCCCCAGCCTCCACCGCTTTGATGAGTGTGCTTAAAAGAGAGGAGATGACACTCCAGTTGAAGGAAACACTTTTCAAAGGCTGCCACAAAAATAGCTGATAGGCCTGACGCTTTCTGCTTTCCTTTCACTCCTTGTAAACAAGGAAATTAGGCTGCTCTGTCCCATTTTAGCTGCTGGGGAGTTTCACTTCCCGGCTCCGAGGCACAGAAGCAAACACATTGTCTGTGTTGGGGCAGAAATAAAACGAAGCCAGCAGGGATACGGGCTCACAAGCAGGGGTGCAGGATGCCTCTCCTGGATTAGGAAGGGGATTTGTGCCTGGAGCTGCTTTGCTCACCAGGTACCACATCCAGGCTCTGCTCCACACTCCATCCCTGCAGCTCCCAGGGTGACAGCAAGGTGCTGGTGCTGCTCCTCCTACAGCCACTTGCTGGATGCATGCTCCTTTTTGCAGCACGCAACCTTTCATCTCATGGTGGGAAAAAGGATGCAGGTGGCAACACCCTCATTTCTACAGCCCAGCAGCATCCAGGCCACCACAGTGCCTGCAGTTACGGACACAAGCAGCCCAGCCTGCTGTGTCCCAGCCCAGAGCTGCACTGTTTTTGCTTGCAGGTGCCCATGCCTGAATGGAACCACACTGTGTCCATGGGAAAAGTGCTGTTGCTCAGTGCAACACAGCGCTCATGGTGACACCAAACCCCAAGCAGCCTATCCACGTTCCCGCTGTGCTTCCCATCCCAAGTGCCCCTACAGCAGAAAATCAAGCAGCATTCACCAGATTTCAGGGTGATGCTGTGCTGCAAATAGGATCAGTGAGAGAAGCAGCTGGCAGCAGCACTATCAGCACCGGCCCACCCCAACACAGCTGTCTGCACTGATTTCTATGGGCATGAGCAGCGCTGGGTGAAGGGGAGCCAGCCCCAGCCCTGGAGAAACGCTGCAGAAAAGCCTTAAGGCAGCCCGGTGGGCAGCGTTCAAAGGAGCAGAGCGGTGCTCAAGGACACAGCCGTTTGGCTGGGAATGGGCACAGAGATTTGCTCCTTGCCCGGATACTTCAAAGGGCTTAAATCACAGTAAATAAGCATGACAGCACAAGAAGAAAAGCAACCAGAATGAAAGACCTGATTGTGCTCATGTTTTAGAGCAGCAGCTTGTCCTGGGAGGCTTCCTACACCGGAGGATGAGAGGAACTGCCTTGCTTTTTCTTTTTTTTTAATATTCTACTGCAGTCTAAGCAGCAAACCCTCCTGAAGCCAAGCCAGCTGGAGCCAGCAGCGCCAGCCCACGGCGCTACAGAGAAATCAGTTTCCAGATGAGGTGCTTGTGCTGTGCCCACAGAGCTCGTAAAATAGGATTAGCATGTTAACCACGTAATTAAACATGAAGAACTTAGCAGGCGTCTTCAAAGGCAGGCAACAAAACCCGGAGGTCACAATGCAGAGCTCGCTGGGTGCCTGGTTTCAGCACGGGGCTCCTCCCCAGCACCGCGTCCCACTCAGCTGCTGGGTGACTTTTCTCTCTCAGACTGCTGCTTTCCCTCCCTATGGCACGGACACAAGTGGACTTCTCCACATTCAAGGCATCTCAGAGCTCCTCAAACCAATGGGAAGGGACAGCAGGTATCAACAGGCAACAAACAGCTCCACGGGGACTGCTGACATCTCCCCAGAGTGAGCTTCTTCCTCCAAGGAGATGCTGGGCAATGAGAACAGCCTGGCATGCGAACACCAGCACGGCTCTGTCAACACTGACTGACACAGAGCACTGCCCTGCAGTCCCCAGCCAGCACCGAGCTGTGCAGATCACTTCTGGTCACATGCTGGGGAGAAGGCTGCATCTCAAGCGCGTTCCTGCATCTGCTACAGAGCTCCAGAGGCTGTGGGAAACTGCTCCCAGCCGTGCTGCAGGCTCTGTTAGCCCTCAAAGAAACTTTTCACAAAGGTTTTTTCCAGCTGACTTTGCCGTCATTGTAGTACCTGCATCGATTCTTCCTTTAGTGCTACAACTCAAAACTTGCTAGGCTGTGGGTGCACGCAAGACCAGTCATGGTAAGAGCAAAGCAGCTTCCCCGAACACATCTTCCCTCCGGGCACACGAGCTCCTGGCTCAGCCTGCTGCCCAAGGCTGCTCCTCGAAGCACAACCAGCCCTGTGTAAGAGACATACAGCGCTAACAGAGCAGAAAGGAGCAGTGTGCTATGAAGGCAGGGGACGAGGCACATGGCAGCGTGGCAGGGCCACCCTTGGGATTCAGCTGGCTCACAACAGCAATTCACCAGCAGCTCCGTCAGGCTGACGTGTCACACCATGCCTGTCTCCCTGCTCCTGTGCCACCCAGGGACAGCTCTGCTGGCTTCTAGCAGGAGGCAGCACAGGAGAGCTGGAGGAGACAGTTACTCAGCAAACACTCAAACCTCAAAACTGTCTCCCAGAGGTGACGCTGGAAGTGTTATTTGAGTCATTTAAAAAGGGCTGGTGTCCACGAGCGCAGCCTGCAGGGAATCGCCCCGTTCCCTGGGAAAAGCACAGGAAACCTTTTCTATTCCTAATGCCTGTTATTTCTCAGGGCTGGGGAAAGCTGGCAGCAGAGAAAAGCCCAGGGCTGAGAAGAGCTGTCCCATGGGTGCCACACTAGCCAATACCATGTGCTGTCCCCTCGCCGCACACCTCCCCAGGCCATACCTGCAGACACTGGCAGTCCCCTGCTGCCAGCTTTCCATTGCCCCGATGCTCCCCAGACATACAGACACAGGCCACACATCCACGTGCTGCCCCACTCCAAGACAGGAGTGCAAATGTTCAGTCTGATATAACAGCTTTGGCAGCAACAGTGAGAAGGAAGTGATGGAGTTTGTTGTGGGCTTTGTTTGTTTTGGTTTTTTTAAGCTCATGAATTTCTTTCTGCAGCAAAAAAAAGGGGGCAGATCCCGTTTTACTTCATTAAAGAAATCTTCAAAGGCCACCCCGTACCTCCGATAGATTCCCAGCCACAAGCAGCAGAGCAAAACCAGGCTTGTTTAATTATTTAAGAATCTATGCCTGCACTCCCCCGCTGATGTTGCCAACTCAACTTCTGCCAAGAAAGACACTTCCCAGCGTGGGGAATCAGGTGTGAAAATGAATGTGGAGAAGCTGCAAATGCTACCGACGGAGCGAGAGCCGGGCAGGGCTTCCCACGCAGGGAAGGGCAGATGCTGGGGACACTGGTGTCACACCGCAAGGAATGCTGTGAGGGTGGAAGCAAAGGGAGCTGGCGAGAGTAGTGGACATCACAGGCAAGCTCATGCACAGGTTAGTGTTGCAGCCGGTGACCCCATCACCACACGCAGAGTACCTTGGAATAACCTACTTTGAAGTCTCAAATGCAGATAGGTCTTCTGCCCTGGGCTTGAGGCTAAACCAGCAAAATAAAATGAACACACAGAAACAAAAAACAAAATTCCTCTGTGACAGGTGCAATGTCAGGTCATTTGTGCAATCTGTACAGCTTGCCCAGACTGCCGTAGTGCCGAGCAGCTTCCCAGGTGGGGCAGAGGGCTGGTAGTACATCCTCAACTACTATCCTCTTGTCCACCTCCCATGTCCTGAATTTTCCTTTCCATCACAACCATGAAGACAAAAGCCCTCCTAACCTCCCAAAGGCACGAACAAAAGCAGCCTGTAATTTCATTCTGATGTGCTTCACTAATAGACTGTTATTTAAAAACCTTTGCTCCTCTGGCTGAGATGCATGAGCCAGGCAGCCCAGGAACCCTTGGAGAGGAAGGGGAGAGGACTGCAGCTTCAGGAGACAGCTGACCGCAGCCCCAATTATAGGAATCTGTCAGGGGATCATCTCTAAGTGCCTGCCTAGGCGCCTTCTTTAAGTGAGACAAATGGGACCAGCAGCTTTCTATGAACATATCTCAAAAAGCTACAGTCAGAAGGAAAAAAAAAAACCAAAAACCATCAGCATCTTCTGTTTATGCTGAGGGCTCTGAGTATGGAGACACAATCCAACAAAGCTTAACGGGAGCAGAAAGCTTTTCAGATTCTACATTGATTAAAAGGGTCTGTGAAGATTTGTATGTTCTTCCGTCTGGAAAGACAGGAACCCAAACAGTGTAGAGCTAACACCGGGAAACTGGCAAACGAGATCCACTAGATTCATTTTCCTGCCCCAGTTTAGTGACAGTAAGTTCCCAGCCATGAAAATCAACATGAACTGATATAACTCATCTGCGAGTAGCAAACAGGCAAAGATTTGCTATTAAAACCTGTAATTGCTGCCATAACCTGCATGCTTGTGAAGTGTGCCATACAGACACAATCCTCCAAAAGCACACCTGCTAGCAAAAAGCCTAGGGAAAGCCTTTACAGGTGTTTTGGAGCTGACCACTACATCCCTCTGCACTGGTTATGGATGCATGCCCTGCCTCTCATGAGAATGAACCCAGCTGGGAGAACAACAGTGTTACTAAAGACAAAGAACTGGGTGTAAAAATAAAGAATGTCTTTTGTTGTGACCTTTCACATGTGACTCCTGTGCTAACAGACCCAGGCAACCCAGCTTTCTGGCTCACTATTAATCTCCAAAGCATTTCTACAGGCAAGTGGTTCCAGGGTCCAGCGCACAGGGAGCAGACACCCACACAAACCTCACTAGCAGAAGATTTTGCTGTTAGTATTTGAAGCTGCACTATAGGTTACTTGAGAACAGACTAAAAGTGAGGGCGAGGCCTTTGGCTTTTTCTGCTGAGAGCTCACAAGTCAGGAGTATTTCTCCCCTTATTACTCCCCAGTCAAGCTCAAAACCACTTCTTCGTATTGCCCATGGCAAATAGCTGCATAAGCAGCTAGGGCTTCTCCTGTTCCTGAGGTCACTAGGGTTCAAACAGCATCCCTCTATAGCTTTTGTTAAGGTTCAGCAAGACAGGCAAACCTCGGAAACTTTGCAACCCTTTACAGAAGCACTGAAGGGACAAGGCTCGATTGCAGTAAACATCAAACCATGGCCACCAGAAGCTGAAACTCCCTGCGTCCTAGTTCAAAGCTAAGCAGCCAGGGAAGAAAGCCTAGATCAAACAATTTTATTATAACAACTTGTGCAAAGTATAGGAAGGGTTATTTTGTTGTCGTTTTAAAAGGATTTTGTCAGGCGAGATACAAACTGGAGCCCTCTGATACCTTTTTAATAGTGTTGTGCTTGCTGTTGCCTCGGCTGGCATTCTCGTTGTGCAATATATCCAGAGCTGTCTCTCTCTCCTTCAGCTTCAGCGCCTCGATTTCAGTCTTCAGCTCATTCAGCTGTTCCTGTAGATGCTTGCTTTTCTCCATATATTCTACCCTAGCACACACAAAGAGTCCTGGGTCAGCAGTGGCCCGGTGCACATGGTTATATTGTGGCAATCAATATCAGCATCATAACAAAATTTATATACATATATATTTAGCATTTATATTATATATAATATATATATATCTCTTCAGCATTTAAAGTGTGTAGAACTGACAACATCGATTTACTACTTTCAGTTAGTTGTCATCAAAAAGAGAGCCCAGACACCTGACCCAGGAGCTGTAAATCATGTTGCCATAAGGAAAAAAAGCAAAGCCAAGCTAGGGCAGCCAGATGATTTTTGTAAGTCTCCCCATTTTTGAGTGACAGATAAACATGATGCAATTTCAGTCCAGAATACTGTTACAAGCAGCATTGCTCTACTCCTCTGCAACCTCTCCCCAGCTCACAGAGGCACAGATTCTTGGAGGCCATTTTCAAGGAAGAACCCTAATATACCAAATTCTCATGTTTCAGAGGGATCTAATTTAAGAGGTATGAAAGCAAGCACTGCATCCAAAATAACAGGTAGCATCCCTGAGATGGAGAAAGGTCTCCCAGAAATAGAAAGGGAAAAATACCAACAACAAAAAACTAGCCTTTCTCAGGACTCAGCCTTAAATGCCTTCTACAAAGGAGCATCTGCTAGAGACAAGTCACACCATGGCAGCCTGTACTTGTGATTAAATACTGTGACTGGGGTCAAAGTACCAGCAGCCTAACAAAAACCCTTTCAGAGTGCCAAAATTTGTAGCAAGGTTTAGCTCAGCACCCGAGGAATGAGAGCACTCCCAGAGAAGTCAGCGAGAGCCCGTTATTGCTTTTATCATTTAGCAGAGCCAAGATCCTCCTGCTTAGAAGAGTGGGCTGACCTAGTTAGCAACCCGGGTACAGAACCAGGAATTACTGTGGTATTTTCAGATTTCATCCCTTTTTTCCCTCTGGCTTGAGGAAAAATTCTTAACCTCTGCCTCTGGAGTAGCAGTCTGTTATCTAACAAGCAGGAGAGGGTACACAGCAGAGGCAGAATCAAGCACCCGGCAGGATCTGGGGTGCTTCACTGCAGCCCAAGGAAGTTACAACTGCAGCATTATGGCAGAGCCCTTTCAGCTTTGATCTGCTATCCAGTCAATGAACAAAGCATATTATTACTACTGAGATTAAAATCTGATCTGCTTTGATTTCTGCTAAATTTGTAATTTCGAAGGCTGCATTTAAACCCTCAGGAAAACACGAGATCAAAGCTTATAATCACATCCAAACTTGCTTGCGCATACTTTTTATATATAAACATGCCACAGATTCATGGAAAAAGGGGTTAAAGCCCTAATGAAGGACTGCAGCCCTCATTCCAGCCATCCTGACATGCTCTGGGCATACTGCAAACACACAAGCACTTCAATAGTCCAGTGTGCCAGCAGTCACAGTGCTGTTAACTCTTTCTAACAACATAATTAAAGCCTACACAAGAGCTAGGTTCACCATACAGATGGGAACTGCCTGCTTGCATGGCTCAGCATGCTTAAATTTGCCTTTAACCAGGTAGCAGAGATACAACTGTGACACCAGGTCCCCACCTAGAGGAACGGCCACCCAGCAGCTCTAGCATGCTCTGAGCTGTTAGTAATGACCTGGCAAGTGAAGCCCACAAGCCTTCTTCCCCCTTCACCTCACACCAGGGCTCATCTGAATGTAAAAGTCACGTTCTCCTTCCTGCAAACAGGGCACAGCCACAGCCAAACCCAGCCCTGGCTGGCAGTACGCCACCTACTTCTCCTTCTCGATCTCCATGGACAGCCTCTTCATGTCTGTATCCTTGAAGTCAAAGGACAGGCTCTCACTGATGAGGTTGAAGCTCGGCAGGTCGGTTGGCAGTGCTGTCGTGCTGGAGTTCATGGACTGCTGAAGAGAGAGAGGACAAATTAATCACTTCAGCCGCACAGATGCTCCTACAGCAACTGTTCTGTAACGCAGAGGTAAAGTCTGAGCAATGCCTAAGCACATGGTACAAGGTACTGCTTTAGTAAGTGTAGTATATTAAGTGCTTTAATAAAGCCTTGACTGCCCACACAGGTTTTGTCACTGCATCACTGAAGTTGCCTCTTGGGAGATTCCAGCAGCTTTTTAACCTTAAATTTAGTTTTAAAAGCACAGGCTCTGAGCAGAGGCAACATGAGACTCTGCGTGACCAGAGTCCGGTGCTTCAGCACTCCTCAAAGCATGGTCAAAAACTATGGTAATTCCAAAGGTTAACTGAGGGTGTCATTTCAGAAAGGTCCATGAAGATGCACTCATACCTTTTGTTTTAATCTCCGCAGTAACTAATAGATCCAAGCACTGAGGAATCACAGCCATCTCTCAGCTAAAAGAAATCTTTCCCTGTACTAAATGAGCTTGTTATCAGTACAGGATGAGCATCCCGACTCAAATCATCAATCCATTCTTGCAGCCTGTTAGACGAGGTTGCAAGCAGCAGAGCACATCAAGGGTGGTAGAGCAGCTTCAGACAGCAGACTGCACGCGTGGATCTGAGTCACAGCTGCTGCCAGCATGCCTGGCCCTTGGATTAGACTGAAGGAAAACAGCCCAGCACCCAAAAGACACCCAGCTCTCAACTAGGGGTCTGTCCCTCTTGTAAGGGACCTGCTCGAATCAGGTTGGTGTTGTGAGATGGCAGGAGATGGCATTGCAGAGACAGGCTGGTCAGGCAGCAGTAGGGCAGAAGGTGTCTGCCCCCAAGAGCTCGAGCTTTAGCTGGCAATTTCTTTCCCTTGTTTCATCTATTTAGGACTGTTTGCAGCCAACTCCACTTCAGCAAGAACCACCAGTGTTATGGCTGGTGACAGATTTACTCCACACAATAACCTCCTCTTCACTCCCCACCAGCCTGGAATTCACAAACAGCTGAGGCTCATCCCCACTCCTGGACAAACCTGAGAGGGACAATTTCACTTGTCTCAGGCTGAAATGCAAATGACTTGTACAAACACAAACAAGAAGGTGACCACAACTGCATTGGCTGGCCTGGAATGTTGCAGATAAGTCACACTTAAAGCTGCGAGGAAAACATCGTTTCTTACTCTGAGTTTCAGGTTCTGCATACACAGAACATGACCACATTAATTCTGCAGCACTTGCTGTAAGGGACAGCTGAGTACCTAAATTCCTTTCTCTAAGGAGAGCGGACAGACCAGTGAAGGCATCTGCCTGATTTAAATACTTGCATCACATTGACATTCAAGGCACACAGGTTTACAAAGCTGCTCCCATGTGAGGTTCTACAGCTGTGCAGGGGAACCAGGGCCATCCAAACCATCCTGCTGGCCTTAAAACAACCTTTCACATTAATAGCACATGCTTGTCCTGTTTAAACAATAAAAAAATGCTACAAGCCTCAAACAACAGCAATAAGTTGAGCAGGAATCGCATTCAGTTGCTGTAGTCATCAAGTCCTGGTGCCCATTTCTCAGGGTTACTATTGCTACTTCCTCCCTTCTCTTCAGCACAGCTCTTTCATGAAGCAACAAAAAAAACTGATGCAGAAGTAGGAGAGCAGCGGCAGTGAGGAAGTGTAAGGATGGAACAAAGAAAGAACATGCTGAGTGCTTTCAAAGGCACAGGCTCAGCATCTGGAGCAAAGCACTTCCCTGCCATTTGTGATCATACTGGGCAAGTCTTGCACGAGTTACAGGAATTTTCAATCGAGGGGACATGAGATCTCACTGGGGCATCGGATGACAAAGGGGACACAGAGCTTTTGCCTTATGCGTTTCCTCACCTGGAACAAAATGCATAACCCTGTTATTACATTAAGGCAATTTCCTGCAGTTAATAGAGGCAAGCACCACACTGACAGCAGTCATCCCTCTGGGGAACACAGCAAATGAGATGGACGATATGAGGGAAGCACAGAGCAAGCCATGTCACAAGGCTTTCTCCACAGGGAAAACTCCTCCTGCTGCTGCCACTGCCTACACTTTGCTACTTGAAGACTTGGGCAGGCCCAGGACAGGCACTTCATACCCCCAAAGAATCACAGAAGAGATGACTGCCTTTAGTCTTGCTGTGACTGGTACCTGAACGGCAACAAAGGAGGCAGGAGGCACTGCCAAGTCAGTAAGGAATGAATTGTTCTCCCAGCCTTGCCGGCCTGAGACTCAGGTTTGCTTTTTCTTTTCCATGCATCATCCACCACCACCATCACAAAAGCAGTTTTGGCTTCAAGGTCTAAAAAGACACCTGAACAAGTTTTAAAAAGCCAGTACAAGGGACTGGAAAATTACCAAAGAAAAATTTTAACTGCTTCTTGTCATTTCTGTAACACATCCATCCTCTCCTCCCCTCCTCTTTTGCTTGTTACCCAGGAGGGAAGTTCAGGCTTGCTTTCCATGTCAGGGGACTACAGCACAAACTCTGGGAGAAAGAAAAATAACAAGCTCAGCGTTACACCCTCATTAAGGAAGAGAAGAGCTGGAATCTGGTACCGTTTGGCAGAGCTGCCATTCACCTGAGGGACACCAGCCTCCCAGCAGCAGCTTTCAAAACCCTTCATCCCTCAGGCCACTTTGGGTTTATTCCCTCCCTGCTACTGCGCCTGCCCAGCATGGTCCCTTCAGCCCAATCCTGCGCAGGAGAAGCTTTTCAGCACATCTCACTCATCTGTCCCAAAGCACTCACGTGGCAGAGTGAGAGATGCTACAAAGGAAGAGAGACATGAGGCAGGTGTAACAAGGGATGGAGATGGGGTGCTTCACACACAAGGGTTCAGCAAGTTACTGTCACATGGATACAAGTCTAACAGACATAAGGCAGCCAGCTGGCCTTGGAAAAGCAACAGACATTGTGTCTGTGTGATGCAGTGCTGCTCCCATGGCTGGGAGGGGGCAAGAAGAGCTATGAGAGGGGGCTCTGTCATCTAAATGGGGAGAGAAAAAGGCAAGCCACAGTTCTTTGAGGAAAGGAGGATACAGCACTTTGTGACTGGAGGCGGCAGCTCTGCACAGATTGCCTCTAGGACAGATGCAGCTGGAGGGGTGGAGCTGAGCTCCATGCAATCCTGCACTACCTCCTGTAATTAGGCTTTAACTCCACAGGCAGGAATACAGTCACGCTGCTGATCACTAGTGCGGGCAGCATGGGGATTTATGCACAAGAGCTTGCTAGCTGTGGTTCTGCTTGTTTGACTAAGGATGAGCACAGCCACGTGAGGGAACCTGGATGTGAGAGCTCTGCCCAGACATCAGCACTGGGCTGATGTAGCCATTCCGTAGGTTTCCAACAAGTATGCTCCATCCTGTGAGTAAATTAAGCTCAGAATTCACAAACTGGTGGATCCCAGAACCCTGCAGCAACATAAGGAGCTCTCCAAAGATAAGGTTTATAAAGCATCAAGCCTTACAGCACTTGACTGAAGGCCCTGAGGCTAAAAACGCCCGACTATTTTCCATCGTTGCCGTTTCTTAAACGCTTCTGAATGTTTTTGCAGGGATCTTCAGAGAATCTGGATGAAAAGCTTCTTCATCACTAGCCCTCTTCAATCTGCTTCTCAGAAATTTTGAGGGGAGAGGGAGGAAGGAACTCACACATACAAATTAAAGCTTCAGTACTAGACAGGTCAGGAACTCCCACGTATGTCTGTTGAGTTTATTCCTGAAGATGTCAAGTTCTTCCCCCTTCACCTCTCTGGACAAAGTGCAGCAGCAAAGGCAGTCGTGACAGGTGCAAGCTGTAGGAAGGAGCGCCTGATGGCTTTTGCAGGTCCTGCAGCACAATTAGGGAAGCTGAGGAAAGGAACTGCCAGACAGAAGGGGAGCAGTGGTCTTTTAGTCTGGTGTTTCAGTCCC
Organism: Excalfactoria chinensis; assembly: GCF_039878825.1. Classification (NCBI taxonomy): domain Eukaryota; kingdom Metazoa; phylum Chordata; class Aves; order Galliformes; family Phasianidae; genus Excalfactoria; species Excalfactoria chinensis. The sequence continues at coordinate 1,619,188 of NC_092840.1, read as the reverse complement.
TGGCAGCAATCAGGACCAGATGCTTCAGAGGAAGGTGTGAAATCCTCTTAATGGGCAATTACAGAACACTCCCCCTTCAATGAAGTTGGTTTTTCAGCACATAGATGTGCAGAGATCATTTTATACCTAAGAATGAATTCACAGATTTGGAACAATGTCCATTCTTCCTAACAAGTATCAGACCATCCTCAGTTTTGTATTTAATCCTATTTTAAAAGCTCTTACAGAGCTGGTCGTCTCCACATGCAAAGCATGGCACATTTCTTAGATTAGTTTACAGTTTGCTGCTTTTAATTCCACCAGCAGCTCCCTGGCCTTTGTAGAATAAAGCAGGATAGATAGGGGGAAAAAGGTGAGCAAAGTGTTCTGGTGGACAAGTTACTTAGATGAAAAGGGCAAGTGCTCCTAAGTATTACAGAACAGCTACTAAGCAATACGGTGAGATGATTCATAACCCCCTACTGATGGGATAGGGAAACAAGACTGCTCTAGACTATGGAGGATGCCACAATGACTGTCTGGAAACTAGCAGTGACAATACAGATGATTCTTACCGTGTAGGATGACTTGCTGGTGATTTCCAAAAGCTTCTGCTTTGCTCTCCGCTCAGACTCTCGAGCCTCCTGAAGGTCCTGCTTTAGCTGATCAGCCTCCTTTGCCCTACCAAGGAAGAACAGCAAAAGGCAATGTTAGATCCAAGTTTGGAGGCTGATAAACAGGATTACAGCATAGGTGTAAAACAGGTAGAGAGTTATCCCTTAGCAAGTCCTAAACAAAGAAATCATTTGGGTAAGGGAAACACTGGAACCTCTGACATGTGGGACACTAACTAGCACAAAAATCCGTGCCATAGAAGGACAGCTCTGGCACGAACTCTGCGAGAGCAACAGTAAGGAAAGCTAAAGGGTGGAGCAGCAAATCAGAATGCCAGGAGAGAAAATGACCCATAAGTTGAGCTCCCTTCAGCTGATGCTGTCAGGGCGCGAAAGGCCCTCTAGATGATGTCCCCTTTCCCTGTTCCATTCACCACAGCATCACCCTTCCAAAAAAGGAACTGTTCCACCTGTACCATTTCCTATGCAGGGATAGCCTAGTTGTGGCAAACAGCAAAACAGAGAAATCAGCTGAGCCTTGGTGTCAGTTGCTGTTGTGCACGCAGGGGAGGACAAGGACTCACTGCAAACTCTGAACTACCTCGAGGTGAGCCACAGTTTTGCTAAGTCAGAAGGGGGCTGGAAAGCAAAGCAGAGACAGCTGCAAGGTTGTACCCTCTGACCTCCTCTCTGACTCCTCCGCCATTTTCAGTGCCAACATCTCAGCTTCTAGCACCTTCTGCTCCATCAGTCGCTTCTCCTCCTCCGTCCGAATGGCTGTGGCTTTGATTCTCTGCATTTCTTGCTCAGCCTCTGCTGCTTTCTGAGCCAGGAGCTTGGCCTCCTCCTCCGTGATCTGAGCCTTCTCAGCCAGCAAATCAGCTGTCTCTTCAGACCTCATCTGAGAATAAACATGTGTGAAGTCAGCAAGCACACAATGTCCCCTCAAATGTGCTCTCAAGCCTGGAGCAAGGCCCCAAACTGAACATTCCATATGACCATCGTGGCTCACCGAGTCCCCCCCTCTCTTTCATGAAAGCCTGCAGCCTCCTGGGAAGCTCCGTCCCAACTCATTCTCCTTTGTGCTCCTTCATCATCAGACTGTCTGAATGCAATAAGCTCCATCCAGCCTCCTGATCACCACCCACCAGTGACAGTTTGAGAACAGCCATAGGACTGTCACAACTCAAATGCTTTAGCAGTGGAAAGAGTCAGGAACAGCTGCACTGCCTCGAGAAACAGCTGCCCAGAGACTTACCAGGGCCTCGTTGGCCATCGTTGCTTCTTCTTTTAATTGCATCAGCCTTCTCTCCAGCTCATCCCTTGTCCTTTCAGCCTCTTCTCTCATTTGCTTCTCTCGTGCCAGGCGCTGTCGTTCCATCTGGGAAGAAGATAGGAGAAAGCAAGGAGAAATAACACGAATTAGAAATACTTTTCTCAGGGCTAGAGAGAGTTGTTACATGAGGGCTTGAACACAAGACTGCATTTCCTCCTCCTCCTCTGCATGTCAACAAGGGAGACCTTCACTAAATGGGGATGATGTGAACATACTCTGGTCACACCATACTGAGCATTCTGTTCCCTCTCTCCCTGCTCCTGCATCATCCTGAGGCAATTCCTCTTCTTTGGGCAGGCTGCTGCAAATGGTTACATCCCCAGACAGCATCCTGCTGCACAGACTCACAGGGCAGGCTCCACCAAGCAAGGTCTCCAGAGCTCTTTCTCGTTACCTATGGCAAGCTGAAGAACCAGCCAGACTGGGTTCAGATTGGACAGTCTGAGGGCAGCTTCAGACCATTAAATACTGACATACAGCCAGGAGGGAGTTTGAGGGATGTGGCTGTTACTTTAAATCAGACACAAACACAAATCTACCCCAGCACACTAGACACTTCACTTACAGATGGGGAGGCCACACCATCTCTATCAGTTCCTAGGCACAACAAACGATCTCCCTTCAGCAAGAAACAGAAAAGCTTCCCTAGGTGGGGAAGAGCCAAGCTATGTGGGACAACCCTTCAGAATCCTTTCACCTCTTCTCACCTCTTGTGCACTGTACACTGCCTCTCTGCTAACCAAGCACAGCAGCATTGCCATCGGGCTAATTAACAACCATGCTAAACCACTCCAGCACCAGGGAGATGGGTACACTATAAATATCCATGCTACACCCAGGGCTCAGAGCACTGCATAGGCCACCTGCCAGGTTTAATAACGGAAATAAGTGTGACAAGACACATTTCTCAGCTCCTTGGACACCAACAGTGTTCTGAAAGTGGGATACCCATGGCTCTAATGGCTCAGCTTCCTTCTATTAAAAGTTCTCCTCATCAATTATCATTATGGTCTGCATCCCACTCAGGCCTTCCATTAACAAAAAGTCCTGATGTAAAGGGATTGTTTGGAATCAGTTAACAAATGTGGATCCTGAAGGGAGGACAGTGTGCAAGACAGCACAGTGGCTTGTGTGGGAGAGCAGCCACCCAAGCAGAAGCCCAACCCCTTCTGTAAAGCACAAGTGCTCGGAGTTTGGGAGCTCCTGGGAAGCAATAAGCTCTTGCCTGCTCCCAGCATCCATGCATCACTCCATCACCTCTTCTAGCAGCTGCTCCTTCTTGAAGGACCTTTTGCTCCACTAATGGCAACTCCTTCCCAGCCAGAGGAATCTCTACAGGAAGCAAAAAGCCCCTCTTCCCTAGGAGCTGGCCCACTTGCCCTTGCAGTGTGACTCATGTCCTGTCCTCTCCTGCCACTCCAGAAGCTGCAGGAAGGAGAGCTGCATCAGGTGGTGCCTGCAAGACAATTCACACCAACCCAGGCCAGTCCTGGCTTCAGCACTGAGTCCAACACTCTGCAAACATGTTCAAAACCAAATGAAGTGCATCAAATTTGAAGTCCCTTGACAGCAAGACTCTCCTGGTGCAACTAAGTGCTTCGGTTTCTTCTGCTGCTATCTAGTGGCTTTGGTATGAAAGGGACATATTTATATTCTAAGCAGCAGTATTCAGATTAGCTGTGTGGGTTTCAGTGAGTAGAAAAGGTCTACGAGCAGAAAACAATGATTCATACAATCCAATTTGCTGATATATACTCATTGGCTACACACTGCTGCCTCCAAAGAGCAGTTTTTTGCCGCCTGGGCTGACCTGCAGCAGATAAAGGAGGCCAGCAATGAATTAGCATGCAGGCTGCACCCCCCCGAAATGTCGGCATGCATTCCATCACCATGTAATTAGAAAATGAGACTAAGAACCACGACAAAGCACAGCTCCCCCTCACAGCCCCTGCTTTAATTACAACCAGCCACCCCAACACGCTACATCTTTTTAAATGTAGAGCTCAGGAAAAAAGTAAGGCAGGGAAAGGTGCACCCACACTTCTGGGACACCCAGATTTGCTCGTCCCCCCCCCATCTCCCCAGTTCTGCTCCTGAGTGTGAGGGCCGGACTTGGGCTGTCACCAAGCCACGGAGCCAAGTGGAGAATGGCACTGCAGGAGCAGGCTGCTATATAAAGAGACGTTCAGTCGGACCTTCCCTCAAAGCTGCTCCATGTGCTTAATGTCAGTCTGGAGACTGTTCCTCCCCAGGTTCATTTGCATTCCCAATTCTTGCTCTCAGCCTGTTTACTGGAGATGTCTCTCACCTGCTTCCTGGCTTTCTCCTCCCTGGCCTGTGCTTTCATCTGCTGCACCTCCAATGAGTCGGCCTTTCTCCTCCTCATGAAGAGATCATGGTTTCCAATACACAGCTGAAGAATCTATTCCAGTCAGAGATGAAGAGAGGAGAGAAAAAGCTGTATGTGAGATGATGATGAAGTGGTTTCTACTCCTGACGCAAAGAACTAGGTTTGGTGCTTGTAAGCACTTCCCTCCACCAAACCCAGGCTCTATGAGCTCTTGTACCCAACGTGAAGGGCAGGGAGCCATCGGCTCTTTGCAGAAACCAATTTTCTGTGCAGCCAACACAGCACAGATTTGGCAAAGTATTATACCAACCCCGAGGAGGCATTTGGCCAAATAGTAAAACAGCCTTCTACAGCTTCAGCCAGCTCCCCTGCTCTCACTACCCCCCCTTTCTTTAGGTTCAAGATTAACATCCACCTTCTCCCAACATGAAGCTTAAAAGCACTGAGATGGAACAAAACAAGAAAAAGAAGGAAAATCATTTTCCACCTCGGGCGAGGCTACACACAGAGGGCTTATCAAAAGTGACCTTGTACACCTTCAGATAGCTTTGAGCACCTATGATATTCCTTCTGATACCTAAGGAGGACAAGGAAAGCAGTAATACTAGGGAGAGATAGCAAGCAAAGGGAGTGGTACAAAGAATACAGAAAGCTCATGTTATTTTTCAGCAATGAAAGAGTTTCTAAGCTCCAGTTCTCCTAGAAAAGGATGGATCCACATGTCTGTATTTCATTTCACGGATTATGAGTGACTCCCTTGCAGACAGCACCATGAACCTGAACGAGGCCTCTGTGAGAAAGCTCCACTTCCTTGTGCACACAGGTACAGCACACATATAGGACAGCCTATAGCCAGGACAACAAAGCCCCCCTCCCTCCCTTAGAAGGACGGGAAACATATCCCCTTCTGCCTTCTGAAGATCCATTGTGCAACTTAACAACAGTGCACAGGTGCTTCAGCACCTGGATCAAAGCCTCAAAACCAACTGGGCACCTAATCCAGAGTATCAGGTGAAGCTGACCTCCAACACAGACAGCTAAACACAGCTCTTGCTGTTCCTGTGCAAGCAGAGCATCCTAAGCAGGGTTCAGCCTTGAAAAAGCCAGGGCTGCAACACTGACAACGGTGCCTCCCAAAAGCGGGAGGCCTAAAGCCACAGGGTGGAATAGAGAAGAACAAGAGAAGAAAAGGAATTTGGAACAAAAAAACAGGGTTAGGAGAAAGTTTTACTTACAGTGTGCTTCTGCCATGCAGGTCAGATGCAACCTGAGAGCTCAGAAAGGGAGCACAAAAACAGAGGAGAGGGAGAGAGGTTCTGTGAATGAGCACAGCTTCATCTTCCCTTTTCTCTTCTAGAGGCTATGACAGAATAACAGCTGTAGTACCAAGTCACATCTACAGTCCATCCAGTCCGGCACGCTGCCTATGAGTACTTGAAGGAAAAGCCTTAAAAGAGCACTGTCTCATACTTCCTGCTGGAGCAATTTTTGTTGCCTGTGTCTGAAGACTTACCAGCTTATTCACACGTAGCTTTGATGAATTGAATTTGAACACATCGATCTTTTTGTCCAATGGCTTAATTGTAAACTGAAAAGGAAAAAATAGAGAGGGACAAAATTATTATTAAGTGCAGGGCTCTCTGATAACACAGCTATAAAAGTCTTACCAAAGCTTTAGCTCAGAGGAGGTCAGCAGTGTCAGACAAACAAGGCTGAGAGCTATCCCTGTGTCTTTTAGCCAAACAAGGGAACCAGGAGTCAAAAACAACCAAGGAGACAACTGCTCCTGGCCAGAAGGAGTGTCACATGGAAACAACAGACACGATGCTCATCTCCAGGCCACAACACCCAGCAGTGGGCAGCCTCTGCAGAGCACCTTGCATAGGGCAGAGACAGATCCACAGCCTCCCAAACTGAGACAAGAAGCTTCTTTCCTGAAAGCTACAGAGAACTGAGGAGGGCCAGTAGAAAATCATGACACCTCTGAACAGAGAAAGAACCAGCTGAGCCAAGTGATGGAGGGCTGAAATAGAAATATGGAAACACAAGCAGTTATTCTTCTCCTTAACATCTCCCTTTGCCAGGGCTCCTCATAAGAATTTTTCATTTTGTTCCCCAGATCTCAGTCACGTCATGAGACTGCTCAGCAACTCAAAAGATCATTCCCTTGCACCAACGCGCTTTGATACTTCATGCCAACTAATCAGCTCTTAGCTCATCCTAAGTTTACCCTCCTCAAAGCACCTTCCCACAAGGATTCTCTCAAGGGATACAAGTGGCATCACCGGAGTTGAGTATTTCAGTAACGCAGCCCCAGGATAGCGAGAAGACTCTGAACTAACAAAACGACGCTTGAAGAGACAGAGTGCTCTGCAATACTGCAGTTTTAAAGAAGGCGTGTATGTATTCCATCACTCCTCCATAGACTACAAAAATAACTGGCTGAAGAGATATCACGGTAGCAGGCAGCCTGTGTCCATTAAACCGGCTCTATTTATCAACACATTGTACTGCTTGAAAAGGGCTCAGCAGAACTCACCCTGGCAGTGTTTTGTTTTGTCAGTTTAAGAGCCCATCTTTTAAGACTTTCACACAGGCAGACGTGCGTGAATGTCCCTGGGCTTCAGCTCCACTAGAATCCATGCCAGTCATTGAAGGCAACAACAGAAATATGCCAGAGGAGGAATTTCAGTTCCACGTAAACAGTCAATCTTTGTTACAATAGATTAAATACTTCTGCTGTGTCAGTGCAGCTGTCATACCCAGCTATTAAACCTGTTTACTATCATGTCAGTTCTACTTGTGGTCATCTTATTACCCAGATTATTGCCCTGATAGAAAGTGGCAGGCTTTTTACCCCCAAGAGAAAGATCTGTTACAGTCTTGTGTCAAGGCCCAGTAACAGGGCCTTCAATCCCCGTGTCTCTGAGGCAATGCATGATCTGACAGCTTCCACCGCACTGATCTGTCATGGGCAGAGAAGTCTTTGAAAGTCATTAAGTGCTGAACTGTTTCACAGAGTTATGGAGCTCTCCATTTTTGAGCAGAAAACAAGTGATAAGAATTCCAACATGGCCGTTTCCTACAGAACTTCATAAGACATGCAATAAATGGAGCTGATGAGAAGCCTTTAACTTTTACCCTGATCAATACCATGTTTAGATTGGAAAACACTTTAATTAACAAGTTAATTTTCTTCCTTACCACGAAGGCAGTAGCTTTTCTTTGAGCACTTCTCACAGACTAAAACAACTCAGCAGACCGGTTTCTCCTCCACAGACAATTTTACTGCTGTTCTCAAATGGGTTTGGCAGCCAACAATTCTAAAGATTTGTATTTACGCTCTGGATTTAATAAATATTTATCTGATGGTGAGCTTAAATTTTTCAGCCTCCTAAAAAGATTCTAGCTGTTATGCCAAGCCCAGCAGCCTGAGAATTCAAGATGATGTAATAGCATGCCAAGATGCAAGAGTTGTTCTCACCAGGAACACCTCTCACTACATCTTATAATTCAAGAGCACGTATACAGCAAAAAACAGTTTAAACTCACGATCTTCAATATTTGGGCTAAGCACATCAACAGTGATTTTATTTGTGACAAAAATACCTATTGGGTTTGAAGGTACTCTAAAATCAAACTGGTTGACTTTTTGTTTGTCCACTCCCAGAAAGCCTCAGCTGCCTTCAGCTAAGCTGGTCATAGCAAGCACAGCAGATACAACAGCTAAGCGAAGCCATTTTAAATGGTTATTGTGCACTTACTGGCACTGCTCTCAGAAAAGGGAGGAGATGGGTTCATACCTCTTTATCGCTGTAGGAGATATTCCGGATCTCGTTCCATGGGAAGGAGATTTTAGGAGTCAATCTGTTGTCTGGGTCATAAATGTGAAGACCCAAAGCATCGACTCCAAGGAGTAGTTCAGTACCCTTTTTATTCTAAGGGAAGAAAGAAAAGAGCAGAAAACACTTACTCAACTCAAGGACAATCTGACACAAACCAAGCCTTTGACAGCTTTGTGAACCAGCCCTGAGCAGTGACCCACCAGCACTGTGTATTAAAAGGACTCCTGCATCCTGGGTAGCAAAGTGCACCACAACGGTGACTCCCATTAACACAGCACAGACGCGTCCCTGATGCACTACCTCTTGCAGTCTCCACTCATGCAATCCCACAGCAGCACAAGAGCTACCCCAACAAGGAACTTTGCACACCTTGAAAGCACAACCTACACTCACCCTAATTGCAAAATAGTTCACTCCATACATCTCCAAGTCCTGAGCTATCTTCAAATACTCCATTTCTGCTTCATCTCTGTCAGACAAAAAAGAGGAAAAAAAGGCCAGAGTTACAGACATTTGGTGGATCAGAGAGAGTGAGAAGGCTGTACTTTCTGATCCTAAGCACACACAGTGTGTTAAAACCTTGACTGTCTATCACATGGGTCAGGTTTGTCTTTGCTAGCAGGATCAATACAGTCCTACAGTAAATCCCAGTCTGCAGCTTGCCAGCATCTTAATGGCTGTTGACACCTGGAGAGACACACAGAGAGACACAGCATTTCAAGCAATGCTTTGTTCCTCTCCCAATCCCTTAAGCATAAGGGGAAAAATCTTCAGCTGGGAGTCCTGTGCTTCAGCTCTGTCTTACTTTAGGAATATCTCCAACAAAGAGCGTTTTACCACGTGAGCAGTGATACACCTCACCAGTCTGATTTTCTACCTGGTTTTGTTCCCACTATTTCCTTCCTCACCCAGTGAGATCCCAGAGCCCCTGGGCACATAGGGCTGCCCCTGTGCCCCTCTGCAGGTATGCTCCTCTCCTAAGCACGAGTCCCACGTTCACCTCACCAGGAACGAGTGGGCAGCAGGACAGACCCGCAGAAATAAAGAAACCTCTTTGCCCTTTGTGAGTCTGTCAGCCAAACTTGCTGAGATTAACCCTGCTATGAGCAGAGCTCACCTATCGCCTACCCAAGGTCCCCAAACCCTTGCAGTTCTTCAAGTGAGGGGGCTGACCCTGAGCCACAGGCTACTTCAGCACACACTCACCTTGCTCTACCTCGATGCTCTGCATACCAGGCTGTAATCCTCTCCTCCCACATCTCTGGAGTCATCTGGTACAGGTTTATTACCTGAGACACACAAGGAGACACAGATCCATGTCACATTGCTACTTGCCATATTTTCCCAAGCCAGCAAACAGGCCAAAAACGCCCAAGCTTCCAGCAAAATGCCCAGGCATTACAGCTGATCTCAGACAGGCCCCTGCCTTCTCTCCCAGCAGCGTATGCTCAGCCCCATGCTCTGCGATATCACAGTGCTGATTTAGCCCTCAAACATACACAGTCTCCAGGCCACCAAAAAGAAACACAGACAATGAAAATGTGAAAACCACTGGAAAGAAAATAATTGCTTCTGCTTTATTAAAATGTCAGAAAAATACTGAATCCTCCTCCCACAGTGTAGCTCCTCGGGTTGTTTGTCTTGATAAGGAAATCCACCCCACCACAGCAGGCAGCCCCACAGAGACCCTCTCTACAAAGGGCTTTGTAGCACAAATGTTACCAAGTGTGGAAATTCATTCTTCTGCTGGGTTGAGCTCCTTACCCGCTTTGGAAGCAATTCCTCCTGTGCCAGAAAGCCTCGCTTGTGGACGTTGGGATCGTAATCACCATACTGGAAAGAAGCAGAGACATTGTGCCCACACTGTGTTAACAACGCAGGCAAACAGAACTCTCCACCCTTACACATCCACTCCCTGAGGACACAGCAAATACAGACCACCTACACCCTTCAGCATCAGCCTGTTAGAGTTGAGAACACGTGCTCCTTGGTTAACATAATAGATGAAGTTCCTTAGCTATGTGATTGCTAATAGAAACTAATATCCTCATTTTGTTGGTGCAGCAAGCAGAGCAGGGTGCAGAACAAAACTTCCCACTGCCAGCCTGGTGCCCACCATGCCCAAGAAACACTTCTTCCAACACTGGGAAAGACTCCATTTGCACGAGTCCTTGCATTTCCACCAGCAGTGGGATGGGGATCCAACACGTGGACAAAAACCTGTCCCCAAATAATGACTGATCCCAGTAAGTCAGCTGAGGCAGATTAGCCTTTCCTCCGCTGCAGTTCACTATTACCAAACATTTAAATAGTAATAATAATAATAACAGGAATCTGGCAGACAATGGCAGGCTCCCCTTGGGCAGGCATTGACTTTTCTGCCAGAGGGGCCGTTGCTCAACTGGGTCATGGAATCCAAATCAGATTTGTTAAGTGCACCCAGTAATTACTAGTATTTGTTTAGATGTACATCCTTCCGAGCAGCATATAAAACAGCTGAGAAATAAAACTGCTTATTAACAGATTCAAAAGCCGAGTGTCCCTGCAGTGCATGTGAAAATGAATTTATCTCCTGTACAGCATAAGAGGAGAGGAAACAGCCAGAAAGCAGCACCTCAAATAACCTCGCAAGTTTAAGTGGATGGGATGAAGGATGTGAGGCACGTACAGGAAATGCTGCGATTCTCATTCACCTGGCAAGCAGGACTTCTGCAGTGACATTAGGTGATTACACAAGGCACAGCAACGTTCCCTTCACTCATGCATTCTGCAAGGAAAGCAGCCCTACCCTCCCAGCTTCCCTGTAGCTCTTCAGCTCAGAAAGCACAAAATGGTGACAATTTTTAAAGCAAAACCAAGGCACATGGTGCTCATACAGGCAGGAAGCTTTCCATAGCAGCCTCCTTTCAATGCCACAACCACCATGTTGTGCACCAAAACCAGAGCTCAAGACCACAAGTCTACACAGACACCCCAGCAAGCAGTGTTTCATCCACAACAAGCAGGGATTAAAGACACAGATATTGATTTAGAGCCAATCCAGATGCAAAGGAAGCATGCAACAGCCAACGCTGACTCAGACTTCAATTAATACAATGCAAACATTGTGGGTTCCATTCAGCAGGGTGCTGAGCAGTGGCAACTGTCTGTCTCCCAGGGCTTGGAGGTCTACAGGGCTTGGAGCTTCTCAGTGACAGCACATTGCATCTCTTGAACTCATGCCAGAAGGGAACAGCAATAAAAACACGGAAGTAGCAAGGGAAACAACTCCAATAACCTTGGAGAGGCAGAAAATAAATCATTTCTAGGTGATGAAAATAATAGCAAACAGGATCAACATGAGTATTTTTTTTTTGTTGCGGTCTGCAATAGAGGTCCAAGGCTAAGTATGGATTATGTGATTTTCACACAGTGAAAAATATCGCCATGTCCCAAAGGAATATCTGTACTGAGAGGGAGTCTGGATGAGGACATTAATTATTCACAAGTGAAAAATCAACAAATGGCTTCAATATTGCAGGCTGTGTTGGCTCAAATGATTCGGCAAACACGCTTTTAAAGACCTTCCCAATTAAATAATTGCTTCAAAACTGTCACAGAATTTTAACTCCTGTTAATTGTATGACACGATTAACATTCATGGTCACACACAGAAGTTGCCTTCACATCATCCATACGCCTGGCTTGTATTGTCCTGTACAAACATGGGCATACTCAGCTGCAACCCATTAGTGCTGATTATTGTTTGTTTGGAGGGGAAAAAACAAAAACAGAGGACCCTGTTGCTAATGCTGAAGTGCTTCAAGACCTGAAGTGCTGAGAGCAGCAGGGCAGCGATTTGCAATCGAGGGGTGAGGAATGGAAAAACCTCTTGGATGTCAGCATTTGCTGCAGGGACACGTTATTTGATAGTTTCCAAGTCTTTCACTGCTATTTAAAACCTGAACCATCTCCAATATTTGAAAGCGGTGTGGGTGGTTTGAATGCAGAGCTAGAGGGGAAAACACAGAGTAATTCCCCAAACGAATGCAACGGTATAGAAACAAACAAGCTTTTAATTTTATGACCCGCATGCTTACTTTGTTATTTCAGGTGGGTGGTTCAACAACACTACAAACCTAGCTGTCAATCAAATGGCTTCATCAGCTGCAACCATGCTGACCCCGTGTCAGGCCGTTACGCCCCTCATCAAGCAAATCAGCACGTTAGTAGAGAAATTACTGTGCTCAGTGACTGCTTTCTTGTCCAGAAAGGATATCATTATCCTATTTAACTGGAAGGAGGTGACCTGCAATATCTTTCTTCCCAGCTCCATACTGAGGATGTGCTTTTGACTTCTACCTTTCCTGAAAAAGAGCAGAAGGGGCAGCTCTGCCTGGACCTGGTTATAAAAGAGGCAGCAAGGTAAAGCCATTTCAAAGCAGACACGAAAGGTGCATTAGCTAAGATAAGAAACGGTACTCCTCTTCCATCTTCTCACAGCCTATGCAGAATCAAGATCTGCAAGATTAGGAGACCTGCTCTGATTCCAGTCGATCTCCAGATACACAGAGCACATCAGGTGTGCTTCTGAGGACGCGGTCAGGAGTCAAGTTGGGAGGGCAGGCACAGGACAGTGTAACAGCCCTGCACCAAACTCCACTCTGCTCCTAAGCACGTGAACAGCACTCAGTATTTTACCCAAGGGTTTGTTCATTTTGGCAGTGGGAAGTGGCATTCCCTCTATACCCTCAGCTCAGCAGGGCACACGAGAAAAAGCCAAGTGAGTGTTTACACATGCACTCTGATAAGAGCACTGACTGTTTCACGCAAACATCATTAAAAGCAACTCTTTTCCCCAGCTGATGAGTCCCCTCTAACAAAACAGATTTGCATCAATATTCTGACTATGAGAACACACTGTTTTCTAGCAAATCCAAATGTTTGTCATCAAATAACACTGCAGCACGTCACCCTCTGCTGGATTCAGGCAAACTGGGCACGGACTAAAGGGTTATGAGGAACATTATCATGCAAGCTGGAAAAAGCCACTGCTGAGGATGAGACTCCTTAAAACGACTGCTTCCACCCCACCTGGACCGATCCCTCCTCAGGCAACAGAAATAAATCCCACTCCTGCATTGTGGCACAGATCTCACAGAGCACCGTCACCCTGCCTGTCCCAAAGGCCCTCAGGGACAGCAACAGGGCACAGACACTTGGCCTATGGTTCTGCAAGCCAAAACCCACTCTGAGTGCAACCATGAAGATGTGTCAGTAATACAGCCAGGCTGCAACAGGATTCCAGCAACTGCTCTTCTTTTCCAATGACATTATCTTTACACAGGAGCTGGAGATTAGCTAGAAAACTCAATTCAGCAGTGCTACATGTTGTGTTACAGGGATAAATGGCCCATCTTGCAACATGTCCCCGCCTCTGAACCTACAGCCGCACTCTCTACCACAAGAGTCCCCTGCTGCTGGCTGCTTCCTCTGCTATCCAAGGCTGTTCCAGGCTGGAAAACGGTGCTCTTTAGAATAAGTCCTCAGCAAAAACCACTGAATTGGGGTCTAGAGCAGAATTCAGCTGAGGAACGAGGGGAATTTGATGACAATTGAGTTCACCCCTCTGTGTAGTGAGGCTATGATCAAAGATTTGCCAAAGGGATAAGCCAGAAAGATCTCTAACACTGCAAAAACATCAATGAGGCAAGCTGCAGCACTCAAAACAAAGCAGTTATGATGAGGACGAGTATTCCAGTGAAGCAGTGGAGCTGCCAGTCTCACAGCTGGTTTGCTACTGCCTACAACAGCAAGAGCAGGGAGGAGATCCAAAAAAGCACAGGCTCCATGAATTCAGCTGCTCCAGGAGTAACCCATACTCAAGTAGGCACTGCAGCTCATAGGCTGAGAGCTTGCTAAAGACTTCTGGAAAGGGAAAATAAAAATGTACCCAATGTCCAAAGGCAGCCAGAAATCAGCGGCACAGAGAAGACAACACTGCTAGTGTAGTCCCATCACTTTTGGATTCTTAACAACTTTCCTTGCCTCAGGAAGTGGATATGTAACAAAGCACCTGGCTTTCCAGGAACAACACTAAGCCAACACCACTCTGCCCTCAAAAAATCCCTCTGTGCCTACCTTGGCTTGGACTGCATAAGAGGCCAGCAGGACAGAAGCTTCAGGAGGACAGTAGATCTTTTCATCCAAAATCTGCTTCTTCACCTGCACACGGCAATAAAGGACATATAACACATGTTTAGTGAAGCAGTGCAAAGCATGACTGTCACAGCAGATGGCTGCAGTTTGTTTTAACTAGGGCTGTCAACCACACAGTTAACAACTCTCCTAACACCAGCTCCTGTTCAGGCCCAGGAAGTCTCTGGTGTCTGTAAAGGGAAGGGCTCAGGCTTTCACAAGCCACCTTTTGCAGACAGGTTTGTGAGAAGAACTAAATTTATACTGGGAAAGTGACAGAAACTATATCTCACTGTGAAGGGCAAGAGGGGAAAAAGAGCTTGCATGTAAACCTCCTAAGGCATAAGCTATAGATTGATGTGACTATATACAACACTAAATGGAAAAAAGGAGTTATAGCTGAGCCTCTGAGCACACAAAGGGCTTTGCTCTGGGGCATTCAGACCTCGCTGTGAGTAGGTGCTCACCTGTGCTTGGGGCTAATTCCCTCCAATCCCCACCAACAGCAAGCAGAGCTGCAGGTCGCCTCTGTGGCAATGCTTTTAACAGCAGGCAACTCCAGCGCATGCTCCCAGGAGAGCCAGCATACAGTTCCCAAAAGCTACTGCTTTATGTTTCCTGGCTTCTGTCCATTAAAAAATTAAGCCTGTCATGTTACATATTTAATGTTCTTGGCCACTTAATTTTTCAGGAAAAAAAAAAAAAAAAGTACTATTTTCCCAAAATGGATTGTCACAGATATCCAGTAATGTGTATTTGAACTTATAGCACGTTTTGCATCCTCAAAGTCAGTTACAACATTATTACAGAAGTGATTCTCCTGCATTAAGGTGAACAGGAGAGCTTGCAAGCTTATGTGTGTTCCTGCTTCTTAAACACGTTACTGGAGCATAGGCTCCTCTCATATCATTAAAATCCTACAGAAAAGTCACAGTCTGCATTTATAAAACGCAGCTTTAACCGCTTTTCCTCTCTGATTCTATTCTTCAAAGCTGCCAAAAAGCATTTTCCCTTATCAGGCCTAAAACCCATGGCAAATTGGACATTTAGAAACTGCCCTAAGGAGACACGAGAGCACAAGACAGACTTCGGAAATGAAAGCAATATTTTGCATTTAAACTCCTTTAGTTCTGAAGAACAAAGATGAACTTTGGAACTGGGAGGAGTACCAATGAGCTAGTGAGCTCACTTTTATATCTGTTGTAAAGGGCAGAGTACACTGAAATCTAAAGCAATGCAGCTGAATCCAGATTGCCCTGACTTTGGTACAGAGCAACTTCAACAGCCGAGGAGCAGCTACAACATCCTAATGAGTGCCCAGAGATCTGCCCAGGATTATTCTGCAGCCTATAACACTCCTGCCTCCTGTTTCTTTTTATAGGAAATAGTTTCAGAAAATTGATCTTGTCTGAAAAAGGAAGCTGCTGTGATAGAAATGCTTCATTACCACTCACACAGCACAGCTACAACATCAACTGAACTGATTTCTCGGGACATGATGTTTGGAAGAGTACTTTAAATAAGAAGTTACAGGTGCAGGTATGACAGGTAGGTTTCCCCTTCTCCTCCGCTTTTGCCATCAGCTTATGACAGAGTTGTGCTTCTGGGATTTTCTTCTGCTCCACTTATCTGAAGGCTGATTTCTGAAGAGGTGAACCTTGCTGTACAGCCTGTACATGAAACAGGTTGGCTGCATTCCGTGCTCCAGGATGAAATTCCCTTGCTTCCCACAACAACACTATCACTTATAAAGGCAATTGTCATCTCTCAGCACAATTGATATTTACACCCTGCAGAGAGGCAGACTCCAAGGCTGTGAGTGTCGTTCATGTCCACATCTGACAGATTCATTTTCCTTAACTATCACACACTAATATTACAAATCACCTCATCATTCCTGATAGCCAGTTTGCAAGTCTGGGCGCCTGGGACTGCTTCATCCATCTCTGACCTATTTTAGGACACTTCTGCAGTTGAAGACAACTGTGTTCAGAGGGGTGTGAATATAATGACAAAGAGCCACGCTTTGCTGACCAAATTCCTCAGTCCCCAAAACCTTCTTGCACTTCTGCTCATCCTGTCTCCTTCCTCCATCATGTCGGAAAACAACATACTTACTTACAAGGCTCCTACCTGCAGGAAGAACAAGTGCTGGGTGATTTCCTGGACCAGCTCCTCCTCTGCATTCTCAGGATAAAATTTGGCTAGGAAGTGAAAGGTGACAGGTTCCTCTGTTGGCACATCATGATCCAGAACCTGGGGAATAGAAAAGCCATTCAACTACACCCCCTAGCTTTTTCAGTGCCCTGTTTCTAGGAGCTATTCCCTTCTGTTAAGATCGGCACAGCTTTTGTCAGGCATCTTAGGCATGCAGAAGGGATGAAACAACCTAAGTAGTTCAGAAGAGTTTAGAAAACAAACAAACATATCTGACAATCAGAACTGTGCAAGAAAACAAACAGCATGCAAAATGAGACAGCAAAGGTTGATCTTGATCTGCTGTGTACATAATACTGCTTCCCAACCTCTCGCAATGATGTTAGATGCTGCTGTGCCACCACAAAACATTATGGCTGTTTCCCAGCAGTGCCTCTCCCTCTATTTCAGACTTGCTCTCTGACACCTTGCTATTATGCTGGCACTGTCTGGTTCAGATTCATGCTAGCTTAAAACTTTGGCATGACACTGAGAGACACCGATACCTCCTTTAGTCACAATTACTGTCTGATTTTAGTGCAGCATCGTTTGGATACAAACAGAGCCACATCCATCACTTCTCTAACCAACTGCTCAGCAACACAGAGGCTCACATATCTGGGTAGCATCCCATCCCTTCTCTCTATCTCCTTTTCACTCCTCAGTTTTATCCCCTCCTTTGCTTTTGCACATTTCAACAACAAAAGAAGCCAAGGTGCAACGTCTCACTTTCCTGCTAAAGGGTTCGTCATTTAGGGGTGTAGAAGAGAGACTAAAAGCAGCCATCACTACTAGGCTTTGTTTACATTACAGACCTCCTGCAGTCTGGCATCTCAGGGGTTAGAAGATGATCTTTAAGGTCCCTTCCAACCTAAGCTATTCTTTGAATCTAAGCATCCTCCTCTGACACCCTTTATGAACTCTGAAGAGAGATTTGCTTCCAACCTTCTTGTCCATTTTGAGCCAAGCCACTGTGTCCTTGATAGTGTACTGCAGGCCAAAGAACCACGTTTCTCGGAGTCCCAGCGTTCTGCATACGAGGTCAAACAAGTCCTTGCCTTTCCACTTCACCTGTAGGAAAAGGAAAGGGAAGCCAAGTTATAAAGATGGACTTGAGGATTTTGTTTCAATTCAATCAAATCCACTCTTTTTCACCTCACAGAATGCTCCTACAGGGAAACTGGAACGTCAGGCCCAACCATATGATACTGTGAGGTTCCACTGTTTCTTCCTTTAGCAATCCACCAGAAGTCAGAGGATCTGAAGGATCCTTTTGAATCATGCACCACTATAAGTAACATATTTTCAGTATGGGATGCCTATGTATCACCCTTAATTGCCCTTTGGTAGCTTTAATGTGCGTACCTACAGCTCCAGGAGTCCCTGCCCAACCTTCAGTACCAGCAGCTCTGGCAGACCAGGGCACAACACACCCCTGAAGACCAGAAGTGAGACAACTGATGCATCCACTGCAAACATCCACAGTGACCGGCTCTGCACACGCTAATGGGGAGGAGGGCTCAGAAGAACTAACCCTGAAGTCAGCAGTTCTCTTTGAGCATGTTTTGATCGGGTCAGGCTGCGCTTTACACTGAAAACATGACAAAAGCAGCTGGGGATCAGAGAAAGTGCTCGAAGAGTGTGTCCTTCCAACAGTCTTGGTGTCACAACTGTGCTATTGCTGAAGTTTGTTCATAAAACAAGAAGCCGTTGGGAGGCAGAAAGGTGAAGAAAGACATAAAACAGATGAATCTAATGTGCCAGAGCCACTTTGGTTTTCCATCTGTGCGGCGGAAACAATCGCTGGACTGAGACATATGGCCATTACTCCAAAGCCCTAGGGCAAAAGGAGCTCGGCACATTCTCTTGTCGCTACAACTCAATCTTGGTGCCACCTGGACAGCATCAATATTAATGCTGGGCAGCACGCGCTGCCGACATGGGGACGATCCCCGCTCCCGCTGTCACCCACTGCCGCCTTGTGGGCAAAGCAGTTGAGGACAGGCTGATTCCTGCTTTGATTAAATGAGCACATGGCTATTTTTGCCCCTCGCAGGATTCATACATGCACACCGACATCCCAGAATAGAAGAAAGCCACTGCTACCCTCCGAAAAGCAGCACCCCAGGGCGGCTCACCACGGCCCTTCTGCAATTCCTATCAGGCGCAGTCAACACCTCGAGGTCAAAAGCACCAGGAGGAGCAAGTTCTGCAGTGCTGTAATTATAGAACCCTAATTTCACACATGGAACTAGCCTCCGGTCCCCACAACGAGCTCCAGCTTGGCACAGGATGCTTCAGATTGCACATCTCCTCCTGACTATTATTTTAAGAGGGAGGTTAATTCGAGGTTTCAGACAAAACAGAGCGAGACACATTTAAACAGCCATTCCACGCCATTTCCACAGGCACATGGAAGCACACCACCATCAAAGGGCTATTTCCTAACTGGAATTAAACTGCTTTGCATAACGCGTTGTCATTTAGGCTTTTTTATTATTACACACACACACCCCTTTTTGCAAAGGCCGTCTTTCAGCTTATTGCTTCCCAGCACCTGCACCCCTTTTGTGCCCCCCCCCCCCAGGATCTGAGCGGGCTGCCGCTGCTTACCCCAGGTACCCACATTACAGCTGGCACTTTGCACATCCCTCCTGCAATTCTCATTTGCTAAGCAATCGTTTCTGCCATCAGGTTTCACACTGCTGCTGTCGGTAAGGCAGGGACACGTATTTAACATTCCTGCCCTCACAGTGCTGAAGGCTCAGGCCGTAACATCGCACAGCCTCCCCGACCGCGCTGAATTACCTTCATTAAATATAGAAATGGAACAGCGGCCGCGTTTATTTCAACGTACATGATTTCCTTCCACACCTCGGTACTTAAAATAATGATCTGCATTCAAGTGGCATCTTTGGACAGCTGAACTCCAACTGTTTTACAGACATGGAAGACCTTAGCTCTGTACCCATATTTGATAGGCCTCGTATCATTAACTGCCACATTTCCTGGCTGTAAAACACAATAAAGGCCCCCAGGGGCACCGGGAGATAAAGAGAGCTGATGCCAGGGGCTGAGCAGATGAGCCAGCAATGAGCCTGCAGCCTGGCAGTTCCACATGGTGCCCTCTGCCCATCACAGCGCTCCCCTGCTCCGTACACCTCAAGTACAAGGACAATTTTGCAAGTAGTCAGGAGGTCCTGAAAACAAAAGCAAAAGGCTTAGAGCGGAGCAGTCCCCTCAGCCATATGCTCCAGCAGTTGGCACGATGCTGTAACAAAAGCTCAGTCTCCAACCAAAAGCTCCATCACAACAACCTAAATCCTGCAGCTCTGCACGACCCGCAGAGGACGTGGCTGCAGATGGCACCTCTCACACTTGTGGCTTTCCATCCTCCCACCGGCTTCATTTCAGCACAACCTGCTAGAGACATTCCACAAGTCTTGGAGGAAAACACAGACAAAACTGCTTTATGAACGCGGCGAGTGCTGCGAGGCTGCGATTTTGCAGAGCTGGAATTGATGCTCTTTACTAAGCACAGAGTGCTCACCATTTATCAGCGGAGCGTTTTAAGTAAACAGCGCTAAGCACTTACAACCCAGAAGCTAAAATGGAGCACTTCCACTATGGCTTATTGGCATCATCTTTTTCTCCAGCGGAGACGTCGCATTTGGCATCTATTAACAGGGTTTGCATTATTTATTAAACTGCACCAAGAGTAATTCCCAGCCGACAGGCAACCAGGCGATTTATTTCAATGCAGACCCTTGCCATCAATTCTCAGCACTGCTCCTTGGCTCCCAAGCCTGTCGCCCAGCAGCACAAACACGAGGCAGGGTTACCTGATCCCCCCGGCAAGGGCTGAGGAGGAGGCCAAGAGCTAGAAAAGAACACGCACCGAAGCACGGGAGGTGCTGCATAAGGAGTGCTGCGGGCGTTAAGGAGAAAAGCGATACCCAAACTCTGCTGATCCTTCTCTCTCGGAGATGAACTGCTGAATTTGCTCCTGCTACATGGGAAAGGGAAAAAAGAATGGTTTTAAACCCCTTGGGATTTCATGGGAGGAAGGAGAGGAACAAAGACGCACCCAACCCCCAAGGGGCAGAACCCAGTTCAAGGCAGCCTCACCTCCATTCCATCACAAACACAGATCAAGACTTAGCTATGAGAAACAGAACACTGGCTTTTCACCTCAGCAGATAAATTTTATTCAATGTCAGTATTTATTCTGTGCTAAGACATGAGACAGGAGCCCAGGGTCCCTGTTCTGACGACCTGACGGCACGCAGGGTAAGCAGAGGAGGGGGCCAAGCTCTGGGAAGCAGCACTTGCGTTTCACAGCAAGGTACTTCCACTCAGGGCACCCTGTGGGAGAAGCAAACTTTTAGCAGAGCCAACACCTCTGCCCTGAAACACAGGGGGAGAACACAGAATGGAGCCTCATTGGGCACCTGAGCACACAGGAGCTGCCCCTTGTCCACCAGATGACCAAACAGAACCCCACAATGACAGACAGCCCAAAGCAGGGTAACTTTGAGGATGTACGTTTCCCCTTCTGGACCCTAAGCGGTAACAGGAGTGCCCCAGACAACCATTTGTTTGGATTTAATGCCCATTTGGAGCGAGCAGGGAATCAAATATTCAATATTCCTCCATTTCTTTAAATAAACAGATGTCAAATACTTTCAATTGCCACTTACTGAGCCACAAGACAGGGCCATAAAAGTTATTTTTATTTACTAATGCTACACGACAACTCGATAATGAGCTTTTAATTAAAATCTATTTCTGTTAACCACCAAGGAGGCCAAAAACCCACCCAGGCATAACGACGCAGATGGCGCAGCCAAGCACAGTGCTTGCTGTCTGCACAAGACACAGACAGGGCCGGGTGCAGGGCGAAAAGGGGCTGCTGCAGCAATTCCAGCTGGCAAGGGAGGGGAAGGGGAAAACAACCATCAGAACCCAGAGCATCAGCTCAGCCCAAGGCTGAGGGAGCGAGGACTGATGGAGCCCTTGAACCGATGGTAGAAGGAATTGGATAACACAGAGCTCAAGAACAGGCTGAGAAGAGGTTGCAGCGGGACACGGGATCAGAGAGCATTTCGGATGCAGGGTGCAATCAGAAAGAAGTCAAGGAGGATCTGTGCTCATAACGTGTCTCATGTGACTTGCACACAGATTAAGAAAGGGAATGCAGAATTGAACAGAACCGAGCAAGACGGCTCTGAGAAATTCCCAAGTGACATGGCTGTAAATCAGCAGAATTGCTGCTTTTGCCATAGAGCCCTCCAAGATTCAAGTCAAATGGGAAAGCAGCTTCTACCTGCCACTTCTCATATTAAAGAAGGGATTGGGAGCCACCAAGCAGCAAAAACATGCGAGCATTCACAGAGAACTGACACAGGACAAGGGCAGATGGGTGCATAAGGGAGGCAGAACATTGACTTGACAGCTGGCATCCCAGCAATTTACTGAAGATCATTTTGCAGCTGAGCGGGATTACTTCCCTCAGCTTTTTAAAATAGCTGTTACTGTCCACAGATTCATCTTTTCCAGCCAGCTTTCTGCCTGCCAGCAGAAGCTTAGCAGCATCAAGAGGTCACTGTTACTACTGGCTTCACCAAGAAGCTGGTGAGCATTTACCAAGGGATGAAGAAACCCGTGTAAAGCCTATCCCAAGCATTTCGCAAAGCAGGAAGAAACTTCATCCCTAGCTTCTTCCTCTTGCCCTTTTTACTTGGGTGCAGTGACTGCAGAGCTTAACTCCCCACTCCAACACAAGCTCTTTCTCAAGAACTTATTTGGCCACAGATTTTCAGCACCAGACCTTAGCTTGCCCCTGCTCCGAGGGAAAAGCTTTTGCAGCACAGCTACGTAACCCCCTACAAACATTAACAGAGACACCAACACTTGGCTGCATACTACTAAAATAGTGTTTTTTCTACTTACATGCAAATAGAAAAGTCTCACAACCAACCACAGCCAGCTGAGCTGGCCTTGCAGCACGTTGGGTACCAGGGACTAAACGCTTGCAGAGACACCTTCCAGCTGAGGTGGTTTTCTGAACAGAGAGGAACAGCTTAAGCGTTCAAGCAGTAACACAGTGCAAGTTGAGACCAAACATACAAGTGCCCCTCCTTACTGCTTCAATACTTGTGCCTTCTCCAGGTTGGCTGTTAAGCTTTCCCATTCATTTCTGGTTGAAAGAGCTGCTGCTGTCCAAGGATTAAGCTAGAAGGCAGTCAGTACTTGGTCCTATGACTCCTACAGGAGCTTCAAAACCACGGGCACTATAGATAAAGAGAAGGTGCTGAGCCTCCAGAGCTGGAAAGCCAGTCACCACACTGCCACCAGCACGGGAACAAGCAAAACAAGGACTGGTGGATCCTTCTATCAGCCACGTAGCTTGGCTCTTGGAGAAAAAAGTCTTGTGCATCAGAGTGCCTGAGACCAACACAACACCAACAGCTTCAACGTCTGCTGCAGGAACAGAATGAAAAGAGCCCCACAGGAACCTAATCATACCGCGGGGTAAAGGTGTCATGCAAGAGAAGTGAATAACCTGAAATCTCACAAAGAGCCGCCACCAGAATTACCTTACGTTTGCCATATGTGCTTGTCTAACTTGGGTCAGAGGCACAGTCAGGAATGGTAGCAAGCTGTACCACGAGGGTGGCAATTAGAGGAAGCCAATGGCCACTCAGTGCCCTGGCACCACAGCCTGGAAGGCATCAAACCAACAGTACAAGCACCACACCCTGCCAGCCCCTGCCTTGCATTTAAGCTTCCCGAGTCAATACTCAAGCAGTGTATAGCACACGGCAGTGTTAATTGACCCAGTGTGACTTCCAGTAGGATTTCTCCCATGCTGCTCTCCAAGCACAGAAATCTGAGTGCAGGAGCTACATGGTGGTGCTCAGGAAGATGGGGCAGCCAGCAGCAGCTTAGCACAGGGATTTCAATAGTTATGCAAATGTCTGTCCTTGCTCGAGATGCTATCAATTAATTAGGCACCACGCTCACACAGCTCTAATGGAAGTAACACAAAAAGGGAGACGTCGACTTTGTGTCTTTAAGATTTCCCTGAACAAATTACAAGTCTTTGAAGTGAGGCCCCAGCTGCAATTATTAAGCTTCATCGCAGCATTAGAAAGATTAAGATTTCATTTCTAGGAATTATTTCAGATTTAGACTCAATTTAGAGACATTATGCACAGAGTCAACAGATGCAGAGCAGGTTTAATCTCCTGCAGTACGCAGCCAGGAATTCCTACAGGGCAGACTGAAAAAGGTGGCACCGACACAGCTACAGACATATCAACTGGCTCAGAATAAGGGGGGCTGCCATGACCAGAGGTGGCAGCAGAACCGGGGTGAAACAGCCTCACATGTGCTCCTCCTGAGCCAGATGGGAACTTACAGCCTGAGTGTCTTGTGTCACACCCAGCTGGTTGTTATCAGACCTTGAATCATGCTGACAACACCTCACCACTCTATGTCACCTCTGCCCTGCGCAGCATCACTCGGGAAAACACAGAACATGCCTCAAGAGCTCTGCAATAAAGTTAAAAAAGAGGCAGGGAGATTAAACCTGCATAGCAAGGCTGCTCCAGCAGAGCTTGATTACACCCCAGATGGGCTCACTGGCACTGTGATCAGCACCAGCCAAAGAAGCCAGCCGTCAAGCAGGGCTAAGAGCAGCAGGACCCCAGACCATAAACAGCACCAGCCTCCCCACAGCACATCCCAGACTGCCCACCCTGCATGCACCCAGCATCACTGGAAGGGTCACAAGCACACAGCATGAGGCTGAGAGTTACCGAAGGCACAGAGGTGTGAGGCAGTTGTTTGTAATGGGGCAGGCACTGGTCTCTGTGGATGTGTTTTGGATACAGCCAGCAAGCAGAGGAACCTTCCCTGAAGCTGTCACTGCACAGAGGAGGCAGCAACACAGCCAGGGAGCTCAAACAGCCACAACTGACTCATGCAATGTGCCTCAGCAGCCACTCAGCCTAATCCTTTCTTCCCTGCTGTTGGAGGCTCTCGCACTGGAGGTCAAAGCCTGAGCTCCTGCACGTGTCCTCCATGCTCCAGCGAGAGGTCAGAGATGTGAGCACACTGCCCACGAGCCTCTCCCTCAGCACCCCAAGGGCTGGGCAGCCTCTGCTGTGAGGTCTTTGGCTGGGCCACCCCAGCAGGCAGCTGGAGGTGCACAAGTTACGTGTCACAACCTGACTGGGAGCGCTGTGCTACCTCTTCATAAATGCCCTAATCCCAACATGAAACAACAAGTGGCCACTGCATGAAAGGAGTTACTGACATCTCATCACCTCATTGTCGGCAGCCTAGCAAAGTGTGAGAGCAGAGCCAGTATAGCTCAGCCCTGCCAGAAGAGTAACAGCACGGAGCTAGAAGTGACAATAACTTCTTAATCCCTGGGAAAGGCGCAGCGTAACCCAGAGCTGACAATGCATTCCAGCAGTGAGAAATGTCACAAGGACAGAGACCCTTCTGCTCACAGGGACCAGAACTGCAATACGGACCAACTGAGTTTTCCTTCTGAATAGCTTATGCTTGAACGTGGATAGAGATGGTTTGCTGAATCGACGTGCCCCTCGAGAGCACTTTGTGATCTGAAAACAGCAACAAACGAGGCCGCTGGGGCCAGACAGCCACGGCAAGGATGTCCTGAGAGGCACTAAGCGCCCAGACGAAGGCAAACCCGACCTACGAGATGCACACACCAGAACGTGACCTCAGGACGGGCTCAGGGCAGTGGGACACGGCTGGGCACGACGGAACTCCCGCAGCCCCGTGCTGAGGGCGGGTCGGCCGAGCGCTGGGACGATCCCCGTGGGCTTCAGCCCGAGATTACCCACCCCGGGCTCAGGCTGAGCCCTACGACCCCCAGCTAGGCCCGGGCCGGGCCCGGCAGCCCCGGGACCCCGCAGCAGGACCGTGTCCGGGGCGCTGGGGGACACCCAGAGCGGGGGGGGGAGCGAGGCCCGAGGCCCCGTTTCCATGGTAACGGAGCTTAGGCCGCAGCCGTCACCTCGCAGCTGAACTCCATCTCGGCGTCCATGGTGACGATGCGCACCGTGAAGGTCTTGGGCTGCTTCCGCTTGAGCGAGCTGAAGCTCATGCGGGACGCGATGGCCCCGGCCATGGCGTGGGACGCGCTCAGCGCCGCGGGGGCAGCGCCATGGCGGCGGCAGCGGCTCCGGGCCGCGCCGAGCCCAGCCTCAGAGCGGAGACTCGCTATTGGTTCCGAGCTCGGGTCGTCCCGCCCTCCGCCCCGCGGGTCGCGCCGCACAGAAGCCAATCAGAAGCCGTGAGCGTCGCGAAGCGGTCTGAGGCAGGGAGAAGGGAAGAGAGGGAGGTGCGGATTGGGCGGAACGGCCGCTCGTCAAGAGGAAGGAGCGGGGGTAGACAAGAGGGCTTCCTGCCCACGCGTTGGGTCGCGGATGTGGCGCCCCCTTGCGGCCGGAGGAACGCGCACCGCCCTGCCGCACGGCCTGAGCTGCGCGCCGTCCCCATCCCGCCGCTGCGGTGGCGCTGCGGGGCCGCGGGTGGGGGGCGCTGCCCGGCCCTGGACCCCATGAAGGGGGGGGTCAGAGCCTCGACTCGTGCACTGTGGGGAAAGCAGGAGTGGGACAGTGGGATAATGGGAATGGGAGCGGTAATGGGATAATGGGAACAGACAGCGCTAGGGTTACACGGCTGGGGCGTCACTAGGATAAGGACGGTGCAGGTTTAATGGGACTGGAACAAGGACTGAGACAACGGTACAGGACTGGGATTGGGACTGGAATAGTGGGGTAGGGCTGAGACCAGCGTGAGGGAATGGGGCAGGATGAGAACCAGCACTGGGATAGTGGGATGGGCACTGAGACCAGCACTGGGGTCATGGGACAGGAATAGGGACCATCGCTGGGGTAATGGAATGGGAGTGGGTCACAGGGGTTAGCATGGGAATAATGGGATGAGACCAGAACCACAGCTGGGATGGTGGGGATGCAGATCAGCACTGGGATAATGAAAGAAGGGGTGGAACCAGGACGGCCACGGGGATAACAGGACAGTAACAGCATAACAGGACAGGAATGGAACCGGTACCAGGAAAATGGGATGAGGGTTGAGACTGGCACAGGAGTTATGGGATTGGAATAAAAGGGTTGGGACCCCCTCCCAGGCCCCATCTGAGCGTCACAGTGCCCCCGCATGCCACAGAATGGGGCCTCTGTGCTGTGGGGCGGGTGAGGGTTGAATGGGACCATTCATGGTGCCACCACCCCCCCCCCTCCAACCACCCCCACAAGGACCCTATGGCCGACAGCAACGCTGCAACCCAAGTGGGCATGGGGGGCTGTGGAGGGTCTGGGGGGAGCTGCAGGGGATGTGGGGGTATGAGGGAACCAAGAAAGTATATGGGGAGGTGAGGAGGGGGCATAGTGGGTATTGAGTAATTAGTGTGTCTGGGAGGGGTCTGGGGAGCTGTGGGGGGTATGGAGGAGTCCAAGGGAACCCAAATTAGTAGAAGGCATATGGGGGAATATGTGGGGTGTAAGGGGGGATCAGAGGGGCATGAGGAATTAAGGGACAGTCTGGGGGTCTGGGGCAGGCATGATGAGCTATGGGGGATATGGGGGTCCGAGGGAGTCTGTGGATCTATGGGATAGTATGAGGCTATCTGGGGGGCAGTGAGGGCATGGGGATCTATGAGGGAATATAGGGGAGATCCAGGGGAGTACTGGGGAGCTATGGAGAAGACTGGGGGGGTATGGTGGGGGGAATGGGGAGCTTTGTGGGAGCACGGGGAGACAGGGGGCATGAGGGACAAAGGCAAACACAGGAGGGAGTGAAAGGGGACCCTGGGGAATGAGGGGCCAGGAGGACAAGGCAGGGTGTCACAGGGACCTGAGGAGACCCCTCTGAGCCCCCATCCCTGATAATGCCCTGTGCCCAGCCCTGCCGCCCTGTGCCGAGGGTCCACACTTTTGGAAAGGGGGAGCAAGCAATGCGGAGGGACCCCCACATCCCCCCCACCATGCGGGGCTGGCTGCACAAGCAGGTGGGGCTGGGGGGAACGGTGGGACTGGGGGTGCGGGGTTGTAAGAACACAGGTGACTGGGGAGGGGGGATCCAGGGGGACTGTGGAGCAGAGGGTGCTGGGGGGAGGGTTATGGGGTTTGTGGGGGGTCAGTGGGTGCTGGAGGTTAGGGGTAGAGTCTGGATTTTGAGGATTGCTAATGGGGTTCTGGAGTTTGGAAGGTCTGGCAGGTTAGGATGCTGGGAGGGTTATGGGGCTTGGGGATGTTTGGGAACGTTGGAGGGGTCTGGGGGGGGGTTGGGGGATCCAAATGGTTCGGGGTGGGTCTCAGGGGGGTCTGTGTTTGGGGTTCTGGCTCAGACCCCTTTTTACCTCCCCAGGACAGCTCAGGGCTGAGGCTCTGGAAGCGGCGTTGGTTTGTGCTGGTTGATCTCTGCCTTTACTACTACAGGGGTGAGGCGAGGGGCAGGAGATGGGCTTGTAGCAGGGATCAGGGGCTTCTTAGGGCTCCCTGAGGGTGGCTCTGGGGGAAGTCAAGGGGTCAGCGGAGCCCCCTCCATAGGACTGGAGCTCTGTAGGGTTTGGACAGGTCCCTGGGGCCGCCCCCCCTGAGTCCTCCCCTGCCCTCAGACAGCAGCGAGCAACGAGTCCGGGGGGGGCTCCCCCTGCCCGGCTACAGGATCCGTGTCCTGGCCCCCAACACCGGCACTCCTCACTTCCTCTTCACGGTCAGTCCTGGGCCCCAAAGCCCAGCTCTCCATGTGGGCCTTGGGCTGCTGTGGCTGAATGAGGGACTGGGGGGGGGGGGAGGTCCAAGGCCTGTTGCTGGCTCATTGTTCCCCCAGGTGGAGCACCCCGGGATGCGGAGCTACGTGCTGGGGGCTGACAGCAGCCAGGAGCTGGGGGCGTGGATGTGCAGTTTGCAACAGTCTGCTTCACCCCTGGGGGGGTGAGACCCAAACTGGGACACAAAGGGGGGGGGTGGGTTACAGGGGGGGGTCATGGGGAGTATAGGAAGGATATGGAGGGGCTATAGGAGGCGTGGAAGGGGTAACGGTGGGCTATAGGGGGCTATGGATGGCTATGGGTGGCTGTGGGGCTCTATGGGCAGGGTTAGGAGGTGATGGGTGGATACAGGGAGGCTATGGAGGGGTCATGGGAAGGCCAATGAAAGCCAAGGTGGGACTATAGGGGGAGCTATGGAGATGGCCGGGGGGGGCAATTAAGGGTTGAGGGGGCAATTAGGGGTTGTGGGGCACAAAGTGGGGCTACAGACAGTGCTGGACAGAAGGATGGGGGCTGTGGGGTCGCAGTGCTGGCCGCTATCAGCGCTATAACCCCCCGCCCGCAGCCCCACGCCGCCCCGCCCCGCGCTCCCGAGCACGCCCGCCCCGGAGGAAGCCCCGCCCCTTCGCGGTCAGCTCCGCCCCTCCGTGGCAATGACCAATCAGCAGCTGACAGCGCCGGCCGGCGGAGGGCTTAAGGATGCAAATGAAGGCACTGCAGCCAATCAAGAACCGACTTCTCCACGAGAGCCCCCTGATTGGCTGCTAGCATCTGGAGGCACGCAGGCGGCAACCAATGAGGTCTCTCTGTGGCCGTGGGAACAAAGCATTGTGGGTAGCCGCGAGCTCGAGGGTGGGCGAGAAGGCGTGGCCAACGGGATGGCGAGGCAGCCAATCAGAATCACCTTGCTGCACGCCAGCTTCTGAGGGCGGGGCCAGGGCGGCGCCACGCCCAATAAGAGGGCGGAGTCTGATGGTGGGCGGGGCTATATATAAACACGCCCCCGAGCCGTCCCGCCCCGGAAAGATGGCGGCGGCGCGGGCAGGAGGCGGCGCGGTGCTGCTGCGGCGGCTGCACGGCGGTGGCGGCGGCTGCGGGGCCTTCGGCGGGGCGCGGTGAGCGGGGCCCGGCCCTTCCCTGCCCGCCCCGCGGCCCGGAACCCCCAGGGCCCATCACCTCCCATCATTCCCCTCCGGCCCCATCATGCCCCCATTCTTTCCCAGGCCCCGTATTTCCCTTCAGGCCCGGAGACCCGGAGCCCCCATCTCTTCCCCTCGGCTCCTATCTCCCCACAAGCCCCATTCCCACCCTTCCCCTGCTGCTCCTCTCAGCTCCCATCTCCCCCCTTATCTCTCCTGGCCCCCCAGCATCCATCTTCCCCCTATAAGGCCCACAACCCCCCCCAGACTTTCCCTCAGCCCCCATCCCCCCCTCCAGCATCCATCTCCCCCATCTCAGCCCCATCTCCCCCATCTCAGCCCCATCTCCCCCATCTCAGCCCCATCTCCCCCAGTCTCAGCCCCCATATCTCCCACCCCATCTCCCCCCGCCATGGTTCGGGGCCTGCTGTCACCCCATGCCCTCGCTGAGTTTCCAGGGCCGCTGACCCTGCTCCGTTAATACATTACCAGGCCCTGCCGCTCTATGGGCAAAGGTCTGACCAAGTGCCTCTGTGTCATCTCTGCCACCCCCCGTCCCTGGGCAGGGCCACCCCAGGTTCCCTGCAATGAATGAGACCTCTCCCTGGGGAGCACTGGGGGGGGGGGGGGCACACAGCCCTGGGGCTGGGTTGGCAATGGTACGAGATCCCTCCTCTGCTTCCTGTTTAACCCCCCCTTGCATCAGACCGCAGCCATTGTGTCCCCTCCCCTCTGGCCCTGCTGACAGCACGCTCCCACAGGGCGTACTCACGGGATGCAGAGGGCAGCTGGTTCCGCTCCCTGTTTGTGCACAAGGTGGATCCCCGCAAGGATGCCCACTCCAATCTGCTGTCCAAGAAAGAGACCAGCAACCTCTACAAGATCCAGTGTGAGTGGCCCCACAAGCAGAGGGTGCACACGCCTCACAGGCCTTTGCAGCTTGATAAACACAGCCGCTCATCCTGCTCCCTGTTGTGACATTGCGCCTTGCCCTCTTTCCCCCCACAGTTCACAACGTGAAGCCAGAATGTCTGGATGCCTACAACAGCCTGACGTGAGCTGGGGGCCACACACTGTCCCAGCAGGGGCTGGGGAGGGGCAAGTGGGGGCGTCAGGAGGATTTTGGAATCTCTTATGCTGGGCTGGGAAGGCAGATGGGGATGTCAGGGCCATGCTGGGGTCAGAACCTCGGTGCTTTTCTTGCTGAGAGAGGCACAGCTGCTGCTTGCCAGCTCCAGCTGCCCCTTTTCTCCCATCTTGGGCAGCCCAGGAGCACCCCATAAAGCACCTCCTGTACCCCCTGCAGGGAGGAGGTGCTGCCCAAGCTGCACTCAGATGCCGATTACCCTTGTGACCTGGTTGGGAACTGGAACACGTGGTATGGGGAGCAGGACCAGGCAGGTAAGGGCTGCACTTTTGCAGAAGCGGGCAACCAGACAACCCTGCATGGCCATGACCCCGAGGGGATTTGGGGTGAACCCTGCTCACTCGGGAGGGGGGCTCCCTGGTGCTTTCCCCTCCTGCCAGACCTTGCTGTCCCATCCCAGTGCACCTCTGGCGCTTCTCTGGTGGGTACCCAGCCCTCATGGACTGCATGAACAAGCTGAAGCAAAACAAGGTACTGCTCACATTGGTGGCCAAATGGGGTGCCTTATGGGGTGTCCCCGCTCCCACCATCTTGCTCTGAGCCTCAGCTGTCCGCAGGAGTACCTGGATTTCCGCAAGGAGAGGAGCCGCATGCTGCTGTCCCGCAGGAACCAGCTGCTGCTGGAGTTCAGCTTTTGGAATGAGCCCCTGCCCCGCAAGGGGCCCAACATCTATGAGCTGAGGACCTACAAGCTCAAGGTGAGGCATGAAGGGTTTCAGTGGGAACCCAGGGGATCCCAGGGCCCTGCTGTACATGCTGCCTGTGGTCCTGTGGATGTTTCTGGCTGCGAGTTTGCCCTGAGCAGAGGGAGAAGGTACAGCTGCCTTACCTTGTTTATTTCCTTTGTTTGCAGCCAGGGACCATGATCGAGTGGGGCAATAACTGGTGAGTGGCTGCTTTATCCACCCGGTGTTCTACATATGGTCAGGTGATGCTGGCCCTCGGACCCACTCCTGCATCCTTGTTCCTGTGACGGTGGCAGCACAGTTGAAGCCTTGACCGCCCTTCATGGGGACATTAGAGCTGAGCAGCAGGAGATGGGCAGAGCTCCTGTGCCAAGCCCTGGTGTTCCTCTGCATTTCACCAGGGCTCGGGCCATAAAGTACCGCCAGGAGAACCAGGAGGCAGTGGGTGGCTTCTTCTCTCAGATCGGGGAGCTGTATGTCGTGCACCATCTCTGGGGTAAGCGGGCTCATCTCACCAACCCCACCCCGGCAGTACCATCACCTTGTGCACCCCGAACCCCACACACCATTCCTTGGGGGCTGCAGGGGGGTTAAGAACAAGGTTTCCCCCCCCGCAGCCTACAAGGACCTGCAGAGCCGTGAGGAGACGAGGAACGCAGCGTGGAGGAAGCGGGGCTGGGATGAGAATGTCTACTACACGGGTGAGCAGACGGGGCTGGGGCTGCCCTGCTGTGCTGTGAGCTGTGAGCTGACCCGGCTGTGTTCTGCAGTGCCGCTGATTCGGACGATGGAGTCACGGATCATGATCCCCCTGAAGATCTCCCCGCTGCAGTGAGCTGGGACACGTGCTGCCTGCCCCAGCTCTGCTGGGAAGTGCTGTGGGCATCTGCTCCCATTCTGGGGGGTCGGGGAGGGGGAAGGTTGAGAGCCTGACCCCCTGGGCTCTTCTCCCCCCTGTCTGTGGGGACCTGCAGGTGCCGCTGTGTGCCCCGCGTTGCCATCGGCCCTCCATGCTAGGGACAAGCCCTCACAATCCCTCCTGAGAGGTGGGCTGGGGCTGCTCATAATTACCGCTAACGAGCTGCTCGTCGGGTGCGTGTCCCCGCCGGGCTGGGGGGTGTCGCCAATTAAATATTTAATTGCCAGCGTCTGTGTCTGGGGAATAGGGAGCATTCGGGACATAGGGACCCTAACGCATGAGGTGGGCCTTACGCTGAGACCCTCGAGAATGTCCCCTGCACCCTCGTTGTTCCTGATGCTATCGGGGACCCCAAGCCGCACAAGCCACGCCCCCTCTGTGCAAGCCACGCCCATTCGGCTCAGTCCACGCCTCCATCGGCTTAGGACACGCCCCTTCTGCTCAGGCCACGCCCAGTGCAGCTCCAGTCCTCCGAGGTCTGGCTGTCCGACAGGGGGCGCTGTCACCGCATCGCCGGGCCGCGCTCGTCTGCTCCGTGACGTCACTTCCGGGGGGCTCTGAGGCGGGTGACGGGGTGAGCGCGGGGTTCTTCCCGGTTCTTCCCGGTTCTTCCCGGTTCCAGAGCTCGTGGGGCTCGGGGGGTCTTCATTGAGCAGGGACGGGACGGGCGGAGTTCCGGGGGGTCCCGGCGGTCGGGAGCGGGGAGCTGGAGTCGCAGGGCCGGAGCGTGGTGCCCCGGTGAGGTAGCGGTGCTGGAGGCCTCGCCTGGGCCCGCCTGAGGAGGGGCGGCCGGGTCCCCCGGAGCGCGGCCTTCCCGCCGGCCCGCAGCCGGCAGCGCCATGTCCTCGGAGTCCAGCAAGAAGAGGAAGCCTAAGGTGATCCGCACGGACGGGGGCCCGCAGGAGGGCAAGCGGGGCAAGGCCGATGGCGAGCAGGTAAAGGGTGGCCGGGAACGATGATGTGCTGAGCAGTGTTGGGTCACAGCCGACCCCCAGCACCTCAAACTGCCCCTCTGCGGTTCCGGCCCGTTGAGGACGCGCCGTGTTCGGGGAGGCGGGGAGCGGAAGGCTGGCTGGGCCTTCGGGATCCCTGGATGACCTCGAACACGTGCGGTGAGGCTCGGGGATTGGGCAGGGTTCAGATCCAGGGGCTTCCCCTCTGCTTGGCGCTGCATCAACTGCATTAACAGGCAGCCTCTGCTCTCCAGGTGTTTGTTCCTGGGTTGGTTGCTGAGCTGTCATTCAATGTATGAAATCTCAGGCTGATGTTGTAAAGAATGGAGCCCCAGCCGCCTGTTTCCCACTGCCCTTGTTTGCAAACATGTGGGATCGAGCAGTGCAGGTACTTTTGCCCTTTGCAGGATGCTCGGTACTACAGCGAGGAGTGTGAGGTGGATCTCCGGGACCCCATCAAGGACTATGAGCTCTACAAAGAGACGTGCCAGGAGCTTCAGAGACTCATGGCAGAAATCCAGGAGCTGAAGAGCAGAGGCGTCAAGGACAATGTAAGGAGAACCCTGAGTGCTTGGTTTAATGCGTTTTCATGTCCTCTGAAAGGAGCAGAAGCCGTGCCACGTTCTGGGGAAAATTAGGAAAATGGAACAGTCTGTCTTAAATAAAAACAAGTGTGATGTAGCTGAGGAGTGTGGTCTTTGAGCAGTCATTGCTCAGAGCTACTGACCTCCGAGGCATGGCTGGGAAGCGTGCCGATGGGCTGGGACTCCAGGGGCAGAACTGAGCTCCTATGGATACCAGAAAGCCCTCCAGTTGTGTCCAGCAACCATGAGGCTCCTCAGGAACCCAAGTAACATCAGCACTGCCCTGCAGAGGAGCACAGGGCCCCACTTGTCTCAGTGCTCAAAGAAAAGGCTGCAGCAGGGGCTCTGTGCAGGGTCAGTCTGTGCTGCTTCAGCCATTTCCTTCCTTCCTCTCAGGCCTCTGAGATAGACGAGCGGCGCGTTCAGAGCTGTGTGCACTTCATGACCCTGAAGAAGCTCAACCGGCTGGCTCACATTCGGCTGAAGAAGGGACGAGATCAGACCCATGAGGTACGGAGTGGGCAGTGAGGACAGGACATGGTTTTAAAGAGCAGAGATGTTGCAGTTTCTGCTGCCTGTGTGTGCATGTGCAGAACCAAACCCCAGCCAGGTGGTGCTTTCTGTGCTAGAGGTTTGCTAGGAGGCTTTTCTGTAGGAAGGCAGGGGTAGTAGTTGCAATGGCTTACAAAAGAGGACCATCTTCTCCCATCTCATGTAGCAGTGAGTCAGATGGTGTTGAGCCTGGTGAGCTCCCAGCCTGAGAAACATCTGCTGATCGGCCTCAGAATTCTTAGCCATGCTTCTGAAAGATTTTTTCTTTTTTTTCTATATTTGAGCAATGTTTAACTATGTTACTTAAATACAGAAACAGAATGGGATCTGACCCACGTACCATAGCACAGGGTTGTCCCAGGCTGTCTTCCTAGAAGGCACCAGGATCAGTGTAATGCGATGAATGTTTGCTTTCCCAGCCCTTGAAAAATGTCTGTTTTTCCTACTGAGTTTTTGCATTCCCTAAAACTGACCCTCCCGGGATGGTACCAGAGTCCTTGCAGCACTGGGGTTGCCACATGTGCACCCATCTCTGCATATGTCCCATCCTGCTGTGGTCACTGGCTGTGTCTGTGTTTTAGGCAAAGCAGAAGGTTGATGCCTATCACCTGCAGCTCCAGAATTTGCTTTATGAGGTGATGCACCTACAGAAAGAGATCACCAAATGCTTGGAGTTCAAGTGAGTTTGGCTGGGGAGGCAAAGGAGTGACTGTGTGTGTTTGCCACCCTTCCCTGATCCAGTTGTTCTGTCTCTGCAGATCGAAGCACGAGGAGATTGAACTGGTGAGCCTGGAGGAGTTTTACAGTGAGGCTCCCACTGAAATCAGCCGACCTGACATCACCCTGACTGAACCCCACCAGCAGACCCTCGCCCGCCTGGACTGGGAACTGGAGCAGCGTAAGAGGTGGGTCCATTCCACATCCCCCTCTCTGAGCTGCAGGACAATGCTCCCTACAGACAGCCCAGGCTGCGCAGTCCCTTGGTGAAGCAGACACCAAAGATAAAGGTTTTTACAGCATTTCAAACTGATCCCTATGGAGGAAGTGGCAGATTTATTGTGTGACTGTGTCCTTGTTATGAAGGTTCACCCCTTGGGTTATGACAGCAGAGGTATTTTAGCCACCCAAGAAATCCACACGTGCTCACTTCAGGCAGTGCCCATCAGTGCTGGCTCTTAGGCATCAATAGGAGTAAACTAATTTTATAGCTCATTTCTGGCATGACCAGTGTGTCTGCTCAGAGGGAATGAAGCCTTCACCAGCGTGGCGGTGATATTTAAGGATGGGCAGTCATGCACTTCGATCCAGAACCCTGTTCTGCAAGACGAGCCATGTAGAACAAAGCGATAGCTGTTTTGTCTGCTGTGCTGTGGTGTGAAGAATGAGTTTGAGTGGCTTGGTTCATCTGCTTGTGGTACCATCCCAATGGATCTGATCCCCAGCATCCCTCAGCTGACTCAGGGCCAGGCAAAAAAGCAGATATACCGTAATTCTTTGTAACATCCAGCAGAAGGATCAGTCTTAGCTGCCAGTAGATGCTGTGGGAACAACACAGCCTGGAATAGCAGACTAATAAGAGATGCTCAGAAGCTTGCAGAAGACTGCTCAACCTGGAGATTTCTTTTAAGATTCTCCTCAGTATTGCTTGTTCATTGCAAGCTGTGTAGAAGGTGAAGAAAAGTTCAGTTAAGCTACACAATAAAACACTGGGAAACTTTGTAATTTCCAGTCCTCATCCCACAGCATTAAGGAGCACCACGTTTCATCACTGTGGTGGGAAATTGTCTTTTCAGGAGTGCAGTGGGCACTTTGCAACCCTCCTAGGGCTGTTAGTATCCCTCTGCAATGGTTGCTGTTCCCAGCTCTGCCACTATGTGGTGTGTTGGATTTGTGTTAGGCTTTGTTCCAGAAGCTGCCTGGTGAGTGGTGTGACAGGGCTTTGCTCCTCTCACTGGCTCCATCGCAGGGAGTTCAGCAGCGGTGCCTGAAAGCTGCACTTCAGGCCTGCTTTGTGTAGGAAACTGCTGGGCTGTGCTGAGCCAGCACAGTGACATTTTCTGTGTTGTGTTCTCATCCAGTGGGGAGCTGGGGCTGGAGAGGAGAGTGCACGAGCTCTCTGTACCAGGGTTTCCCTCTCTTGTGTCAGGTGCTTCCCAGGCAGTGTGCCCAAAAGCTCTGCCTTCTCTGCAGCTTTGTGCTGTGTGAGAGGTGGCAGTGAACAGCAGTAAGGAGACTGTGTGTGTTCTCCCTCAACAGAAATATAACCAGAGCTCAGAGGGTCATGGTGAATTTCCATTTTCCTTGTCTTTCTAGCCAGATAAGGGGGAACAATTGTTAGCATGCTAAGCCTCGAGTTGGGAGTTTATCTCAGTTGTAGCTGAAGCGACACAAAGTGGAGAAGCCTTTTTTGGAGCTTGGTAGGGTCTGGAGTTTCCCACTTGTGTCCTGTCAGCAGACCTGCTTTGGGAGCAGATCTGCCGAGGGAAGCTCTGGCTGCTGCCCTTCCTCCAAGTACAACACAAAGCTGAGCTTCCGCTTCCTCTCCCTGCTTGTTTAGAGTTCTTGACAGCCTCCACTTGTCCTTGGCATTGAAAGCACTTTGTATGTTGCTGTGTCAGCCCTGGGACTTCTGTTAGGTCAAGAGAGCTGAGGCTGATGACCCAGGCTGGCCCTGGCAGGCTATGGCACCGTGTTGTGTGCTGCTAACCCAGTTTCCACCCTCAGACTGGCAGAGAGGTACAAGGAATGCCAGACCATCAAGGAGAAGATCCTGAAGGAGATTGAAGTGAAAAAGGAGTATTTGAGCAGCCTCCAGCCTCGCCTCAACAGCATTATGCAGGTACTTGCTGAGCCCTACAGGGAAGGAAAAGGCCGTTGGGAGTAAGTTGGTCTGCCCCAGGACTTGTGTTAGGTAGGGACAGCATCTGGGGCCCTTTCCTCTCCAGTCAGCATGGCTTGAATCCCGAGCTGGAAGTGTTGGATCCCAGCAGAACAAGCAGAAGCGTCAGAGCTGCTCCCTGCCTTGTTGGGTTTCCTCCAGAGCCTCCTTGTTTATGCGGCAGTTCCTGCAGAACTGCAGATGTTCATTAAATGGGCCTTTCCCCAGAGAGCAGTACACAGCTCCAGCCCCTTGTGATCACCTCGGGAGGGAAGAGCAGGAGAAGGAACTGGGTTATTTTCAAACCCAAAAGTTTTCCTGCCTGCCCTGCTGGCAGCTTGCTATGGCCATCCCCTGCATTTTACACTGCACTGCAGCTGCTTGGCTGCTTCCAATCTTCCACTCAACTCGGGGTGTAGGGACGGTGGATGAGTAGGGGAATGTGGGAATCAATTCTGTCCCTAATCCTGAATGCTGTCTCTGCTGTTCCTCCAGGCCTCCCTGCCTGTCCAGGAGTATCTCTTCATGCCTTTCGACCAGGCACACAAGCAATATGAGACAGCCCGACACCTACCACCACCTCTCTACGTTCTTTTTGTTCAAGCCAGTGCCTATGGTCAGGCCTGTGGTGAGCACAAGGGATCCTCAGGAATGCTGCAGGGGGGTGGAGGGGCATGCTCCCCTCATGGACCAGATTTCACTATGCCTGCAAAAAGCACTACCCTGGGGAGAACTGGTTGGCGTGGTTCATCCTGTCTGCTCTGCTGCTGCATTCTGCTGAGCCCAGATCAGCAGGGTGGCACCAGGGCCAGTACACTGAGGCAGCAGCATTTGAAACCTTGTTTGCTCAGCTTCCTTTGCTGGAAGAACTGCTTGGAAAGCTGACTTCCCACCTCAGCGTCGAGGTT
Source organism: Excalfactoria chinensis (assembly GCF_039878825.1). Taxonomy (NCBI): domain Eukaryota; kingdom Metazoa; phylum Chordata; class Aves; order Galliformes; family Phasianidae; genus Excalfactoria; species Excalfactoria chinensis. Next base: position 1,581,086 of record NC_092840.1, on the reverse strand, counting down.
GGTGTGGATGGCTGCTTGCCTTCTGAGAGCTGCTGAGTGTAGGGTGGATACCGAGTTGTGCTACCTGTGGGTGCTGGGAACTCTGGAGCCAGGCATGGGGTCTCTGCTGCCTCTGCAGAGTCAGTGACCCACAGCTCACCTGAAAGCATCCATCCTCTTGGCTGGCTTTGTATTTTGAGTTCTGTTGGAGGTGCTCTGTGCAGCCAGCTCCTCTCCCAGTCAGGATTTCCCATCAGGGCTCAAGGTCCCTCTGGTTGTCTGTATCTCCAGGGTTATGTGAGAGCTGCAGTCTCACTGCTCAGCAAGAACAAGGTTTCTTGCTCTAAACAGATATCTGTGCATGGGTACCTACAACCCTGATAGCTCCTTGCTTTGTCTTCATGCTAGATAGACTCTAGCCCCATTTGGTTCTTAATAAAAAAAGATTGTTTTTTATGTCTTCCAGCAGCAGTCCTAAAGAACCCGGTGTTTTGCCTCCTCAGACCCTATCCTGGCAGGAGATCCATCCCCAGGGTAGTCCTGCAGGGCCCTATTGACAGCTACATCTTCCTGCTGCCCACTTGTTAGGGCTTTATGGGGCTCTGCCTTGTGCATCCATGGAGCAAAAGCTTCTTGGGGCAGGGCTGCAGCCTGACTTTCTTTCTGTAAGCTTAATAAATACCATATGGGCATGTGCTTTTGGGGTTGTAGCCCACCAAGCTCCAACCTTGGCAGCTTGCACCATAACCTTTACTGTCTTTTCTGCACAGGAGTGGGATCCATGGCTTTGTTTTCATGTCTCTTCCATAGATAAGAAGCTTGCTGTGGCCATTGAAGGCAGTGTAGAGGAAGCCAAAGCCTTGTACAAGCCACCTGAGGACTCGCAGGGTGAGTAGGGTGGTGTTGCTGCAGCCAGAGGGGTTGTGTTCTGGAGTATATGACGATGCAGCTGATCCCCCTCATCCCTACATCATTCCTGAGAGGTGCTCATGGCCCCTTGTCTGTTACTGTGACTCCTAGTACTGAGGGAATGTTCTTGAGCAGGGTGTAATGTCCCTGTTTGCCTGCATCCTGCTTTGTTCCTACTCTAGGAATTAGGATAACTTTTGTGAGAGCTGTGGTCTCAGAGGGAGGGCTTGGTGGCCCTGCTGGGTTTGGGGAACCCCCCTTACCATGGCACTTGCTCACACTTCTCTCTTTGCATAGATGATGAGAGTGATTCTGACATGGAGGAGGAGCAGACCACGGTAAGGAATAATATTCTCCCCTTCTGGGGCCTCTCCCAGCACATTGTGGTGTGGGCAAATCCATTTGCACCTGTGGGATGGAAGGTGCTGAGGCTTCTGAGCCTGAATAGGTCTGTGGACTCATTTTTTGGACACCGACTGTGTGTGGAAGTGTGTTGCCATTAAATCTGTCTGTGTCCAAAGAAGAAGAACTGGCCTCGGCTGGGGACTCTGTTTGTGTTCACTGGGAGGACAGGGGCTGCATTTCCAATTTCTGTCCTGAACACAGGAGAGTTGGAGTACAAACCTGCCCTGCTCACTTCCCATCCGCAGCAGTGTCCGCCCTGCAGCTCTCCTGCTGGAGCTGCTCCACTTTGTATAAATAGTCTCCAGCCAGGAAGGTTGGAGACCAGAAGGGAGAGACTGGGACTCAGAGTGGTGGGCAGGGAAGGGAAGGGCAATGAAAGAGGAGGAGAGGCCGAGGGCTCCCAAGGAGTGCTGGCGCAGGGCTGGCAGTTCTGTTTCGCTCCCCTAGAAGCGACGCAGGCCGACCCTGGGTGTGCAGCTGGATGACAAACGCAAGGAGATGCTGAAGCGGCACCCACTGTCTGTCACCATTGACCTGAAGTGCAAAGGTAAGCTGGTGCTGGTGGTCCTGGGCACGGGGGGGTGTGAGAGCAGGTCAAGGAGCATCCTGGCCGCAGCTCAATCCTTGGAGTGGGAAGGGTCCTGACAGATCTGCAGAGAGCAGCGTGTGGAGGATGTTCCCCTGTCCCCACTGCCCAGGTTACATTGCACTGGTTACGTTGCCTCTCTTCCCTGTTCCTTGCTGTCCTAACGGGGGCAGCAGAAGAATGTGTGTCCCTTCCTACAAGAAACTGAGTACCAAGTACTCCAAACCAGAGCATAAAGCAATGTTTCTTTCTTTCGTGGCACAGATGAGAATGTTCTTCACCTGACCTTCTACTACTTGATGAACCTCAACATCATGACAGTGAAGACCAGGGTGACCACTGCTGCTGAGCTGACAACTGCCATCAGTGCTGGGTAAGGAAATCCCTGAGCTGTGTGTGGGTCCTGTGCTAAGCCCAGGGCTAGTCACAGTCACCCTGCCTTGATGTCCTGCCCAGCTCTGCTCAGTGTCTCATAAGCGCAGTAATGCAGCACTAGAGGTGGTGTGTGGTGGCAATGTCCCTCTGCTGAGCTGTAGGCTAACAGCCCTCCATGCCCTGCAAGTCCCTCCCCAGCTCTATGAGTGCTGTGGGTGAGGTTTTCTCCTCAGCCTCTCTCTCCTCTTTACCTGGGGCATCGTAGATATTTTTGCACAGAGTTGTAGTGTCCAGGCACTGTCCTGGTCCTCCTTTAATGGTAAGGAGGCCCTAAAGAGCCTCTGCACTTCTGTGTGAGGAGTGCTTTCACCTTGCAGATCTTCCCTGCCCTGGTGGTGTCCTCTCTGTCAGCAGCGTGGCCTTTCTGGGAGCCCTGCCAAGCTGCTGCAGTTACAAGCATCCTCCTCCTCTTCATCTGCCACATCCCCCATGGCAAAACCAGGGACAGGGCAGGCTGGGAACCTATTAGGGAGGGCTGGAGGGGAACCCTCTTCTCCTTGTTGCTTTTGGTTGCCATCTTGCAGCCAAACTGCTTTCCTCCCTTCTGCAGCCATTACCTGGCAGTTCCTTTCACCTGCTTGATCTGCAGGTCACCTTGCACTGAGTACCAGTGATGCAGCTGCCTCTCTGTGGGCTCTCCAGAGATGGCTTGAACCTGATCTATGTGAGGACTGGCTGCAATGGCAACTTTGTAAGCCTGCCCACGGAGAGGCTGGCCTGGAATTACCTCTAAGCAGGTGCTGCCTCCCAGGCTGTTCCCACGAGGCTTCCCAGTCCTCTTGGGCTCTTTTTCCCTGTGGATATCCGAACCCCTCTATGACAGGCAGATGTGTGTCCTTCCTGCTGAGATGAATCATGTAGAGGAGTTCCCTTAGCCCCAACTCATTCCTGGTTGAGACCCCTGCAGGCAGGGTCCTTGCTTAGGGAACACTGTGGTAGCAGGGATGTCTCTCATTGAGTCTCCTGTGACCCAGCCTAGATCCTCTACAGCCCTTTGTGCTTCCTAGGGCTCCTGAGTGTGGTCAGATGTGAAGAAATGTATTCTTTTTTAGCAGAGGGATTTTACTTTAGCTTGTTGGCTGGCAAGCAACAAGCTGGTAGTTTTAGAGTTCATGCAGCGTGCCTTTAAGCTGCTCCTGGGAACTCAGAGAGATGGTATGCTGTGATTTCCAGTTTCTTTACAACCAGGGAGGAGACAGATTTTCAAGAGCAGAACTATGGGAAAACCACTGTGGTCAAGAAACCCAGCTTGGTTTCATCCATCCCCAGTCTCTGGGCTTGTAGCTTGTTAGCAGATGCCCCAAAGAGACGTGAGGCCTGAACTGCTGCATGATTCCTTTCTCCTGCCAGCGACTTGCTCTCTCCAGACTCCCTCCTGAGCTGCCTGTACCCGGGAGACCATGGGAAGAAAACCCCCAACCCAGCCAACCAATTCCAGTTTGACAAAGTGGGGTGAGTGCACCACGTGCAGCCAGTGTCTTTCTAGTTGGCATTGGCTCAGGGTGGGCAAAGGTGATGCCTGCTCCTTCACGGAGGAGAAAGTGCTCTGGTGGTGTGACCTTTCCTCTTGGTTCTTGCAGCATCCTGACCTTGAGTGATTATGTGACAGAGCTGGGACATCCCTATGTGTGGGTGCAGAAGCTGGGCGGCCTGCATTTTCCCAAGGATCAGCCTCAGGCACGTCTCACTCCTTCCCTCCCCTCCTCACCAGGATGCAGGGCTGAGCTGGCAGGGCTCTGGGGGAGGCTCTGGGGACACTTGTGTCCTGTCCTGTTCCCCCTAAGACTCCAGAACTCCAGCTGGCACCACCCGCTCCCAACCATGGAGCACCCTTGGCTCCCTGGCAGGGTGCTGATGTTCCCTCCTGCCCACAGCATACGGTCACTGCAGACAACTCTCTGAGTGCAAGCCACATGGAGATGACCATGAAGCTGCTGCGGACGAGGCTGCAGTCCCGCCTGGCTCTCCACAAGCAGTTTGCTTCACTTGGTGAGTGCCAGGGCAGGGTGTGCAGTGGCTGGATCTTCTTGCACAGGCAGACTGCCTGACTGTGTCACTTGGAAGAGCCATTATGGGTCTGCACTGCCACTGTCCCTCTACTCTGTGGTGTCAGGGCTCTGAGGTTTCCATGTCTGGGGTAAGAGAGGGTGGCTGTGCCCCTCTCGATATCCAGCACCCCTTTGGGGCCAGCCATCTTGGCTGTGGTGGTAGGAAAACAGCATGCCCAAGCATGCCAGGCACCTCTGGAGCAGACCAGGCACTTGCTGTGAGGTTGTGAGTGCCAGCAGAATTGCATTTGAGCTGCTGCTGCTTTCTGGGTGCCTGGTAAAGTTGTCAGAAGGATAAAAGAATGTCCCCAGGTCCCAGTGCTGCTGTCACCTGCAGGGCAGGCAGAGAGCTTATCCCCAGCCTGGCCTGCTCAGCCTTGTGCTTGGTTCCAGAGCATGGCGTGGTGCCCGTGTCCAGTGAGTGCCAGCATCTCTTCCCTACTAAAATCGTCTCACGCCTGGTGAAGTGGGCTGCCATCCCCTTCGAAGATTACACGGTAGGTGCTGGGTGTGGGGCTCTATCCCCTCCAGCTCCTGTGCTGTGTCTCACAGCCGGCAGCTGCTCACTCCCTGTCATCTCCCCTTGCAGGAACTGCCCTACACTAAAGACGTGGTGGAGGCTGGGCTGGCCGAAGACACTCATCTCTATTACATGGCACTGATAGAGAGGGGAACAGGTCAGTGTGTTTCCTTCCCCCAGCAATGGCAAATAGCAGCTGCCTGAATCCTCCACACCAGGGAGGCTCTGTGGGCTGTGGTTGATGTTTCTCCCTTGCCTTGCTCAGCCAAGCTGCAGGCAGCTGTGGTCCTGAATCCTGGTTACTCTGCACTGCCGCCCATCTTCAGCCTCTGCCTGAACTGGAAAGGAGAGCGAACCGGCAGCAACGATGACAACATTCGGGTAAGCACTGGGGGGTGTTCCCAGTGCTTCTGTACCTTTGGCAAGGGTTAGACTGGTGGCTGGGATGAACAGAAAACCAAGCTTGCAACACATTGGTCTTTTTGCATCTGCCAGGCAATGGAGAGTGAAGTCAACGTGTGCTACAAGGAGCTGTGGGGGCCCAAACCGGGCTACCAGCTCCTCACCAACCAGCTGCAGCGCCTCTGCATGGTGCTTGATGTCTACCTGGAGACAGAGCCCCACGACACCACTGTGGAGGGGCCCAAGGAGTTCCCCCAGGAGAAAATGTGCCTGCGCCTGGTCAGGTGAGAGCCTGGGGCTGTGCTGTCCCTGCAGGCAGTGATTGCAGGGGGCTGATGGTGCTGGTTGGGACCCGGCTGGCATTTCTGTCCATGCACGTGGTGACAGAAAAGCACCTTTGAGCCTTTCCTTGTGCTTTCTGTGAGGGTCAGCTCTGCACGCTGCGCTCCGGGACCTGTCCTTTTAAGTGAGTGTGCTGAGCTTACCAGCATGTTGGGCCTGCTGGGATGGAAGCAGACCCCCGTGGGCCAACCCGTCCCTCTTCTTCTCTTCCAGGGGGCCCATGCGCTTGAAGCCATTCAAGTTCAACTACCCTCAGGGATTCTTCAGCCACCGCTGAATCCTGCTGGGCTCCTCTGCCTGGGCGTTGCTCTGGGATTTGGCCTCACCCTGTCTGCAGTGTCCCCCTCCCATCATTTCAGCTTCTTTTAATGATGTTTTTGGGTCTTGTTTGAGGTTTTGTAACTGAAGGGATTAAATGCTGAATTGGAAGAGATGTGCGTGTGTGCAGATGGCTGGGTGTGGGGGCCTTGATCCTTGTGGATCCCTTCCCTTCTGAGCTCTTCTGTGCTCCTGTGACCCATGGGTGCTGGATCAAGCCCTGTCCCCTCTGTCTGGGGCTCTGCCTGCCTTCTTTCCTCCCTCCCACCGCAGGCCCTTGGTAACGTGGAACAGAGCTGGCTAAAAATAGCCCTTCCTGCACTGCAGCCCCAGCCTGCCAGCTGACTCGGCACAAACCCCAGAGCACAGCGGGAGGTTGGAGCTCTGTGCTGGGCCGTGCCCCCCTCCATCCCTCACAGCTCCCCCCTGCAGGTCCTGTTGCACAGCCCCAGTGGCAGAGCTGGGGGCTCCGTGCCCGTCACAAGGCAGCTGTCCCTCCTGCTTCAACACCGGGGGCGTTGTGCCAAAGCAGCTCCCCAGGGAAGGCTCATGGAGCCACTTCCCTCTCATGCAGGCACTACAGGGGTGGTGCTGCAGTGCAGGGCTGTGCTGCAGCACTTGGGTTAATCCAGGCGCTGGCAGCCCTTGGGGAGCTGTGATCAAAAATTGCCTTTGTGCAGTGCGGTGAGGACTGGCCCTGTTTCCATCCCCCGTGCAGGACATGCAACCCTTCATGTCCTCCTGTGAGCTTTCCCCACTGCAGGCAGGGAGCTAAAGGACTCCACATGCTTCGGACTGTGTGCCGCAGTCCTGCATCCCTTCACCTCCTCCCCTTTGCCAATCAATGACAGCAAGAGCCGGTGTGTCTCTGTAAGCACTTTATTTGGTTATTGCACATAAGCAATTGACAGTGGACTCGTGTTTCTTAGTGCACTTTGTATTTCCGTGAGCATTCCTGCAGTGCTTAACCTCTTCCCCCAAAGCCAGCTACAGCTGGGGTCACCTCCCAGAGGGACACTCGTCACCCCAGCGAGGGAAGGACTGCCAGCCAGCCCACGGCACGCATCCCAAGCAGCTAGAGCTCTGAGTTACACTTGTCCATCGATTGCACATACAATAAATAAATGCACTTATTGGAGAAGGGCAGTCGGTTCCCCTGGGATCTGTTCTCCTCCTTGTAATTCAAGTGTTAAATGTGGCGCTCTGCATATATCACATTCTGCTACTGAAGCGATCGGAACATACCACTGGCGTGGGGCAGCGAGGGGCTGTGTCTCTCACAAACATATTGCTAAGGTAAGGCCTGCCTGGGGGGGGACCCAGGGTGGGGACCGTCCCCATCTCACCCTTTGGAGGGGAGAGGAGCAGCTCCAGCTCCCAGACGAGCTCTGCTCATTTCTTTCCCACAGCAGGTGCCGGCTCTGGGGTTTTGCCCTCCTTGCTGGGGGGCTTCTCAGCTTTGGGGGGCTCTTTACTGGCTTTGGAGTCGTCTTTGGGCTTTGATTTGGGGTCTTCCACCTTCTCTTTCTTTGGTTCCTCCACCGTTTTCTTTGGTTCCTCCACCTTTCCCTCAGCCTTAGGCTTCTCTGGCTCCTTCACAGCTGCTTTGCCAGCCTCCTGCTGAGGCTTTGGCTGAGCATCCTTCTCAGCTTTCCCTTCTTCTGCAGGTTTGGAGGCAGTCTTGGTCTCTTTCACCTGTGGGGCCGGAGGCTCTAGCCCAGCAGCTGCCTTCTCTTTGGGCTTCTCCTCCACCTTGGCTGGGACATCCTTCTTGGGAGCCTCATCCTTCCTGCCCTCTGCTGCAGGCTTGAGAGGAGCCTTCTCCTCCTTGGGCTGCTCTTCCTTCGCTGGGGCCTTTGGCTCCTTTGGAGGGGAGGGGACGGGCTCCTTGGCTGGGGCCACTTCCTTCTGCGGGGACTTGGCTTCTTCCTTCAGCAGAGATTTGGCTTTTTCTGGGGACTTCACAGTCGGGGTCTTGGCCTCGTCCTTTGAGGGAGACACGGGTTTCTCTGGGGATTTGGCAGCTGGGGTCTTGGCCTCCTCTTTTGAAGGAGGTGTGGGTTTCTCTGGGGACTTGACTGCTGGGGTCTTGGCTTCCTCCTTTGAGGGGGTGGGTGGCTTTTCTGGAGACTTGACTGCTGGGGTCTTGGCCTCCTCTTTTGAGGGGGTTGCAGGTTTCTCTGGAGACTTGACTGCTGGGCTCTTGGCCTCCTCCTTCAAGGGGGTGGGTGGCTTTTCTGGAGATTTAACAGATGGAGGCTTCATCTCCTCCTTTGTAGGGGTTGGTGGCTTTTCTGGGGACTTGACGCTTGGGGTCTTTGCTTCCTCTTTTAAGGGTGTTGTAGGTTTTTCTGGGGACTTGGCAGGTGAGGTCTTAGCCTCCTCTTTTGAGGGCACTGGGGGTTTTTCTGGGGACTTGACAGCCGGGGTCATGGGTTTCTCTGGAGACTTGACAGCTGGGCTCTTGGCCTCCTCCTTTGAGGGTGTTGAGGGCTTTTCTGGGGACTTGACAGCTGGGGACTTGGCCTCCTCCTTTGTGGGAGACTCAGGTTTCTCTGGGGATTTGGCCTCATCTTTTTCAGGAGACTTAGCTTCTTCTTCACCCTCTGGTTCAGCTTTCTCCTCTTCCTTCTCTTCTTCAGCTTTCTCCTCTTCAGCTTCCTTCTCAGCCTCCTCCTCCTCAGTTACCTCTTCAGTCACTTGGATTTCCTCTGTCTGCTCCTCTACAATCACCGTCTCCTTCTCAGATTTCTCCACCACCTTGATTTTCTCTTCACTCTTCACCTTGATGTTGGCAGCGATGCTGGGAGCCTTGGGGACCACTTCAGGGTAGGAGACCATTCCAAAGCTGGTCTCAATCCTATACTCCTCTCCTTCCAAGAGCTTTCTGCCAGGAAAAAAACAGAGCAGGGCCATCAGCAGCTGCACCCCACCCTGCAGGAACATCCCCCTCTCTGCCATCCCCCCATGCAGTCTTCCTCACCCTTCCCTCCACAGTCCCTGTGTGAGGCTGGTTTTGGAGAACAGACTTGTCACTGTCTTACTAAGAAGAACTCCAGGTGTTAGCAAGAGCCCTCAAGGAATGTTCTCAGAGACACCAGCACTGGGGACTGGCCAAGACATGCACCCCCATTCCCTTTGCCAACCCCATACCTATAGGCAGCAATTTCAATGTCCAGGGCCATTTTGACGTTGAGCAGATCCTGGTACTCGCGGAGCTGAGCTGCCATCTCCCACTTGGTGTTTCTCAGCTCATTGTCAAGCTGCTGGATGGTTTCCTGCAACAGACAGGGTCAGTTGGTGCCATGCAAGGAGGGAAAGAGGGAAATGCAGGGGCTCTTCCATTTTGTTCTTGAGGGAACCCCTGAGCCTTGCACCACAACCAAGGAGAGTTGTGGTGTTGCCAGCGGGGCTCTCTCAGGCAGGTGCAACCAGGGGCAATGTTTCTTGGCAACTTGGTCTGCTGGCCACTGCAGTCACCACACCCCAACCTGAGGCTGACGGGCTTGGAACATCTCGCTGGAGACAGGGTTTCAGTCTATGGCTATCACAGGGTACAGAAATCTGATCTGCTATTCCCAGTACTGTGACACAAGACATAGCCTGAACCCCAGTCACTAATCAGTGTTATTTGTGACCAATATCATGGGCAGCAGACACAAGGGACAGTTCCACTGCAGGTGCCAGACACAGTAGCCTGGATGCAAGCTCAGGCTCTGTCTGTCTGGACAACAGGAGCTGGGGAAAGGCTGTTGCATTCAGAACCCAAACGTATTTGCTGCTGACATCAGCATCCCTGCGGCCATAGCCCCAGCACTGCTCTTCCCTGACAGCTGGATGCTCCCTTTGCATCAAGTGACAGATTTGGGACTCTGCCCACTGCGCCACGCTACCTGATAGGAGAGGACATCTGCATGATGGCGTTCTTCTGAGTCCTGCCTCTGCCTCTCCAGTGACTCCTGTGTCCCTTTGAGGGCTTCGAGCTCGGTGGTCTTGGACTGGAGCTGGCGGCGGTACTCAGAGATCTCCTCCTGGGCCACACGCATGGCGTCTGTGTTCACCTTGGCAACTTCAGAGAGCTTGTCCAGCCTCACTGTAGCAAGGGAAAGGAAAAGCTGCAGGGACAGAGGGAGACTGCAGCCTGCCTTTTATGGGGGACTGCAAATCTTTTAATGCCACTGCTCCCCTTTGTGTGTGCCCTCTGCAGAGCCAGCCCTGCAGAGTGTCCATTCTCAGGGACATAAAAGCACCCGAGCAGGACAGGCTGGGCACTGCTTCTCTTCATCCTGGACTTCCTGCAGTGTAAACCGTTTCCCCGTTCCTTTGAGCTCCTGCCACCATCTTTTGCACCTGAAGAGCTGCTGCCCTCCCCAGCAAACCTCCTCACCCTGCTGGGCTATGGCCAGATACACCACCCAGAAGAGCAGTGAAGCAGGGATTGCCACAGAGCCCCGCGACGGCTCTAGGGGGCGAGGGGAGGTGGAACTCAGTGCCCCCCGCCCCGCAGAGCACCGCACTCATGGGAGTGGCGCTGCCGCTGTCCTCGGTGCTGAATCGTCGCTGTCCGAGGTGCTGAACCCGCTGCGCCGGCCTCTGGTGCTGGAGCGATGGCAGCGTACCCATGTGTGCCGACACCCGGGGCGCCACCCCCACACCACCTCCCCACACCACCTCCCCTCACCCCCCTCCCCTTTTCCTCCCCTGGTACCATAGTGCCCCTCCCAGCAGCGCATGAGACTGAGACACACCCCGTCCCCCTGCAGGGGATGCGGCACCCTCTCCCTTCGCTGTGCTGCAGTCCCCGCAACACTCCTGGCCCTGCTCCAGCAGGACTCCCTGCAGCAGGAGGGGTGTCGGGAAAGCGACCTCAGTGCCCTCCCCCCAGAAATCCGCGGGAGCGGCTGTTCGTGCACTGCCCCTGCAAACGGGCGGGATGGGGTTACTCCCATCTTCCCGGAGCACAGCGTGCAATCCTGGGCTGGGGGGGACCGGCCATAACGCCCACCCGCAGCCCCGCATTCACCCGGCCCGAGGGGCCCCTCTAGGGGAAAGGAAGCACGAAGGGATCCCCTCCTCCCCGGGGTGTGCCCGCGGAGCGCGCAGCGGGACGGGTTTATCGCTCACCGCGGAACCACTCCTCGGCCTGCAGAGTGCTGCGCGCCGCCGTGCCCTCCAGCTGCTCCCGCAGGTCGCGCAGCGCGGCTGTGACCCCGGGCCGCAGCGAGGCGGGGGGCTCTGCGGGCAGCTCGGCGCGGGCCCCGCGCAGCAACGCGCCCACCTCGTCCTGGTGCTGTTTCCGCAGCAGCTCCGCTTCCTCTCGCAGCGCTCGGGCTCGCTCCGCCAGCGGCCCCCGGGCCCTCTCCTCCTGCGCGGAGCGCTGGGCCAGCCCGCGGGCCGCCGCCTCCAGCTCGGCGCGCTGCCGCGCCTCCTCCTCCAGCCTGCCCCGCAGCGCGGCCACGTCCTCTGCCAGGCGGGCCCTCTCCAGCCGCAGCTGCCCCTTCTCGGCCCCCAGGCGCACCAACGCCCCCCTCATGTCGCGCAGCTCCCGGGCGTACAGCTCGCCCATGGCCGAGCGCCCCGCCTGCTGCTGCCGCAGTGCCGCCGCCTCTGCCGCCAGCGCCCGGTTCTGCTGCTCCAGCGCCCGCACCCTCTCGATGTAACCGGCAAAGCGGTCGTTGAGGGCCTGCAGCAGCTCCTTCTCGTTACGAGCCCGCGGTTCGCCGTTCAGCGAATCCAGGCTCTCGGTGGAGGAAGCGGCCGCGCTTCCCCCGCCGCCTCCCCGCGCTCTCCCCGCCGGAGCCGGGGGTCCCGACCATGAGTGGAAGCCGCTGGAAGAGGCGGCGGAGCGCGGCGCGAAACGAGAGGACTCCTTGCGGAGCCCCCCCGGGGGGACCAACAAGGCCTCCAGCACCAGGCTCATGGTGGCCCCCGCCCTCACTGCGGCACCGCTGCCGCCGCCGCCTGCTTTATAGGGGCTGTCGGGGCCGCCCCGCCTCTCCACCGGCACGGGGTCGGTGACGGGCATCGGCGGCGGCACCGCCTCGAGCCGCCGCAGCCCTGAGGACGTTGGGTGGGGGGTCCGGGAGCCGCCCCTCAAGGTGGAAGCGGGACCCTGGGGAGACGGTGGGAACCCCACGGGAGGGAGTGGGGCCGCCCCACGAGGCCGTAGGCTCCCACGGGGCCTCATCTCTACTTCAGGTAGGGGTCGAGAGCTCTTCTGTGCTGAAGGATCTGCGCTGCAATGGGGCCCCCATCCTTTGGGACAGGACCCTGGGCAGCGCTGTGGGGTGTAGGATGCGGGCTGCTGTATGGTTGTCTTCGGGTGAGCAGGGGGGTAGGAACGAGGAGAGAAGCCCGCGGTGCAGCCATCACCCTGCTCTGCTTGAGCTGAGGCAACTGGCACATGGGGCATCCAGTGCTGGAGGCCATGGAGCACACACTGTCAACACCCAACGTCAGCTCTCAGGGTTGGCATCCACATGGACCATGTCAGCACCCAATGTCTGCACTCATGGAGCACCCAATGTCTGTATTCATGGAGCACCCAATGTCAGCACCCATGGAGCACCCAGTGCTGGTATCCACACGTACCTAATGCCAGCACCCGGTGTCTGAACTCGTGGGGCACCCAGTATCGGTACCCGAAGAGCACCCACTCATCCAGCACCACTCGATCCGGTGCCTTGCCGTCCCCTCGGCCAACCAGCACTCTCTGATCACCCCATCTATGCGGTCTCACGGCCAGTTGGCCAATCAGCACAGCAGCATCCCAGCCAATCAGCACCCTGCCGGAGGACCCCTGGAGGTGGGCTGGTGGAGGGGCCGCAGCCCCATTGCGTGTTGGGACGGCGGAGAACATCCCGCCCTGCTGCGCGCTGGGCTGTGGTCCCCGTGTGCTGACCTTGACAGCCCGCTGTCCTGCGCATCGCATCCTCCCTACTCATCACTTTCTTTTTTCCCCCCGCCCACACTGCGTGGTGGTGAGACTTGGAGCGTTGGCGCACGGAGCTGCTGCAGTGCCGGGCAGCGCTGGGATGCAGCTCTGCAACGCAGCCAAACCCGCGGGGCCGCTTTGGAGCTGTCAGTGGCCTGTGAGGTGGCCCCAGTGCTGCTGGGGACAAGGAGGCATTGCTTTCAGGAGGATGACACAGCGTGTGCTTCTGCCCTCCAGCATCGCGTCTCTCTGTCCCACGTACTCCAGCCCCGTGCCACGTCCCCCTGCCCCATCTGCCGTCCCCAAGCTCTGTCCGCGCCCCATCTCCCCCTAATAGCGCTCCCATCCCCTGTTGCCGCTCCCCGCCCCATCTCTTGTCCCAGCCCCAGCCCCTTTCCTGTCCCATCCCGTGTCCCTGTGCTTTGTCCCCATCCCCATCCCCTTGTACCAGTGCCTCCCCGTCCCCTGTCCCCAACCTCTGCCTCTCCCATCCCACCCCTATCCCTGCCCACACCCCATGTCCCCACTCCTGTCCCCATGTGCCATCCTGTCCCCTGCCCCCATCCCCTGTCCTACCCCAACCCACATCTCCCCTCTCCCAACCCCATACCCCTACACGGGACCCAACCCCCCCCCCCATCCTGTTCCCATTCCTTATCCCCCCATTCCCACCCGCTGTCCCATTTCCCACCCCCACCCCCTTTTCCCATCCCCATCCTTTCCCTTGTCCCACCTCATCCCCTTTCCGCCGGACATTTCCCATCTCCTGTCCCACACTGTACCCCTCCTCGGTCCCTGTTCCATGTCCCCATCCTGTTCCATGTCCCCATCCCACATCCCCGTCTCCATACCTGCCCCCCCCCCATCCCATATCCCATCCCCGTGTCCCCCCGCCATGTACCCGTTCTATTCCAGCCCACACCCCGTAGCCCCGCCCCCTTCCATAAGCCCCGCCCCCCTTCATCCCAAGCCCCGCCCCGGAAGTGCTCACTCCTCACTTCCGCTGGGGCCGGGGGCAGCGGGCGGCGCGGCGGGCAGGTATGGGCCGGGGGCGGCGGGTGTGCTGGGGGGTAATGAGGAGCCGTGAGCTTTGAGGTCCGAATGCACTCGTTTGGTAACTGCTAACGCTGCCTCTGCCGGCAGGGAACGCGGCGGCACCATGACGGACTCCAAGTACTTCACCACCACCAAGAAGGGTGAGCGGGGGGCTGCCGTGAGGCCCGGGGCTTTGGGGGGGGGCGGCCCTCACACACACAGCGCTGGGAGCCGCTCACACACAGCGCGGGGCCGGGCCGGCTGCGCTGGGCTCCGTTATCCCGGGGGGTCCCTTTTAGCTCGGGGTGCCCCCATAAGGGGGGGATCCTCCAGCCATGAGACCCGCTTAGCGCCTCCATGCTGACCCCGCGCCTTCCCGCAGGGGAGATCTTTGAGCTGAAGGCGGAGCTGAACAGCGACAAGAAGGAGAAGAAGAAGGAGGCGGTGAAGAAGGTGATCGCCTCCATGACTGTTGGCAAGGACGTCAGGTGTGTCCATCCTGCTGGCCCACAGGCTGCTCACAGAGCTGGTTTTGCACTGGGGTTGTGCTTCAGACCCAGCAATGGGCTCCTTAGGCCTGGTTGTGAGCTTGCAAGCACAGGCTGGTTTTAGGGTTGTATAGTGGGGTTGTGGAGTTGTCTGGGATGGAGGATGCCTTCTAGGTTGCCAGCTCGGTCTAGGGGAGAGGAGGGGTCCCCTCACAACCTCTCAGTATTTAAAGGGAGCTTATAAAAGAGATGGAGAGTGACTTTTTACAGTGATAGGGAATGACTTTAAACTAAGAGAAGGGGAAGCTTAGGTTAGGTGTTAGGTGGAAATTCTATACTTTAGAAGGTGGTGAGACCCCGGCCCTGGGTGCCCCATTCCTAGAGGTGCTCAAGGCCAGTTAAATGGGGTTTGGTGGCTCTCCCAGGATAAAAGGGGCACGTACCAGCGTGGCATCATGTCTGTGTTAGCACCCCAGTCACTTGCCCTGAGATCTGTGGTGCTTCACATTTCAGCGCTCTCTTCCCGGACGTGGTGAACTGCATGCAGACGGACAACCTGGAGCTGAAGAAGCTGGTCTACCTCTACCTGATGAACTATGCCAAGAGCCAGCCCGACATGGCCATCATGGCTGTCAACACCTTTGTGAAGGTGAGGGAAAGGGACTGTGGGGCAGCACTTTGGCCTCCTGCCGCCAAAGGGAGGGCAAGCAGCTGCCCAAAGCTCTCCCTCAGCAAATCAGGGCTCCCCTTGCATGGGATAAGAGAGCAAATTTGCCCCACGGTGCAAGAGGAAAATGTTTGTGGTGTTGGAGATGCTCTCTGTTGAGCTTGCTGCAGAGAACGTGGTCTTTTTCTTGTGGTCAGGAGCTGGGCAGTGTGTCTGTTGGAAGCCCCTGGGCCACCAGATCCTTCTGTGGGAGGGTTTTCTAGGAAGTTTTGGTGTTTTTAAGAGGAAAAAACAACGGCAGTGATTGTGATGGTTGTGTTCCCCAGGCCGGGCGGCTGTTCTGTGGGGTGCTGGGTGGGTTGTGTCCCTGGTGTAAGCCGGGCACACGCCTGGTTCTGCGGTGTGTTTGGAACAAGAGCTGTTCTTACAGCTCCAGATAATGGAATGAGACTGAACTCCTTCTGTGGGATGCACTCGCTCCACTCAGGAGCTGAATGCTAATAACCTCAGGACTTCAGGAACCCAAATGAAAGTCAAAGTCCTGAAGCTGCCGCTGATGGCTGTGGTTGGAAGGGCTGGAGCTCTCACTGTCCCCTCTTGCCCTGCAGGACTGTGAGGACCCAAACCCGCTGATCCGTGCCCTGGCCGTGCGGACCATGGGCTGCATCCGTGTGGACAAGATAACAGAATACCTCTGTGAGCCCCTGCGCAAGTGCCTGAAGGATGAGGACCCATATGTGCGCAAGACGGCGGCTGTCTGCGTGGCCAAGCTCCATGACATCAATGCCCAGCTGGTGGAGGACCAGGGCTTCCTGGACACCCTCAAGGACCTCATCTCGGACTCCAACCCCATGGTGATCAGACCTTGCTTTCCCTATCTGGCGCAGCAGATGCCCTCCTTTGTTTTTGCATCCCTGTATTCTTGCTCCCACGTTCCTCTTTGATTCTTGATGCTTTTTGGTGCTTGTCAGATCACTTTTGTGGGTGGCTGTCCCTGGGGTTGCTTTTCTTGTCCAAAAATCGTCTCCTGGCTACTTTTAGATGTGAGATTTAATTATTTCCCGTTTGTTATTAGCTTCTGCACCCTGTGGGGAGCAGGAAAGGCATCAAACAGGATTTGCTGGCTGGGAATGCTGTGATGCTGCATGTTTGGCTTCTCACACCAGCTTGGACTGATGTGATGGTGGCTCTCTGCTGTTTTCCTGCTGAGGGTGACTGCAGGGAGGGGCAGGAGCACAGGGCTGTAGGGTTTGCCCACCCAAATTGCTGAGCAGTGATGGGGGAAGAGTCACAGTGTGTGTGGTGGTGATGTGTGATGATAGCTCGTCTGCACATCAGCCTGTGTGGAGGAGAAGCTGGTGCCCAGATGTCGGAGCGAGGGCCCCACACTGAGGTCGCATCTCGTCTGTTTGCAGCAGCTTTTCTCCAGAACCACGACTGCCATCCCATTGTGCTTGCTGTCCCTTCACACGTGTCCCATCTCCTTGGCAGGTAGTGGCTAATGCAGTAGCAGCGCTGTCGGAGATCGCCGAGTCGCACCCAAGCAGCAACCTGCTGGACCTCAACCCCCAGTCCATCAACAAGCTGCTCACAGCCCTGAACGAGTGCACTGAGTGGGGACAGATCTTCATCCTGGACTGCCTGGCCAACTACATGCCCAAGGATGACCGGGAGGCCCAGAGGTGAGGGAAGTGGTGGGGCAGGGCGCAGGGACGGCAGCGTGATGGCTGGACAGGGCTGACACAGCCTGTTCCCTTCCAAGAAGTGCCTTCACACTTCCGTCTGCACTGCTCCCCACCCTTGGCTTCCTGCTGCTGGGGGAGGAACAGCTGACATCAGCATAGCGCTGCTCCTGGGGACTCACAGTCTCTTAGTGAGTGCTGTCCCCATGCTGACACAAGGAACAGACTTCTCCAGGCATGATCTTACTATGCTTCAAGGGAGAGCAGCCTGGGTGCCAGGGAGATCCCACTGCAGGATCTGGGCTTTACTGGGAAATAACCATTATCAGGAGCCTTTAAGAGCCAGCTGTGCATCTTTTAGGGGGAAATCTCAAGTGCTGGCTGCCTGCTTTGTGACAAACTCTGCCAACACCTCATTCTTTGGTGTTCTAAGTAGGATGCCTGGCTCTGACTCTTCCCTTTTCCTTCGCCCTCGCCCCCTGCAGCATCTGTGAGCGGGTGACACCCCGGCTGTCTCACGCCAACTCAGCGGTGGTGCTCTCAGCAGTGAAGGTACTGATGAAGTTCATGGAGATGCTGTCCAAGGACCTGGATTACTACGGTACACTGCTGAAGAAGCTGGCCCCGCCGCTCGTCACCCTGCTGTCTGCTGAGCCCGAGCTGCAGTACGTGGCTCTGCGCAACATCAACCTCATCGTGCAGAAGAGGTGGGTGTCCTCCTGCCTACAGGTGCTGAGTCCCCAATGTGCTGGGCCTTCTGATGGCTGGAATAGAGTCCAGGCTATTTTCTGACAGAGTCTGTCATTTGGTCTTTTTCATCACTGAAATCCAGGGGTTGGGCACAGAGCATCAGCTGAGGTGATGGGATGAGATTCACTTAATTTATTGCTTATTTTGGGGAGCAAGGGATGGAAAGACTAAAAGCTGAGGCATTGGTTTAATCTTCTTAGCCTAGTGAGGGATTTTCATGAGCCATTTCTTTGTAGTTGTCCTTATCAGACAGGCAACTCCTGAAAGTCCTCTTGTCCTTTGGCTGATCTATTGCTACTACTGGAGGGCAGGAGGTGCCCGAGGCCCCTCATTTGTGTGCAGGGCAGCAAGGGCCAGCTGGAGATCTGCAATCAGGAGATCTGTTGCCCCACTGGCTTCGCTGTTATTGCCTATTAAAAATAGCAGCAACTCCTGGGAGAAGTGGAAAGTAATTAATGTCCCTGTGAGTGGGAATGTGGAAAGGAGGTTGGCTCCTTGGGGACCTGGCCTGTCCCCTTCCCAGCTTAGAGGCTGTTCTGATAAGGAAGGTCCAGTTTGGCCTTGGGCTTTGGGCTGGCTTCCCTGCTCCCTCAGGATGTCTAATCCAACCTTGCCAAGGCCAGAGTGTCCTGTTGCCATGCATCTGCTCGTTGTTTGTGGCAAGGTTGGTCTGTGTTTCCTGTGTGTCAGCAAAGGGGAATCCAAGGGCCAGAGTTCTCAGTGGGGAGATCACAGCATCTTGGACTCCTTATCACTGAGCAGCCTCCAAACCTTCTTCTGCTTATGGCCAAGGAGCAACTCCAAGCTCTGCTTGCCTTGGCCAGGTCTATTAACCACTGCCTCTCCTTGTCCCCCAGACCCGAAATCCTAAAGCATGAGATGAAGGTGTTCTTCGTCAAGTACAACGACCCCATCTATGTCAAGCTGGAGAAGTTGGACATCATGATCCGCTTGGCTTCCCAGGCCAACATTGCACAGGTTGGGGTCTCAGTGGGCACAGGGGCTTGGCTGTCCCTGTCAGTGCTTCCTCCTTGCCTCTCCTCAGTACTGCCAGAGCTGTGGTTGCTGGGTTCAATTCTTCATCTGGCCACAGTTTGGCATCCAGCTGGGATTTGGGGTGTTGCGTTGGGCAGATCAGTGAGTTGGTGTCTGTCCTGGCCACCAAGTGCTCACCACCTTGTTCCCATGGCAGGTGCTGGCTGAGCTGAAGGAATACGCCACAGAGGTGGACGTGGACTTTGTGAGGAAGGCAGTCCGAGCCATTGGCCGCTGCGCCATCAAGGTGGAGGTGAGACTGGTGTGGGGAGGAACAGGGCAGCCTTGTCGTGCCATCCCCACTTGCTTGGTGTTCTGGTGGTTGTGGTTAAGCACACGTTGCTCTGCAGCCTGTGATGGATCAGCTGGAGGTTGTTGTATCCCAGGGATGATCTCCCAGGAGATGGGAATGGGTCAGGGTTGTTCCATTGGCCACAGGGAGTGTGTTCCATCCCCTTGCTATCTGTTGGTGGAACAGATGTAGGATTTGGGTTGTGCAAAGAGGGGAGACAACATGGGTGCATCCCCCTCTTCTGCTCTGGGTTGGGTTAGGGGAGCGTGGGGGCTGTGTGATGTTGTTGGATGGGGGTGTGAAGGCATCACTGACCGAGCCTCTCCAACAGCAATCAGCAGAGCGCTGTGTCAGCACCCTGCTGGATCTCATCCAGACCAAGGTGAACTACGTGGTGCAGGAGGCCATCGTTGTCATTAAGGACATCTTCCGCAAGTACCCCAACAAGTACGTGGCGCTGGGGCTGCCTCCTGTGCTCCCTGTGCTGGCAGGCACAGACTGGGGTGCCTGGAGTGGAGGTGGAGTAGTGATAGTAATGAGTAAACTGGAAGTCTGCACAATCATTTGGGGATGGAGGAAGGATGGAGAGCAGACATGCAAGGTTGGCATGGGTGGTGTCACAGTGCACATGAAAAGCGTGTTTTGCTCAGCAAACATCCCTGTGCTGCATCCAGTGTCTTATGAGTCTGGATATGAAGCAGTGGCGTGCTCAGTCCTTGGCTTGGTTTCTGTTAAAGTCATTCTGAAAGCTGACATTTATGTAAATCCTCCCGTTCTTTCCTCCAGTTACCCAAACTTTCTCAGCACAGATAATTAGAAATCCTCATACGTGCTGAAAGCAGAACTGTATTGAAAGCAGCTTGGATGCAACCCAACGTGCCCGTTTTGGTATTCACTTTGTGAACTTCCCAAGAGTCAAACAGAACCATTTCTAGGTGCTGATGCATTGTGTACGCTCCCCTTTGCTCGCTTGAAGTCTTCTGTTAGGAAAATAGGAACTTCCTGGGGGCAGCAGCAGTCCTGCTGTGGGTGATGGGCTGACGTTAGAGAGCAGAGAGTTTTGGTGACGTGTCCTCGTTCTGACAGGTATGAGAGTGTCATTGCCACCCTGTGTGAGAACCTGGACTCTCTGGATGAGCCTGAGGCACGGGCTGCCATGATCTGGATCGTGGGCGAGTACGCTGAGCGCATCGACAACGCTGATGAGCTGCTGGAGAGCTTCCTGGAGGGCTTCCATGACGAGAGCACCCAGGTGCAGGGGGTGGGCAGCGTGGATGTGGGGCTGGTGGTTGTGCTGGTGTCACAGCAGCCACCGCTGCGAGATCCTGGGACCATCCTTATGGATGCAAAGCGTCCTCTATGAAATGCTACCCAAGCACCTTTCCTTCCTCAAGGCTGGAAGGGCTCAGCTGCTCACCAGTGCTGGCACAGGATCAGCCCTTTGGAGCTGGAAAGTGCTGGGCTCAGTCCCAGCTGCCTTAGGCTGGGGCTGGTGGTATCACCTGTGGAAACTTCCTTCCACCTGCTGTGCAAGATCCCATCCCAGCACTCATGTCCTTCCTCTGTGCGTCTCTCCCTGATCCCACTGTGGTGCCCACAGGTCCAGCTGCAGCTGCTGACAGCCATCGTGAAGCTTTTCCTGAAGAAGCCCACCGAGACCCAGGAGCTGGTGCAGCAGGTGCTGAGCCTGGCCACACAGGTGGGTGCCAGTTCCTGTGCCCAGCAAAGCATCCCACCAGCCCTGCTGAGCCTTCCTGAGCAGGGGCAGGTCGTGATGATGCAGTGCCTGTGTCTGGAGGTGAATGATGGCTTAAATGCGGGGAAGCTCACAGTTAGAGTCACGGATAATGAGGATACTACTACCTGTAGGATGTGCTGCTTCCTTGTGAAAGCCAGTGGTGTCAGTGTAGCAGAGCACAGTTATCCATTTAGGCTGGGAAAGACTTCCAAAGCCATTGAGTCCAACTGTTGTCACAGAATGCAACACAGCCGTAACTTACCCACTCTAATACCACAGCAAGACTTAAGTGGGGCCAAGGTGGTTGTGGCTGTGGGATGCTCTACAGCTTCCCCTGCCCCGTGGCTTTGCTGCTTACCCCCTGCTTCCCAAAGGACTCCGACAACCCTGACCTGCGGGACCGTGGCTACATCTACTGGCGCCTGCTGTCCACTGATCCTGTGGCTGCCAAGGAGGTGGTGCTGGCAGAGAAACCGCTTATTTCTGAAGAGACAGACCTGATTGAGCCCACGCTGCTGGATGAGCTCATCTGCTACATCGGGACCTTGGCCTCTGTCTATCACAAGCCGCCCAGCGCCTTCGTGGAGGGGAGCAGAGGGGTTGTGCACAAGAGCTTGCCCCCACGAGCAGGATCGTGAGTGTCTCTTCCTTGTTGCCAGCTGTAGAGATGTCCCCATGGGGTTCTGGGCCATCCAGAGCAGGGTGCATTCAATGGGATGGATGTGGAGCTGGGCTGACTGCTGTGGTCACAGCATGACCCAGTGAATGGAGGGTCAGGGACAGTCCCCTGTAGGAGCATCTTTGAGCAGGAGCAGTATAGGCTCCATGCTGTCCTGCCAAGGCTGGAGATCTCAGGTGTAAGTAGAAGGTGAAACCGAAAGAAATGCATTGAGGAAGAGTCCCATTGGAATGGGATTTCTCATTGCAAAGCCCATGGGAGGTCCATGACCCACTGACTTACCAGGAGTCTTCCAGCATCTCACGCCTCTCCCTTCTCCTTTGCCCTAGGAGTGAGAGTGCTGAGAGCCCCGAGGCAGCCCCCTCAGCTGGGCAGGCAGCGGAGCAGCCGGCCGTCATCCCTGCACAGGGCGACCTGCTGGGTGACCTGCTAAACCTGGACCTGGGCCCCCCGGTCAGTGGACCTCCCCTGGCCGCCTCCTCTGTGCAGATGGGAGCTGTGGACCTCCTGGGAGGGGGCCTGGATAGCCTGGTGAGTTGCCTTGTTGGGGTTTGGGTGTGGGTGGGCAGGCTCCTGCTTGGAGCTCTCTGTCTGGGGACACCTGGGCTAATCTGTTCCTGCTCTAGCTTGTTATTGGAGGGGTGCTAATTAAGCTCATCCCTGTCTGATGCTTGGAGCAGAGCTCCCGTTCCTGCACGCAAGTTCCATGCAGCCTTTCTGCTGTGGTTGTCCTATGGACCTGCTGTGCTGCTGCAAGGCGGGGGGGTGTTCCTCTTTGAGTCCCTACTCAATCCCAGGCAACTGCATGACTTGGGGACCTGCCCTGCTAACTGCAGAGAGCCCAAACCTGTGGGCAGAGGAGGAGGAGATGTGGCGGGACTAATCTGTTCCCTCCTGCTTTTCTTTTCTCTCTCTATTTTTGTCTCTTCTCTCCTGGCTTCTCTCTGCATGTGCCTGGCTCTCCTCTCTGCCTTGCCTGCTTCTGCTTGGAGATGGGGGACGAGTCGGAAGGGGTATGGATCAGACCATTTCTTAGCCCCTAGCCCCTGCCGTGCCCATGTCCACCTTCACAGACCCCCTGTAGCCAGACAGCCCCAAAACTACTCAGCCTTCACCCCTCTGGCTCCTGGTGTGTGCAGGGAGCTCAGCTGAGGTTTGAGCTCAGCCCTGCTCAGCTAAAATAGAATCAGCATGGTTGAACTAAACCCTCAAACCACCAAACCCAGCCAGAACTGCATCTCCTGAGCCCCACCACTAAAGCACATACCCATGTCAAGGAGCCACCTGTCCCCTCTGTGTGGTCAGGAGCACCACCAGTGGCCCCAAGCCCTCGCTTGTGCCGGTGCTTTTCGGATGCGCCCTTTGCACCAACAGCAGTCTCTGTCTCTTGCAGCTGCGTGGCGATGTGGGAGGCAGTCCTGCTGTGAGTGCCCTCGCGCCCCTTGCCTCTCCCTCTTCTCCCCTCCTCCTTGCCACTGTGACCCTGACGTTCCTTTGTCCCTACAGATGGGTGGCAGTGGCTTCACAGCGCCTGGCCCTGCAGCACCAGCTGGTATGGGAGCCCCTCTTAGCAGTGGCCTGGGGGACCTCTTTGACCTCACCGGGGGAGTGGGCACCCTGTCAGGATCCTACGTGGCACCCAAGACGGTGAGTGGGACAGCAGCACTCTGGTGTCATGCTCCTGCTGCCTTGGGCTGAGAGCAGAGGGTACCAAAGGGTTCAGTTTGGGTTAACCTCCGTGGATTTCCTTTCTCTGCACAGGTGTGGCTCCCTGCCATGAAAGCCAAGGGGCTGGAGATCTCCGGCACCTTCAGCCGGCAGGTGGGCTCCATCTGTATGGACCTGGTGCTGACCAACAAGGCCCTGCAGGTCATGTCTGACTTTGCAATCCAGTTCAACCGCAACAGGTGAGGTGTCTCCTAGGCTGCAGTAGCACGGGCTGGTGGGAATGCTGGGTGTCACCTCCTCAGCTCAGAGAAGGGTGAGTGGACAGGGCTGTGGTGACATCTGCCGGGGAGCAGCCTCACGTGATGATCCTTCTCTCCCTGATGGCTCCGGCGGTGATGGATATCAACCCAAAGCCTCTGAGAAGTTGACTGAGGAGGCTGTTTCCTGGGGCATGACCACCTGCCCGGGCATGGATGTCCTCTTGTTTGTCCCGGTGAATGAAGAGGAGCACAAAAAAAGAGCTGCTCCTAACGAGGTGGTATACAGACACTAAAAATGAGTGGAGATTTGGAAGAGAAAGGTGGCAGACTGGTGGCAGACTGAGACACCTCTGTCTCAGCATGGGTAGGAATGAGTTGGACTCTTCGTGACTGGAGTAAAAATGATGGTGCAGGTAGATGAGGCAGTTCCTGGAGGTCCCAGAGCTGGTGGCTGGGGATAGGGATAACAGTGGATATAGAGATAGCAGTGGGATAACAGCCCTGACCCAGTGCTGTGTGTCCTCCCAGCTTTGGCCTGGCCCCAGCTGCCCCTCTCCAGGTGCACGCACCCCTTGCCCCCAACCAGTCGGTGGAGATCTCCCTCCCACTGAACACTGTGGGCTCTGTCATGAAGATGGATCCCCTCAACAACCTGCAGGTGAGAGCACCCACGCTTACCTGGGGGGCTCACAGTGGGACCCAGGTATCCCCCCTGTGTGCTGACATCTTTCCTTCCATCCCAGGTTGCGGTGAAGAACAACATTGATGTCTTCTACTTCAGCACCCTCTACCCTCTGCACATCCTCTTTGTGGAGGATGGGAAGATGGGTGAGTTGGAGCATAGATGCCATTCCATTCACTAAAATCCTCCCAGACACATTCTTAGCCCTGGGGTTGGAGCTGGGAACCCTGGGAAGTGAGAAAGCCAGGGGAGTCTGGAGCATGGCTGCGTCAGCATCACCACACTGTGGTACCCAGGGTGACTTGAGCCTTTTGCTGACCTCTCGCTGCCCCTGGGAGCTCTTGCTGTCCAGTCCCTGGCACTCCCCAGCCTCTTCACTAAGGCGGCTGAGCTTGCTGACTGCAAAAGCAAGCAGCTGAGTGAGACATCTTGGGTGGCTGCTGGAGGGATGCTGTGATGATATCTCAACCCCCAACACCACCACAGCATGGCCCCGTGCTGGGAGTTGGAGGGGTTGGATCCCACAGTCACTTCAGTGCCTTGTTTTGTTCTGGCTGCAGAGCGTCAGATGTTCCTCGCAACCTGGAAGGACATTCCCAACGAAAATGAGGCTCAGTTCCAGATCAAGGACTGTTCCCTCAATGCAGGTGAGCGCAGACCTTCACGAGGGCTCTTGGCCAGCCTTGTCCTCAGAGTTGGACTTGGTGGTCACCTTCCCCCTGCTGTGGAGAGCTGGGAGCTCCCCTTATTCCTGCCCAGTGGTAACAGTGAGAGACTGCTGGCCTCCAAGTGACAGATGGGTTGTTGCCCTGTGTTCAGGCAGTGCTGGGCTGACCTAGGACTGAAAAGCCCCAGTCTCATCCTCATGGGTCTGGATCCTACCGTCCTTTCCCCAAAGCCTCCCTGTCTCTAGGCAGGACCGTTCTGCTCTAGAAACATGGCCCTCCAAGAGATGCAATGGGGACAACGGGGTGGAAACAGGGCTGGGTCCAGCAGGAGATAGTGCTGAGCTCTTCCTCTGCCCACCCAGATGCTGTCAGCAGCAAGCTCCAAGGCAGTAACATCTTCACAATCGCCAAGAGGAACGTGGAGGGCCAGGACATGCTCTACCAATCTCTGAAGCTCACCAATGGCATCTGGGTGTTGGCAGAGCTCCGCATCCAGCCCAGCAACCCCAGCTTCACGGTACGGCCCAGTCCCTGCTGTCCTCACCCAATGTAACCCCATGTCCCTCAGTGTGCTCTCCGTGGGGGTGCAGCAGTAGGGAGGCAGCCATCACGCTAGCAGTGTTGCTGAAGGAAGCTGCACGGTCCTGGCCACCCATTCTCCCTCCACATAACCCACGGTGCCGGGGCTTTGTCCCGTTTCCCATCGCCTTACAGCCTTTCTCCTTGGGGTGGTTGGGATGAGCTCTGGTGCTGACTCATCTCTCTGTGTCTCCCTTGCTGCCTGCCTGCCCACTGCTGCCTGCCCCGCTGTTGCAGGATCTGGAGGTTAGCAGAATGGTTTCTACCTTTGCTCTTTGCTCTGCCTGCTTTTCCCTTCCCTGATGATCTGGCGGGGTCAGACCATCTCCATCAGCCCTGCCCCAATGTGGGTCTGCTTTGAATGAGGATAGCTGCAGGTCCTTGTCCTGTGTATACATGCTCAGCTCTGCCCTGCAACTCTAGGAGCTGTGAGAGTATTGGGACATTAAAAACAGCTCTGGAACAAAGGCAGAGTTAGGGGGTGTCTTTGGGGCAATGCCCAGTGGGGCCACAGGCAGTGGGTGAAAGCCTGAGCCAAATGCACGCCTGCTTACATGCATGTGAATGTTGCTGTGGGGCTGGGGAAGGGCACTGGGAGAAGCTTGATGTCTTCCCATGGGTGTGTTGAGCCTTCAAGCCCAGCCCGTGCCCTGTGGGTGTGTGTGATGGTGGGGCATGGCTGCGCACTGCAGCCCTCACACGGTTGTGTCTCCTCTCTTCCCCAGCTGTCACTCAAATGCCGGGCGCCCGAGGTCTCCCAGTACGTGTACCAGGCCTACGATGCCATCCTGAAGAACTGATGGTGGGGCAGGAGCTGCCTGCATGTTCCCTCTCTTTCTACCAAGGAGGGTGGAGGAGGAGGATGGGGGTGTCCCAGCCCCCTGCCCTGTGTTCCAGCCCCTCGGTGAACTGTGCCCTGTCCTCCCTGTTGGCTGTTCCTGGAGGGAGCCCAGCTGTGCCCTGTTCCCTCCCCAGCTCTGCTTCCTTCTGTGCCCCCCCCCTGGGGGATCTGGATCCATCGCTTCTCATGCTGGGGGTCCCCTCCCTGGGCTGGCTCAGAGCCGGATGGGGGCTGGTTGGGGGCCTGAGAGCTTGGGGTGGGTGATGGAGAAGGTCTCCCCGTGTGGGTGGTGCTCCCGATGCTCTCAAGACCTCAAATTCAATTCTTTACCCATGTGTGCTGTACAAAAAGGGCTTTTTCCCTCCCCTGCGGGGCTCCCTGTGGTTGCAGGGGGATACCAGCACAGAGGCCCCAAAGCAGCCCCCTCCCATCTCCCTTTCTACCTTTCCTGGTGGTGACATATGTTGTCCACCCTGCCCCCAAAATAAAGCCATCCATCACTCATCAATAGAAACGTCCGGTTCAGGTTTTCAGACCCCATCGTGAAAATACCTTATAAATATATAAAATAGAAATATATTCTATGTTCACTTGTTTTAAGCCAGCCTGGAATAAAGATGACATTTGCCCACACAGCCAGCCTTGTGACTGAGGGGGGGGGGGGTACAGGGATGGGCTGTGAGGAAGGATGATGCTGTGAGCTCCTTTGGGGCTGTGCATGGGGTGCTGTGGGGGGGAGGATGAAGAGCAAAGGTGGCAATCAGCTGGAGGCAGCTCTGCAGACGTGGAGCTGGGGTTCTGCTGGCTCCTTGTGGCTGCATCCACGTGGCTTTCTCCTGTTAGCCCAAAGCTGGGAATAAACTCGTTGAATGCAGTGTTAGCGAGCAGGCGTTCTTTATTTATGTCGGATGCGTGAGGGGATACCTCCACTCCAGCCACGCATCCCTGGAACAAAAGACCTTCAGCTTATATACATTACATGACATCATAGAAAGGCTTGGGTTGGAAGGGACCCCAAGGATCATCAGGTTCC
Source organism: Excalfactoria chinensis (assembly GCF_039878825.1). NCBI lineage: Eukaryota > Metazoa > Chordata > Aves > Galliformes > Phasianidae > Excalfactoria > Excalfactoria chinensis. The sequence goes on along the minus strand of NC_092840.1, from coordinate 1,554,111 downwards.
AACGCCCCGCCGCAGGCAGGGCCACCAACCTCCATATCTCATCCTAGAGCAGGCTGCCGGGGCTCCGTTCAGCCTGGTCTCGAACAGCTCCAGGTATGGAGCATCCACAGCCTCTCCGGGCAGCCCGTGCCAGCACCTCGCTGCTCTCTGTGAAGATCTTCCCCTGCCATCACTGTGCTGGCAGGACCCAGGATAGGACGAGGGAGAAGTGCTCCCAAGCAGCCCCGAGCTGTGGGCACAACTCCGGGGGATGCAGGATCCCCACCGGGGATGCTCCTTAGGAACCCCAAGGCTGCAGCCCCATCCCCAGCACCTGCAGCTCCGTGGGCAGACAGCAGGCAGGCTCGGCTCCTCGGGCTTTACGGGCTGCAGGGCAGCCTGCGCTGGGGGAGATGCTGCAGGGTTAGAGGGGACATCCCCTGGTACAGGTCATGGCGGGGAGCTGCGCGTCCCCGAGTGCCGTCAGCCGTGGGGAGATGGGGCAGAGGGATGGAAGGCGAGGAGAGCGGGATGGGGAAGGAAGGTGAAGAGCGGAGGAGCTGAAAAAGCCGGTCGCTCCCAGCCCCGTTCCCAACGCCACGGTACAGCTCCCGCCTCCGCTGCGAGCGCATCACGGTGTGTCAGCCCGCACCGGCCCCGTCGTGACAGCACCCACTGCCACCCACTCGCACCCACTCCTACGGCCGCCACGGCTCGGTGTCCCGCTGCCCACGCGCGGCGCTGCGGCCACCGTCTCGTCCTTCTCACGGCCATGGATCCTCCTGCAGCCCCTCGTCCTCCCGCGGCGCCCGCCCCGGCTCCAGCAGCGAGGCCAGGACGCTGTGCAGCGCCCTCCAGGGCTGGGGGCCGGCGGGGGGCCGCGGCGCGGGGATGCGGGTGGGCTTCCTGCCGGGCTGCGCGTCCAGCCGGGGCCGGGCGCAGCGCCGCAGGGCGGGGGACGGCGGGATCCCCGGCACGGACACGGTCTCCGTCCCTTCGTCTTCCGCGGCCGGAGCCCACTCGGGGTCGGACTCAGCGCCGGAGGCCGGCACGCAGCCGCTCTCGTCCGAGGAGCTGGACGGGCGGCCGCAGCGCTCCTGCGGGTGGGGGGCGGCCGGGGGAGCCCCGTTACGGCGGCCGTCCTCGTGCAGAGCGCCGTGCTTGTTGCCCAGCACGTTGAGCGACGACGAGGAGGACGAGGAGGAGCAGTAGGACGAGGAGGAGCAATAGGCAGAGTCGGCGGCCGCTCCTCCGCCCGGCTCCGACGTCCCGTGCGCGGGGCGGGCTGGGGGCGAGGGCTCGGCGTCCGCCAGCTCCATCAGCCGCGTGTTGGCCAGGAACTCCTCCTCCAGCCGGCCCAGCAGCTGCTGCTCCTGCCCGGGCTCCAGGCACAGCGGCGCCCGCAGCCTCCGCGCCAGCTCGTCCAGCTCCTCCTGGAACGCGTCCCGTTCCTCACCGCCGGCCCCGGGCAGGGAGCGCCGCCGTCCGCCGGGGGGTCGCGTCGCGTCGCGGGTCGCGCCGTCGGTGCGCGCCCACGAGTGCAGCCCGTCGCGCCCGCGCCGGATGAGCAGCACCGCGTCGGCTCCGGGCCGGCCCTGACTGCGGGCGCGCGGCAGCCCCGGAACCGGCCCGTTGTGGACGCGCGTCCGGCCGCGCTCCTCCCCGCATCCCGGAGCGGCGGCTCGAAGCGGGAGCGGGCTGCGCTCACCGGAACGGCTCCGTCCGGACGGCGGGCGGCGGGGGGAGGCGGAGGCGGCGGCGGCGGCGGCGGGCGGGGGGCGGGGGGGGCAGCGCGGAGCTCCGACCGACGAGGCGGACGAGGAGTCGCTGTCACCGGAATGGCGGCGCGTGCGGCCGGACTCGCGGGGCCTGCGGGGGGACACGGACAGCGAACAGCAACGGCCGCACCACGATGCACCGCCCGCGGAACGGCCCCGCACTCACTCCGCACTCACTCACTCCGCACCCCCCGCACGGCGCGTCCCCCCAGCGGTCCCTGCACGCGCCCCGCGCGGCCGCAAGGGGGCAGCACTGCGCCAGCGCAGCAGCGGGGCGGGAAGCACTGCGCATGCGCAAACAGCGGGGCGGGAAAGCGGCGGGACTGCGTGGGCCGCCTGTGGGGGGCGGAGTAAGGACTGAAGGGGGGCGGGGGGTGATGTGGGGCCGGGGGCTGCCATGGGTCCGAAATGCTGCTGTGAATACACGGCCTGATGCGGAGAGCGGCTGTCTTGGAGGGCTGAAGCCTGCAATAGGGCCTGCTATAGGGCTGAGGCCTGTTGTAGGGCCTGCTATAGGGCTGAGGCCATGCTATAGAGCCGAGGCCTGCTGTGGGGCCTGCTACAGGGCTGAGGCCTGCAATAGGGCCTGCTATAGGGCTAAGGCCTGCAGTAGGGCCTGCTGTAGGGCCGAGGCCTGCAGTGGGGCTGAGGCGTTCCCAGCTCCAGGTTTCCCAGCCCAGCCTGGCTTCCTTCCCCGCCACGCAGCACGGTCAGTTTGGGAAGCGTTGCCATAGCACTGGGCCGTCCCCATCCTGTCCTGCCCTGCCCTGTGCCCCCCCATCCCAGCTGACTCACCGTCCCAGCTGTGTCACAGCACAGTGGTGACAGCAGGACCCCCCCCGCAGCACAGACACCGAGCCCTACCTGAGTGCGCTGCCGGGGCTCCTGGACGGGCTGTTGGGTGCCCGGGGGGGCAGGACGGCTCCGTGCTTTGCGGTGCTGCCCCGCTCCGCTCTGCTGTAACCAACGTCCCCCCAGCCCGGTGGCCGCTTGTCCCCAAGGCTGGTCAGGTCGGCACGGCGCGGGGTGCTGGGGCTGGGGGCGTGGGGGGCGGGGCTGGCATTGCCCACAGCGGGTTTCGGTGGGGAGAAGGCCTGGGTGCGGGCGGGGGGCAGGCGGTGAGCTGTGAGACAAGGGGACAAGTCGTGGGTCAGTGGGGAGCACGGCCCTTCCAACCCCTCGTGTTGCTCTTGCAGCACTTAAACAACACGAAACGTTTTCTCTCTCTTCCCTCATTTCAGTCAGATCCGTGCCCTGAGCTGCACAGCCCAACCCACAGGAAAGGAGCTTATGGAAATATGGCAACGGTGGAACATTCTGGGGTCAGACCGATAACAACAGGGGTCACTCACACAGGGACGAGCAGCGGCACGGGTCGTGTTTGTCCAGGTAATGTTCCAGTGTGTCCCAGCCACCACCAACACGCACCATGACGTGGCTTCTCAGCACCTGGGGAGAGCACAGCACCAGTCACATTAATCCCCATCCCCCACAGCCAAAACAAGCCCGTTCTGGGAAGGTTCTTTGTGCCCCCTCCCAGCTGACGGGCTGTGAAGGGGTTCGGGACAAGAAAGATTAACTTTGTAGGGAATAAACACAGTGTGAATTTGGGCAGGTTAAGGGTTTCCTGTTGTGTTTGGGACAAGGGCTGGTTCCACTGCCCCAGTCCTGGGAACCACGGGGCTGACCCTGGCCCTGAGCAGCGCTGTTATCTGTGGGGCCGTGCCAGGACGCAGCTCCCTGTTCCGCTTCCCGACGTGATAAATCCTGTCCCCACCCCTCAGGGTCAGGCTGGGGCACGGAGCGTGGCGGCACCAAACCCCATCCTCAGCTCAGCCCCACGTTGGCCCCCAGCGCTGCGTCCCAGCCCCCAGCAGAGAGAGGAGTGGGAGCGGGACGCGACGGCTCTTACTCGAACGAAGATGAGCGCGTTGGAGTCTCCCACTTTGTATTTCCCCTCGGAGATTTTCACCATGGGGAACTGGGATGGGCACGTACAGCAGCCCAGGATCTCCCGCACCTGCGGGCAGAGATGAGAGCTCAGTCAGCAGTGCTGCGGTGTGAGCAGAGCCCACAAAGCCTCCCTGGGAGAGGGACCCTGGGGGCTTCCCACGGCCGGGCAATGAAAAGAGCCACAAAAATGAACTTAAAACAGCCAGGCGTGTACCTCGCATCGGTTTTCACATGGGTTCCCAAACCAAGTTGGACACAGCTCAGTTCATCCACCGCAGCCCCACTCCCCAAAGCCCCCCCAGGGATGCTAAAGCCCCCCCAGGCACTCATCACATGGCTGGGATGACCTCAGGAAGGGAACCCGTGTGGGGTAGCGGCACCACGGTGTCACGGGGAAGGGACCAGCCGCACACACACACAGCTAGGCACAGAGAAGGGTTAAGTCGCTTCTCATTGAGGCGCTGGAAGCAGCGGGCTGACGTCAGGGATTAGGCAGCGATTCCGTGCCGGGGGATGTGGGGACGCGGCCGCATCCTGCCCAGGCTGGTTCTGTGGCACAGTGTGAGGTGCAGTGCGGGCACACAATGCCTCGGGGGGGGGTGGGGACAGGGACCCCCACGCACAGCCCCTTCTTTGCAGGGTTAAGCCGGGGTTTGGCATTGGCTTGAACCCATCCTGAGCAATGGCTGCTGACGGTGCTCCCAGCACCTGCCACTCAAACTCACTGCCTTCCCCAGCTGGGCATTTCTTTAAGCCATTTCCTTTCCATTTGGTTGTTTTTTCATTGCAATTCTTCCTTTCTGTTCATCATTCCAGCCAGGACAGAGCTGGCTGCCCTCAACTGTAGGGAAACTGAGGCATGGCATGTACAGCCGGTGGGAGCTGTGGGCCCGACTTCACCACTGTGCCATGGGACACGGGGCCACGTGCTGCCGGCCCTGGGGACCCGTCCCCCAATGCAGCCAGGCCAGATCCAGGCTCCTCCCCAGATCCAACGCTGCCCATAAAAGCCCATGGAGAGGCATTACGCAGCCAGGAAAAATGCACTCAGGGCTGGCAGCACCCGGCTGTGGGGAGCGGGGCAGGTGGGATGCACGTTCCCCCTCTGAGCTGCGCTGCCAGGCTTAGTGAGGTACCGGGTTTCAATTAAAAAAGGCTTTGGGATTAGGGGATCAGAGCAGGGCAGAGCCTCCCGCCCCTCCCCGACTGCATTAATCTGGCATCTACATGGGCTGCATCCTGTGCCCAGCCCGGCCTTAATCCCAACCCAGCGGCTGCTCTGCAGGAACAGCTTCCTGCTGCTCATGTCCTCAGGGAGGGCAGTGTGGGGCGGCAGCTCCGTCACGCCGTGACACCCACGTCTCTGCGAGGAGCTGGTGGTGATACCTGCATCTCCCCCGTGATTATGGCTCCAAAATAACCCTCCTATGATACCCGGAGGGCACAGAGCCCAGCTGGGCTGCTCAGGACCTCCCACGGACCACAGAGAGCTGGGTTGGGTGGATGGAGAGGACCTCCCGTGGGCAACAGTGCTCCCTGTTGGCCATAAAGACACGTGTAGGATGGATAGCGGCCCTCACCGCTCCTTAGGCGTACGGAGGTCCTCCCAGGGGTCATAAAGACCCGCATAGGATGGATAGAGAGGCCCCCACTGCTCCTACAGCTCCCTGCTGTGTGCACAGAGGCCCTCCCTCCCCATAGGGCAGACATGGAGCCCGTCGCCCCCAGCCGTGCCCCTCACCAGCTCATCCAGGTTCCTCAGGTCACACAGGGAGACGCGCTGTGCCTGCCCGCAGTACGCGGGTGAGTCGGGGCGCAGGGCCGGGCCGCCCCGCGCTGCTCCCAACGCGCCACACGTTTGGTCCCGCAGCTCCTCCTCGATCTCCTCCTCCATCTGGATCAGCATGGGGGCCAACATGCCAAACTTGGAGCCCCTCCTGGCCACCTCCAGCAGGCAGAGGATGACGTTCTTCTCGTTCTTTTTCAGCACCAGGTCGTTGGTCTCGAACATGAGGACATCCTGGATGCCCAGATCCTGCCGGCACCAGCGGATGAAGTTGGAGACGTTGTCTCTGGCCACGAAGGAACCGGGCGCCACGTTCCTGGCCTGGAAGATGACCTCGTTGCGGGGGATGCGGGCGGCCGCCTCGGGGTGTCTCTGCTGGAACTCCAAGGCCACGCGGTTGACGTTGTTGGCGTGCTGGCAGAGGTCACAGCCCGTGGCCAGAGCCTCCAGGAAGGTGTCGGCCGCCATGTCCAGGTCGTAGAGCGCGTTGAACCACTCGGCCAGGTCCTCCTTCATGGCCTCCAGGTACTCCTCGCTCGAGCGGAAGGGGCGGATGCTCTTGGAGGCTGCAGACTGGATGTTGCTCTGGTCGGCCATGGTGAGCTGTGGGGGGGGAAGGCGCCGTTATAGGGGGCCCTGCTCCACGTGTGCCCCCAGACCCGGGGATGTCACCGCTGCCACCAGCATCCCCTGTCCCCTCCACCCCGTGTCTCCCCCCGTCTCCTGGGCTGGGCTTAAGGACTCCCCCATCTGCAGTGCCGCCCCCCCCAGAGCTGTGCATTCCCAGCACGGTGCCATCTGCAGGGGGTGGCAATGAGGGGCTCCCCCCCGGCTGACCCCGCACTGTGGGGGTTCCCGCCTGCCTCTCCCATCAGGAAACCGCTGAAGCTCCGGCCTGGGGGGGCACCCACACTCAGCTCCGACATTTGGGGGCCGGTGGGGGGCTCTGCTACGTTTGGGGGTGGGGGGAGGGATGCGTTACAGCGGGTGCCGCTCCGATCGGGGCGCTCTTTGCTGTGGGGTTGGGGGGCGGGGGGGGCTCTCCCGGTGGGTCCGTGCCGGGGCAGCCACGGGAAGCGCGGCCCCGGAGGACGGCGGGAGGAAGCCGGCACCTGCGCGGCAGATGCGGGGCCGGGGGGATGGGGATGGGGATGGGGACGGGATAGGATGGGGATGGGGATGGGATGGGATGGGATGGGGATGGGCTGCGGGTTGGACGCAGGGACACGCGCACCCCCCCCCGTCCCCTCCCGGCACTCACCGCCGCCTCCGCGCTCCGCTCCCGCCGGGCCGCGCCGCTCCGCCGCCCGCCGCCCCGCTCCGGGCCGGGCCGGGCTCAGACCGCAGGGGGGGCTCCGCCGCCGCCGCCTCCCGGCCCCGCACCCCCGCCGCCATCCGCCGCGGCCCCGCGGAGCGGAGCGCAGCGCACAAGCAGCGCACAAGGCAGCGCTCAACGCCCCGCAGCGCACAACGCCCCGCGAGCCGCCGCGCCGCGCCCCGGCCGGGGAAGTTGGAGGCGGCCCAGAAAAGGCCGGGATGGGAGCGGCGGGGGCGGGGAGCGGCCGGGACGGCGGAGCTGCGGATGGGGGGCGCGGCCACCGCGAGGGGGAGGGATGGGGGGGGGGGGGGTTAAGGTGCTCTATAAGAGTCCAGAAGTGATAACGTTTGGAAACGTGGAATTTTATTTTCATTAAAAAAAGGAAAAAAAAAACCAAATCCAACAAATAAAAGGCAGCCATCGCAGCCACCACAGCCGACAGGCGGCAGGCGGCGCCGCGGGGGGAGCAGCATGCTTCTAACGGGGGGGCAGCTTTAGATCCAGAACCATGAAGGGGTTGAGGAAGAAAGCAGTCGGCACGGTACCGTTGAACTTGGTTTTAATGTTTCTCCACAAACGGTGAAAAAGACTAAAGTACAGACGAGGAAGAACCGAGAATGTTGCGGCCAACGTTATAAATATGGAATTATAAATTTAAAACGGTTTTTTTTTTTGTGTTTTTTTTTCTTTTTTTCCTGCTTTTAAAAAATAAATCTGGTATCGGATGCGGCTGCCCGGGCGGTGCCTTCAGTAGGGCCGGTCTCTGCGCTCCTGGCGGTGCTCCCCCCTGTAAGCACACAGCTGTCACTCAGTGCCGCATCCCAACAGCCCCCAGCCCCGCTCTGCGGCCCCCCATCAGCTCCCCCCCCCCTCCCCGGCTCCCCACATACTTGTCCATCTTCCCCGGGCCTCCGCGCCTTCCGCCTCTGCCTCCTCCTCCCATCTGGTCCATAAGCGGGCCGGGCGGACCCCCGGGGCCGCCTCCTCGCCGTCCCCCTCCTCCGTAGCCGCCTCGATCCATTCCCCGGCCGCCTCTGAATCCGCCTCTGTCTCCGCCGCGGCCGCCTCGAAACATCCCCCCGGGGCCGCCGCGCTCCATCATCCCGCCGCCCCGGCTGCCCCTCATTCCTCCGGGGCCGCCCCGACCGCGGTCACCACCTGAGGGAGAGGGGAACCTTCAGAGCGGGGACAGCCGCACTGCGACGCTGCCTCCTTAAGCGCACCGCGGGGGGACGCGCTGTGCTGTAGGAGGGGAGCTGCGGGGGGCGGTGGGACCCCGCGGACAGAGAAGGGGGGAACCCGGCGGCCGGTGGATGGCAGGAAAAGTGCAGGGCTGGGAAACGCGGGGCTCACCCAGAGGGCAGAGCTGCGGAGCACGGAGCTCATACAGCGCTCCGGGGAAGAGACTGCAGAGCCGCGGGGAAGCAGCTCAGCAGCTCGTAAGAGTGGGTAAGTGTGTGTGTGTGGGGGGCAGAGCAGTCCCTGCCTCCATCTCACAGCGCAGAGGGATGGCTGCCGCTCCTCAGCATCCACACAGCCCTCATGGCACTGAACTGCCAGCGCCGCCAACCCAGCCCCGCCATGAACTCGGCAACACGTACCTGGAGGGGGAAAAGGGGGCGGGAGAAACCCTTCTGGTTTAGGAGCCTTGCACTGATTGCACTCTGTTCTCCAGGCGAAGTTCTGGTTTCCACACCCCCTAGGTACAACAGAGCATCATCAAGGAGCAGGAACGCACTGCTGGTTGGTAACGGCCAGCAATGCTGCACGGCCACCATGGAACACACATGTGCAGTGGGGGGGGATGCTGGGACATGGAGCACGGTGAGCAGCCCAGCTCCACATTCCGGGTGGGGGAAAGGAGCTCCCCAAAGGCCCAGCAGGTTGTTAGCAGAAAGGCCAGTGCCTCAGCCAGCACAACCCCCTGTGCTGAGATGTTCCTGTGCAGGGGGTACTTACGGGTTGGGGCACTGCCAGTCCCCGGCGCGGTGCTGCACGCTGCCTCCAGAGGGGTTTCCCCTGGATCCCCGTGGTCCTCTGGAGGAGAAGCCTCCCCTGTCGCCTCCTCTGCCTCCCATCCGGCCCATGGGACCGCTCGGCCCACCGGGCCCCCCTGGGCCTCCAGGCCCCCCAGGACCTGCAAGGAGAGCCCCGTTAACACCGCTGGGCAGCAGCTGCAGGTGGAGGATGCTGCGCTGCAGGCCGAGCCCCTCGGGGGCTGAGGGAAGCAGACGTTACCTCCGCGGAGAGGGGGAGGCATCCCGCGCTGATCCCGGGGCGGCATCCCGCCCCTCATGCTGTTCATCGGGCCCTTCTTCCGCGTGAGGCTGACTTTGAGCTTGCTGCCCTGGAAGTCCTTCCCTAGGAGGAACACAAAGGCAAGAGCCTCATTTTGTGCTGGGGGCTTCTACATAGAGCCCGGTACCACACACATGTTCCAAGGGCGCACACACGTGCATGGAGTCCATAATCCATGGAGCAGAAGGGCAATCCCAAAACATCACACCCCACACTCACCATCGAACCATTCCACTGCTGTTTTGGCAGTGGATGGGTCATCGTAAGAGACCGTGGCATCTCCTTTCGGTTTGCCAGTTTCTTTGTCGATGTAGAGGTGTATCATAGGCTGCCCAGTCCTCTTGTTCATCTAGCAGGACATCAAAGCATTTATTAACACCCAGTGGGAGTTCTCCCCCCTGTTCTGCTTTTGATCTGAGGTAACACTTCCACTTAGCAACTCCATGGCAAGAGAAAGGGCCCTCTGGCTCACCACGCCAACAACCTCCCCATGACAACCAAAAGCAGGAACTGGCCCAGCAGCCTCTCCTGCAGGCTCTGCTGAGTGCAGGAATGGAGCTGCAGCCTCCCCACATCCTCCTCCTCTCTCCCCACCCCCCTGCTCTCAAGCTGTCACACATCCCACCCGCAGCAGATCCACAGAGGGACGCTTCCCAAGTCTGTAAGCACTGCTGCTTCTGCACGGCTGATGGAGGTGCACGGAGGGACAAAGCCTGCTGGGTTCTTTTGGGGAGCTTGTGCTACAGGGCAGCTCCAGGCTGTGCTGATCTCACTGCCCATCGGAGCTGCCCAGCTCCACAGAAGGGGCTGAACGGGACAGCTGGCAGGGAGGAGGCAGCCAGCTCCCTCCTCTGTGCTCTGCCCTTGGAGGTGAATGGGAGCTCACCTGCACACACATGTTCCTCTCACCTTGACAACCCCGCACTGTTTGAAGAAGTCTGCCAGATCCTCCAGGGTCACGTTATCATTGAGTCCCTGCACATACACTGAGCTGTTGTCCGAGTCCTCATCCAGGTCCATAGGTGGGCCTAGGAGACAAATCTCAGCATCAGGCAGTGGGAAGAGGCAGATCCAGCAGCGCAGCACTGCTGGCACGTCACCCCGCAGCCAGCTGCAGCTTCTCTCAATGAGCGCATTTATGAAGCGACGTGGAACTGAGGCACTCCAGGAAACCCCAGGCAGAGAGCAGTGCTAAGGGCTGAGCTCCCTGCTGCAGAGCCACCCAGCACAGCCAGGGCACCTGGCTGTAACGCGAGACCTCTGCAATGGGGCACGAGTGAGACCTGAAGGCACAACGTGCCCCTGCATCCTTCAGGTCCTGCACACGGATGCTCACCCTCCTGCTGCTATAATTCCCTCTTAGGCTGATGGGGAACTACCGAACGTGTCTGTGCAGGAGGAAGCACGGGGACACAGGTGGGGGTGGCACAGGCTGCCCAGAGAGGTGGTGGGTGGTGCTCCATCCCTGCAGACAGCCACAGGGCAGGGGATGGGGCTGTGAGAGCTGATGGAGCTGCGGGTGTCCCTGTTTGTTGCAGGGGGCGGTTGGGTAAGACGGCCGTTAAGGGCCCCTTCCAACTCAAACCGTTCTATGATCTTATAAGGAGGAAGGAGACTGCTGGACAAGTGCCTACAAGCTCCAGACTGCTGCAGCCTGGGACGTGCTTTCTGCTGCTCCAGGCAGCCACACAGCAGCTCCTTGGCAAGAGCCCCCAGCTCCACGGAGAAGCACAAGCATCTCACAAACACGTGTGGGCTCCCACCAGTCCAAACGCTCTGATGAATCAGGAATAGAGAATCAGACGAAACCGCCCCCAAAGCGACTGCAAACAGCAGAGCACCTCTGTACTCGGGTTATGGGAGGGAGAGATACAGGGCAACATCTTCTGTGAGCTGAGATGGGCACAGAAATCTCCACGCCACCAGCCTGGGAGGGGTCTGAGCAGTGACAATTACCTAAGTCAAGGTCTGGTCCTTCCTCCATGTGTCCTGCCAGTCGGGAGAGAACCATAAGAAGCAGTGTTAGTGCAGGCCCTGCGGGCTGAAGGAGCGACACACACATCACTATCTACTTATAACCACCATTCGATGGCGCTGGTTAAACTCCAACTGACCCGCACTGCAAAATCACCAGCAATGCACCTCTACTTGGCGACCGGTTCGCTGTTCTTAGCAGCCTTTCCATCCATTAACCACTATTGCGTGGGGTTGGTTGTTTTGTTTTAATGCTTTACCAGGCCAATCCGTTTTAAAGTTGGTTAATCCAAAAGTTACTTAAGAATTATCAAATCCAAACCATATTTCTTTTCCCCAATATTACAGAAGTGGTTTCTCAATGCTTCCATATCACCCTGTGTCCTGTAACCGCGTACCCCTGGGCATGGCCGGCTCTACCCATTACAGTCTTGTTGCATACGTCATTTTTAACCGCTTAAAACTAAGACAAATTACACTTTATTTTGTTCTACGAACTGACTGCAATTGGTTTGATTTTTAATTATTATTATTTATTATTATTATTATTCTTTTTTTTTTTTTTTTTCCGTTAAACACTATCCATTGTAATGCTCAAAAACTTACCACCAGGCTTATTGAAGCCACCTCGCTCTCCAGCGCTGCTGGGGGGATAAACGAAGAAATGAAGGCCTTTCCCTTTACAAAGCCAGTACCGCTCTGAGCCTCTGCGGCTCACAGGGAAGAAGGGCACTGGCTAAACATCTCCAAACAATGCATCTGTCTCTCTCTCTCTCTCATCTCGTCACTATGCCTTTCTTCAGGGCAGCTCGCTCAAATTTCCTTTACATACACAACCTCGCTTGTCTGGTTCTAGACACCACTTTGCTGTCCGTACCCTTCCATTACTTGGTATTGGTATTAGCAGTGCAATACTTGGCGAAAAATAAAACAAACCGCCAAACAAAACTGACACCCATCTCTGAGCGTCGCACATCGATCCCTGAGAGCCAGGGCTGCCCGCCGGGCGCTCCCTCCCTGCGGCGTGTACACAAAGCGCACCCTCAGCCTGCCGGGACCCTGACATTAACAGTTCAAAAGGGAGGAGACGGCCACACGCGATGCCTACAACACAGTTCCGATGACATTCCCGCTCCAACCTCGCTATCAAGCCATACATTCAGGTCGCTACTGAACTTAACAAGTCTCTGAGGAGGAGAACTTACAGCGTACAGCGAGGGCTCCAAGGCCTGGGGTGCAGCTTTGTGGGCACAGACCGGGACGCCAATCTGAGCACGCGCCAATGGCAGCTCGTGGCTTTTGGCAAAAGCTCTGCCTGAAGCTTTCGCTCACAAGTGCAGCTTAATTGGGAAAGGCCACCCCGAGAGCGTTTGGGTGTTTCTGCCTTTATTTTTGGGGGCTGGTTTTTTGTTTTTTGGAAAGGCAAAAGCTGTTTGGAAGGAGACGAGCAGAGGAGGGAGAGCACCACTATTTTCTAGCAAGTATTGCACCTCTAATACTGGAAAAAAGAGAAAAGTTGTCAATACACATTTCAAGCCGTAGCATGCAGCTCTGCCTCCTCTGGTTAAAGTACACACCGTTTACGTCACGCCTCTCTTTTTAAACATATACGTTTTACACTTTTTGGTTATGTTTAATGTTACACAATTCTAAAGTAGTATACCTCCTCTGGTTTTATTACCAAACAACAAGTATTCAGTTACCAAAGTTACAGAAGGATTCCATTTATACAACGAATACATTTGGTTAAAGAAAATAATATTCTATGTATATTTTTCCTCTCCATATGGACACCGTGTCTAGTCCCACTTTTCATTATGCTGCCGGCTGAGTACTGAGTACGGGTACTTTTTAAGTACTGAAGTGTATACAAGGCTCTCACTTTGTAACCTGTAGCATATAAATGCGACAAAGCATGTTAAAAAGTTTCCATGTTTAACAGCCAATGAAAATATCAAATAACCGAGTCAATGAAAAAGGGCACGTTAATAACATCGAGCTCCTTACCTGCTGGAGACACTGAAATCCATCATCACAGCATCATTAGGAGGGCCGAGTTCCCCTCCCTGCCCCTTGGTGCTCACAGGAAGGCCACCTTTTCCATGGACAGCACAAAGTCCATAAAGCAGGCGGCCCTCTCTTATGCTTCAGTCAGGTGGGAATCACTGACGTACGTAATTTAACACTGGGTTACGGTGTGAAATCAGAGGTGACAGATGTTTGGCGTGACACGCTCCAGAGGGGCTACCAATTTTGAGATGTGATGATAGGCATTTCAGGTGTCTACGTCTACTTTAAACCGTTAGAGATAAATACATCACGGGTGAAATCTTTATGCAGAACCACGGAACTCTGTTCCACTCCAGCCAATTCAAGCCAGGCGCACCCCAACACGAGCGAGGCTTTTCCTTCTGTTTCCACATACTGGTGGTTGATTTCTCCGATAAAGATTTCATCCCACTTCATTCTGGCAGAGCTATGCAGAATGGGACTGCACCAACAGCCCTACGTGTTGCCTACCAGTGAGAAGCTGCAGCTCCACCTGCCCTGCCAACATGAGGGCTGGCACTCTGCATCCCGTCACATCCAGTGAGCACCTAGGGGCACTCTGCATAGCTCTGCACTGCGGTGTGAGGGGATGGAACACACACAAAGCTACGTTTTCCTTCCTTTACGAGCCTCTGGGATCAGTCCTCCTTCCTCACCTTTATGAAAACAAACATCGCAGACGGGGAGACCAACTGCTGACCTGAAGACACAGGTTTACCAAACCAGATTTTGCCATCAGTTAAAATGGCCAAACTGGTTTAGACCACCTGAAAGCTCCAATTGGGGAGCAGTCCTGGAACCCAAGCCAGAGCTTTATACAGTCTCGGGGTCACTCTTCACACTCCAGCCAAGCTCCAAGTGTTCTGACACTCAGAGCCCCGGCTTCGACAGCAGCAATCTGCCCCACGCATACACTTATATGTAGCTCCGCATGCTACTGCTAATGACATGAGGCTTCTACTGGTACATACCTGACTTGTCAAGTTCCCCCACTAGTGGGTGAGGCACAAGTGAGTGACTCCTGGACCTGGCAGAAGGTTTGTGTGTGTTCAATCCAAAGTTACTGTTAAACCCCACAGAGGACTACACCTCTGCATGACCACGAAGGGAGCTGAAAGTTCCAGGTTTAGCAATACCCCCTGATTGCCCCCAGCCCAACCAGCTGCAGGACAAAAGAAAAACCATACATCCTGCCCCTACTTCCCCTCAGGTAATATTTCCATGGATAAGAAGCAACAGTGCTGCAGAAATGTTATCCATGGAAGTACAGCTGGGAATGTCAACCTTTCAGTCCCTTCTTTCCATTTTCAGATCCTATGGGTAAAACAGAATTAGGTAAAAGGAGAAAAGATTTGCTCTTACCCCATTCCACCGCGTCCTCCTCCCCGCCCACCTCTGCTCATGCCTCCGCGCTCATATCCCCCTCTTCCCCTGCCCCGGTTATCAGGGCCGCTCATATTCCGGTTCTCTCCTGGGCCTGAAAAACCTCCAGATTCCTGTCCGTACACATTCATGCTGCTGGGATGGTCCTGGCGGAATGAGCCTGAAGAAGAGAGCAATAAAAACATCACAAGGCTGCAGACAGGAGTGGGTCCTGTCCCCTTTCTCACTGCCTTCAAGTGCTGGAATATGGGCAGTACTGCATGGAAGTCGCTTGCTAGAGTGCTTACAGGCACGGCGTTATTTAGGGGGAGATGTGTTGTCTTCTGTCTGCAGAATTAGATCTGAAGTCAGGCCCCTCCAGTCTGACCACTGCACAACGGCCACTGGGTTGCTTACACTGAGCATTGCCCAGCCCAGCCACAATGGTACACTGCATTTCTGTGTTTCACAACAACCCACCTACCTCCAGCACACTGAGGGGAGCACGGCAGTGCTCTACTGAACCAGCCCATCTGTTTTGCAGTGAGGAGGGGCAGAACTCAACTACACTACTCTTTCAGATCCTTCAGACACAAACAAAGCAGTGCCAGGACTCCTTCAGAGGCAGCTCACTCAGGAGTGATGGAGCAAAACCTCTCCCACAGCAATGCCACAGCTCGAAGCACACTCACTCTGCTGGCCGTAGCTGCTGCTCTGTTGGCTGTACTGGCTTGGGGGCTGGCTGTAGGATCCGGTCTGGGGTGGATAACTCGTTGGGGGCGGCTGCTGCGCGTAGCTGCTCTGCTGCCCATAGCTAGTCTGCTGGCTGTAGGTGTTCTGCTGCCCGTAGTTGCTCTGCTGGGAATAAGTGCTCTGATCGTAACTGCTCGGCTGCGTGGAGGAATAGCTGGAAGACAAAAGCATTTTCAAGATGGGAAGATAAGCCAATTCTCTTGGACACGTGCATCAGGCTGCAGGAGTGGCTCATGCAAGAAAGTAATGCAATTATAAGGCGTATGTGCTATCGCAAACCACTTACAAAGCTGAAGTCATCCAACAGAGGCTGCCCTGACAGCGGGAAGAAAAATAAAGCTACAAGCAAAGTCAACGTGACCATCTGCAGTATACCTCTGGGAAAGAGGCTGAAGTGCCAGGGTAAAATCAGTGGCAATGCAGCTCGCAGGCTCCCTTCTGCCTCACCTCTGAAATATTTTTAGCTGACAGACAATAAAACTGTTCATCCTCATAGAACTCAACCTCTGAAACTTTCAAAATGTACATTCCAGGACTTAGCATCAACACACTGAGGACACCTGAGGGGAGAGGTAAGCCCCTTCTGAAAACTGTGTGCAAGGAGGCAGCTAAAGGCCACTTTCACACTTCATACTTCAGAGATTCTCCATCCTTTACTGGACGCAGCAGGGAATGTTACAACCAAGGATGAGGAATAGGCTGAGGTGCTCAATGCCTTCTTTACTTGTGTCTTTAATAGAGCAGTAATCCTCAAGGTATCACTACAGGCATGGCACAGAGTGGCTGGAAAGCTGTGTGGAAGAAAAGGATTTGGGATTGTCAGTCAACAGCCAGCTGAATGTGAGCTGCACCTCAAGTACTGTGCTCAGTTTTGGGCCTCTTACTAGAATAAAGACATTGAGGCCCTGGAGTGTGTCCAGAGAAGAGCAACGGAGTGGTGAGGGGTCTGGAGCACAGTTCTGTGGGGAGTGGCTGAAGGAAATGGGGTGGGCCAGCCTGGAGAAGAGGAGACTCTAGCAATAGAATCATAGAACTGCCTGAGTTGGAAGGAACCTTTAAAGGATACCTAGTCAAAACTGCCCTGTACTGAACAGTGACAACTACAGCCTGATTAGGTGCTTAGAGCCCCATTTCCCTGACCTCAGGTGTCCGCCCCATGGGACGGGGGCACCACAACCTCTCCAAGCAACCTATGTCAGTCCTTCAGTATCTAACAGTAAAAACCTTTTTTCTTATATCCAATCTAAATCTCCCCTCTTTTAGTTTGAAACCACTTCCTCTTGTCCTATCATCACAGACCCTGCTAAAAAGTCTGTCCCTTTTTTCTTATGCTCCCCCCCCCCCCCCCCCCTCACCCCATCTTTAAAAACTGAAAGGCTTTCAGGTCTCCCTGGAGGTTCAAGCTGGATATTAGGAAACATTTCTTCTCTGGAAGATGGTGATTCATTGGCACAGGCTGCCCAGAGAGGTGGTGGAGTCACCATCCCTGGAGGTGTTCCAGAACTGTGGAGATGCGGTACTGAGGGACGTGGTTTAGTGGTCATGGTGGTGATAGACTGACAGTTGGACCCTATGATCATAGAGGTCTTTTTCAACCTTAACGGTGCCATGATTTTACGATCCAACCCTTGCCTTATCTCCATAGACATAGTACAACTCCAATCAGAACCACACCTCCCTCCTCCCAGGATACTAAACCTCTTTCTACACTCATTCTCCTAAAAACCCTTGAGAAAAAAAATCCTTTTGCCCCAGTTAACCTCAAAGTTCACATGACAGCTGCAAAAGGCTTCGCTTTCTGAAAGAATTACCTGGTAGGAGGATAGGAGGGAGGTGCAGTAACCGGCTGCATCGGGTAGCTGGCAGGCACCTGGGGGTAGCTGTAGTTGCTCTGCCCATACCCTAGGCTGGGTTGGCTGTAGCCTGTTGTACTTGATGGTGGCTGGCTGGTCTCTGCTGGTTTGCTGCCATCTTGGGGTCTGAAATTAATAATGAACAATAAGGAGACACAAGAACAGACCTCTGCAGGTGGAAGCACCAGAGCTGTACAGATTCCCTGTGGCAGGACAGGTACTTTCTACGGGAAGGGTTATAAACCAGCTCATCAGTGCTGGTCACTCAATAGCAGCTAGCACACACATGCTGAGCACTAAACATTTTACCCATTGCCACCAAGAAACAACATCCTGAACTGAGAGCACTTGGAGAGCACCACAGCTTCTGTTTGCCAGCTGCATTATGAAACCTACAAGCGAGGGCTTCAGACTTTGGCTCTAGGAACAGAAGATGTGAAACTGCCAGGAAAGTCGGTCAGCAGCACTGCCCCTCTGCTCTGTTTTGCACAATGCTTGTAAACGATTAGCTCCAAAGCACCGAGAAATGCTGCCAGTTAAAGGCACCATTGTTTGGTTTAGAAGCCAGTGCAAGCAGATATTGCCCCAAATACCTTATCTGATGAAAGGGAGAGGATGTTTAGCATTAACTCCCAAGACCAGAAAATAAAAGAGAACTCTTTGCATGCAGTTTGCATGTCCCCTTCCTTTTAGATTAGTCCCCTTCTGCTTAGAATTTCAGTGTTTATCAGAGCTAAATGAAAAAAAGAACTGAACTACTTTTGTTGTACAAGCTGGGAAGAATATTCAAAATGACACCGCGATTCATACTTCAGTGTAATCTGAGAGACACAGCCAGGGCTGTGTCATGCTCTGGCCTTGTTATTCAGGAGCAGTTACTGCAAACATCAGGCAAATGAATAAAGCAGTTTTAACTAGCTCCTAAGTTTCCATTCCACGTACTAAAGCCGTAATATCTTGAGCAAACAATTAAGTTGAACATGCTACTGACACGAGAGATTTAAAAAGGAAGTTGTCTTCAGCATGTGCAGCCACTTAAGAAACCACAGGGCACAGCATCATCCTAAGCACCCCGTGACTCAAGCAGACTGGTCCATTTTCTAGTCCAGATCATGAGTCAAGTGCCCATTTGTGCTGCTTGGTTGCTCTCTCTATTTCCCTGCAGCAGCGCTGACTCACTGTGCCAGAACAGAAGCACCTACACAGCTTCTTCCAGCTCTGAAAACGTTGTGGGATCAGCTGCAGCAAGAGCAAAGCTTAAGTGTAACAGGCAGAGAAAAAATGGAAGCAAAACCAGCAGGCCTCATTTCAGCTGGTGGTGCCTTCAGGCAGGTCAGCAGAACAACATACAGCCTCAGAAGAAAACAGATGCACACGTTACCTCGGGGGAATGGCCGCAGGTGGCTGCTGCCCATAGGCTGGGTAGGCAGGCTGGGTGCCATAGGCGGATGGTGCTGCGTAGGAAGCCTGGGTGGTGGTAACCGTGGCGGTGCTGGTGTCGTAGGCGGCTGTGCCGTACCCCTGGACGGGCTGACTGTACGCTGGGGGGGCAGTCGGGGCCGTGTAACCTGCAACAGACCACAGCTTCATCACCAGACTAGCACGGCCACCTCGCTAGAGATGCCTCGCTATATACCATTCCTGCTCGTGGTGTATCAGAGCTCACAAACAGCACTGCTGCAGAAACCTCACAGGTGGCCTGAGTGTGCCTAACGAACCCACGGCATCCCTTCACCTCCCTTGGAAAGTCCCCACCCTGGGAAACCTCAGCCTGCCCCAGAGATGCCCTCTCCATCCCCAGCGCACACCCCGAGGAGCTTTCTGGAAGCCAGCCTGCCACCAGCATCCAAGGACTGTTTGTTCACAGCACCTGAGGCTCCCAGCTAATGCAGCGCAGCAGGGCAGACTGAGGCTCTCAGTGCCTTCTTTTGTCCAGTGGGCTCCACAAAGCTCCTCCTGGCCTTACAGTCAAAGAAATGCCATTAATCGGAAAAGCACAGACCCATCCTGGCAGCTTTTTTGAGAAGCGAAAGCACAAAAGTGCAGCAGGCAGACAGAGAATTCTTTCTGAGCCTTTTGTAAGCATTACTTAAAACAGCAATTCCAGAAACTGAAGGAAAGCACTTTACATTTGCTTTAGCTTTAAAGAAAGGTCAGGAGCTGCCCCGTGTGTTGGTTTTTAAGACGTTTTATGCACCCCTCGCTTTGCTCACAATTTCTGGCTGCTTCAGCTCTAAAGCTCAGAGCTCACACATTTATTTCTGAACAGTTTCACAACAACATCTCCAATCCCAAACCAGCTCCACTGAGATCAGCGTTCCCAGCAGCTGTTGCTAGGTAATTCAGCTGACCATTTGGCTTGTCAACAAAGATGAACAACAAACCAAGCATTACCACAGTGGCTTTTTTATAGTTACGGACCACGCAAGCTGGTTTTCCAATTATGAAACAAAGATTTGCACCAAAAGCTACCAATTAAAGATTTTGTTAGCAGAAACTCGCTTACTGAAGGATAAAAACATCAATTGCTACAAAGCAGCCAACCGGTTTCAGTCTTATTGATCTTAATAGCATCAATTAATGTAACGGCTTCTCCATCACGCAGTGTTTCTTGTTAAACACAGGACACTCGTGACCTACTCACAGCACAGCACCTCGGGCAAACTTTTTGATTCCTCCCTTTCCAAAATGAAAGCACTTCCAGCAGAACGAAGCATGTGTCCCTCCTGAGGAACCACCTCACTGTGCTCTGCAGGAAACCTGCTGGGAAATCAGGGTTCTCAAACCAGAAAGTGAGAAGGAGAAGCGGGTGCAACAAACAAAACCAAGCTGCAGCACCCTGCCCTGTGCGTTACTCCTGAGCTTCCCGGTTGGTCCCAACATGCTGCCAAGGGGCTCAGAGTAGGAAGAAGTCTTTCCTCCATCTGTAAGTGCCAGTCCCCAAGCTGTTCCCTGTGCCTGCTGCTCTGCATGCTTATCACACCACCGCCCTCCTGAACGCTGTGGAGCGGCTTCCCCATCGTGCTCCTGCCAAGTTGGGAGCAAGGAAACTCCTTTCCCACCAGGAGACAGGGGCAGGAATCGCTGGCAGGCAGCTTTCTTGGTTGTTGAGCTGTGCCTGGCTGCCCAGAGGTTCTGTGCGAAGCAAAGCCCTGCTCTGAATGTTACTGGAGGGGGGGACTGAGGTGAATTTGAACAGCATTGAACGAGTGTAGCTTTTAGTTGCCTCCGACAAAACCGAACAGTTCAAACACTTTGATGTGAGCCACCACAGTGCTTCCACAGTACACAGCTAAGAAATCCTTACTTTAAGTGGCTGAAGCCTAACCACTAACTAAAAAAAACCCCTGCTGTTTGCAGTACGGTCTGACACGTGTGCTACTGAAACCACAGCCCTGAGCCCAGCCCTGGGGAGCAGCACACAGAGGCAGCCATCCTCCAGAAAGGGGCCCTCACGGTGCCACCATGGGCAGCGCTGCCTTTTTGCATCATCTGTGTGGGTTTGCCAACAGCGGGCTCCGCACAGGCAGCAGAATAAAAAGGAGGAGAAAATCATCCTGAATTTTAATGCTTCAGCTTTGGATGGAGCATTTCCCTTGTGCAGGCAGCTCGGCAGGAAGCGTTTGCACCAGAGAAAGAAAAGGCGGTGATTTAACATCCCGCTGGCCTGAATTTTCACTTCAGCCACTTAGTTTAAATGCTTGGAAAACCCTCAAGAGCTGTACTTTCGAGGGGGCCATTTACACAACATCATTTCTCCCTCCTCCTCCCAGCAGTCAGCAACACAAATGGCAAATCTACAGAACAGATAAAGGGGAACGGGAGAACTCCAATAACCCGCTTTAAGAAGTGCAGTTGCAGGGCTCAGTTTCCTCTCAAATCTTCCATGCCTATGAGCAAAACCCTTATTGAAGTCCAGGAATTCTTCACCGGGAGGGGAAGCTTTTAGGATTAGGTCCTCAGAGAACAGCAACTCAAAACTGCAGTCAAAGCAGCTCATTCTGAACTAAGCAGGCCCCAGGCCAGCTAGCAGCAGTTTTCAGAGCTCCCTCCTCATTGAAGCGGTGCTAGAAACTCCCCACAGGGTCCTGGTGCCCAAGGGAAGCCGACTCCTGCTTGGCACAGATGCCTCCCAGCAGAGGTCCAGAGAAGGGGAAGCAGGGGCTGGCTCAGTCTGCTTCGTTTTGGTGTATCAGGTTATTGGGGTAGACAACACAGCTAAGGGAATATTTACTTCCAATTCTGAGCGGCGGGAGCTGGTTATCTTGACAGAGCTGTTCCCACTTTGCTACTTAAAGTACATTTAGACTAGGAGATTTGAAATCATATTTTCATCCCCAAATGATGATGTTAGAAAGCCAATAACCGTAGCAGATGCAGCTGTTTATTTACTCTCGCAATTCATGCTTACATCTTGCAGTGATTAAAGAGCAACCCACGACCACAGACTTGATGGTGCCGATTAATCCCCTTATTCACTTGCTGCTGGGAGCTGCAGAGCAGCCTGCAGGCTCTGACCCTGAGGACAAGAGGACTCCAAGTCACCTTCTGCAGCCACAGGAGGAAAGAGGAAGGTGAGGGGGCTGCAGAGGTCCCAGCCCCAGCCTGAGACATGGTCCCAACAGGCTGTGTCTGCACTGTGCTGGAATTTCTCCATCTTAAAAAAAATAATAATACACTGTTAAGACAAAAAAGTCCATTTGCTTTCAGCTAACTGGAGAACTGCAGTAATTCTCTGCTGTGAAAAGGCGATGAGAAAAATAAACTGAAACTCAAACGCAAGCACAGCTCATCTTTTAGGGCAACAGGATCTGTGCCCCAGGCAGCACCACAGGCTCTAGTTTGGATGAGAAGCCAGAACTGGTGTTCAGCAGAGGCAGTGATGGACAGACAGGCCTTCAGCACCATCAGCCTCATTTGCACTGCTCCGGCTCCTGGAGGAGAGGCAGGTAGAGGAAGAATAAACACAACCTGGCACTCTGCCTCGAGAGCAACACCGACAGCTCTGCCACAGACAAGAGCTGCACGGGTTGAGGCAAATCACACTTGAAGGCCTGAAAAAAAAACCTTTCATTTGACCACTTCCTGAGTTCTCTTTTATTTTCTTAGATGAAAAGAAACCAAAGTGTTTTGCCTAAAAAGCAGCCGTGCAGAAGAGATGCTGGCATTATTATTAATCCAGGAAATACACTCCTGGAGAACAAGCACAAACACAACCCTTGCAGGAATGGAGTCAGCAGGAAGGACTGAGGGACTCCAACATTCCCCCCCAAAAATCTGGGAAGTCCACAAAACAATTTCTCTGCCTATTTATATGCACAGCTTGTTAAAGAGAAGGAGAAATCTGGCAGATAACTGGCTAGAGTATTACTCCTTGTTCTGCAGGATACCTACCAGGCAGAGATTCTCCTCACCCGCGTAGCTTAAGTGCTATGTAACCGGACACACTATAGGACAGTGCTTTCCCTCTGTCTCTTCCTTGGAAGCATTCCCCAGCAGCTCCTGTGGCCAGGTACCCACAGACACACTGCCTGCCTGTTCTGGTATTGCCACGCTTCAGGAAATACTTAACAAGGCTGCCACTCTGAGAGACATTTGCAACCAAGGATGAATCTGCAGAAAACGGCACCCAAAGCACTGCTTGAAGGAAAATTAGTTCTCTTTTTCAAAGTCTCCTGAGATTTTAAGGCAAATATATCAAAAGTGAATGATGTCTCAATAGTTTCTTTCAGATGTTAAGACATTCGTATGTACAAAACTTCAGTTCAAAGAGCACATGTTGAAGTAGTGGACAGAGCACTTATGAGCACGTGGAGTACGCATCCACACTGTAAGTCCAAAGACATCACATGAAACATGCAGAGATGGTGGTCAGGTGGTCTAACCATGCTGTTTACCCTTTAGGGAATAGTAAAACAATGGTGTTATATTCACCTGAAACATCTCAGCATGCCTGTCCTGAGTGCTTAGGAAGCTTCTTCCACAATATACACCATCCAGACTTTTAAAAGCTGCTCATTACAGAGATGTGGAGATTGCAGACAGCACTGCAGCTTAGCACACTCTTAGTGTACACGCTGTGATGGTGCAAGGTTTTGGTGCTAAAGGCAAGGGACACCTAAAGGGTTAACACTGCAAGTTTAGACAGGATGAGATGGCATTTTCCATGCAAGAGTGAGCAGGATAGTCAAACCTGTACTGGTCCCTTCTACTGTGGGAAGCACAAGACAAAAAGTAGAGGGTACACTATCAGAACAGGCATACATCACTTTCACCGATTTGATTTTCAGGCAGGGGGGTGCTCAGGACATGGACTCTGCGGGCTCAAGAGCAGCCAAAACAAGCGCTCGTGAGGAGCGCTGCTGTGCAGCTTGTGTTTGCTGTGCTCTTTTTTAGTGCAGCCCATTCTGCAGCCATGCTTAGCACTGCAGCATGAACCAGCCCCCAAAAGGCTCTCTGAAAAAAATGAACTGGCTGCATTTACTTGCCCACCCGCACCTTGGCATCATTTGAACCTGCAGGCTCTCAAGGAAGAAAGCCCTTCCCACAACAGTGTCCTGAGCCCAAGTCCTTCCCCAGCATCAATCAGGCCCCATAGCTCTTACCAGTGGGGGGCTGCCCGTAGGACGTCGCATACGCAGTCTGCCCATACGTTGCAGTTGTCTGAGGCTGTGTGTAGCTGGCATCAGTGGGCTGTCCATAAGTTCCATAGCTCTGCTGCCCATAGGTCTGCTCCAAAGATGACAGAGATTTAATTTGTGAGCAGAAACGACTCGCACGTGTCTCACAGATACACACAGATTGTTTTGGTGCTGTACACAGACTGGGGGGATCTGTGTTACCTGGTTTACTGAAAGCAATCTGAGTCAAGCCAAGGCTACTCTGAAAGATTGGGCGCTACTGCAAATTTCAGTTCAGATCTGTAATGAAGTTACAAATGCAATTTTTCAATGCCAGGACCGGAGGAGCAGCCTCTTACACATCCACAAAACATGTGTGCTCTATGTAAAGAGGGACAGGACAGCATCCAGCTCCTTGTTTCTGCCCAGGCACAGAGGAACATTTGCAGGTGTCTCCTGAGGGCTAACCTGCAACGCAGAGCTGGGGCTATCCAGAGTGCAGAGCAGCATGAAGCAAGATGTCAGCTACTTCTACTGGCATTCACCAGAAGAAATCTATTTAAGCTTTCAGTGAAGTTATTTTGAATACTCGTCACATCCACCAGCCAACATTTGTCAAGAACAGTTTATGTGGGCACCTGAGGATGGGTTCAGCAGGAGCCACGCTACTCCTGCCCCAGCACCTTGGCACTGAGCAAAGGATCAGCTCTCACCCCACCCCCTGCCCCAAGTCCAGCCAAAAGGAGTGCTTGTGCTGCTGCCCTGCTCAGCCCTGATTTCAGCTCTGCAAAGCAACTCTTTTGCTGCAGCAGGCCATGTGGGGAGACTAGATTAGTACAGAGCTGCTGATGCTGTGGTTTTGCCAGCTTAAGAGCCCACAGCCCACTGTCAGTCAGCCTGAACCTCGGGCACCAGCCAGCTGCCAACAGCTGTGTGCTCAGCAGTTGGGTTTGGGGGGAAAGTCTAGTTAGAGCTCAAGCAGCACTAAGACAAGCCTCCTCAGCGTCCAGAATTTCAGAGATATCCACTGGCTTCTGGGAATAAAATGCCTTTTGGGATCTAAGCCTGCGTAACTTGTGAGCCAGCCTCCCTGGCACACAAGCAGTACAGACCTTAATGAAGAGAAAAACTTTGATCAGACTGAATTTTCTACTACCCATGGAAGCTCCGTGCACCCAGAGGCGTGAGATGCTGCAAACCTCATGTGGCAACTTGTCTGCTGCTGAGTATGAGCTGTTAGCCTTGCACTAAAGGATGCTGAAGCCTCCTGTTCTTATATCTGCCAGGCTGCCTACACCTTCTGTGTAACCTGTGCTTTCAACAGCAGTTCTTGCAATTCTTCTCAACATATTTATTGAAAATGAAAAGTATTGTCGTTTTCATTTCAATTGACCCAGATGCCAAGACTGAACCTCTGCTCCTCCTGTAACAGTGATGCTTTTGCAGAGGTATCTGCATGGCCTTGCCTGCCACAAGCTGGCAGTTGTGGGCAGCAGCACAAAGCCCAGTTAGCTCTGCTCTGTAATGCTCCAGCACAACAGCTTTTGTGTGCAGAATACAGACATGCTTTTGGGTGGCAGGATCTTCCTTTGGAAAAAAAAACACTGTCTAGAGGTGCTGGGGAAAGTCAACCAAGCTGACTTCAAAAAACCACACTCGTATTTTGCTTATAACTGTGGTTTTGGTAACTTGGATTCTAAGGATTAAAAAAAAAAAAAAAGGCATAATTCATCTTTGAAAGATCACCAGCAGTTTGCAGTTTAGCCAACTAACAACACTAATAGCTTCAGCTACAACAGCTCCATGAAAAAGGAAGAAATCCATCCTCTCCTTGTAACTTTTCCAAGTGCTGCCATCAAACAAATGGCAATTTCCCCTTTCTTTTGCTCCTTTTTCAGGTTTCTCTCTCCCACACCACCAAGTAAAACACCCACTGACATGTAAGTGTCAAACGTACACCAAGAATTAGGCTTTTATAATCCTCTTGGCAACAACTGGGATATATTAACAAGGAAGAGAATGTGGAAGCTCCCGGACATCAAGGCAGTTTCACTTTAAGCACGCAGCACAGGCTGTGTGGGAAGCTACAAGACAGCTCCTAATGACAGGTTTTGATGCTGCTCAGAATTTTTCAGGGCTCAGAAATGGCTGCTGGGATCCCAGGAAGGGTCCGAATCCCCTCCTATGCTTTACCTGCGTGGTCTGTGCGTATCCTTGGGCTGGCTGTGGTGCGTACGCGCTGTAGCTGCAAAATGAATTTAAAGATGTTTATGATGCATTCCAGTACTTGTGCAATACAGATATCACACAACAGCTTTTACAGCCAAAAGCTTTCTGTTCAAGTGTTAAAGCAGCACATAATCCAAAGGAAAACCAAAGGGTTTGCAAAGCATACCTGAACTAAGACTAAATCACAATTACCGCACACTTACATCACAGCTTTTTATGATAAAAGGCCATAATGCTACTTACCCCTGCTGAGCTGCAGCTTGGCTATAGGTGCTATAATCTACAAGAAAAGAAAAACAAAAACAGAAAGGTTGACAAAGACTTAACAAAATTAACAGTGTGGGAGCACAGCAGCTGGAATTTCCTCCAGCAACTTGAAAGAACTGCTATAAACCCCTGGAAATCTCGTTTCAAAAGAGCAAGGTAAATGCATTTTCTCAGCCTGTTTAAAGGAAACAAAACCTCTCTTCCCTTTATTGTTTCTGCTGTCTGCAGCAGCAACTTTGATCTCAAATGACCCCGCTTTAATTTAACTGCCATTTTGGATAGCACCCAAGGGGACTGGTAGTGGGGTTTGGAACAAAAGTAATGTGGGGGCTGACACTTACAAAACCCCCTGTTTCAAAGGGCCAGGTTGCAAGCCCTTGGGTCTGTAAGAAACACAGCGCTTCAACTATTTAACTCTCAAGGACACAAACGCATCACTGGAAAGTTCTCTTTTCCTTAGGAGGGATCGAGACCAGCAGCTGGCAGCAATTCCTTCCCCCAAGCCCCAGCCCATGCCAATACTGAGATTTAGAGCAAAACTGAAATCCAGAAAATCCAACCAAGAAAAAAAAACCCTCTCCTGAACTGGCTTGCTGCTAGGGATGGAAAATGCATGCACACAGCAATTACCAGGCTATATTTGACATGATTACAGCTCCTACGGGCACGCTTTCCCTCCAAGCCACCAAGTGTTTCCAGTTCCCACCTAGAGCAAATGGCAGCAATGAATCCATCCCTAAGTCCAAACCTTTCCTGGAACACTCCTCCAGCTCTCCCAGGACCGGAAAGGTCCCAAGGCCAGAAGATCAAGAACAGGTTCAGACTTTTGCTCATAGCATCCTGAGCTGGACTTAGAAACAAACGTGAGCAGAGCTCTGCTCAGAGCCAGGCAGCCCCACACAGAAAAGGGTTCTGGCCTTTCTGCTGCCACCACACCTTGTGTTGAACTGGTCTCTATTGAAAAAAATGAGGAGTGTGAGTTTGGAGAGCATGCATGAAGACGACCTACAGCCCTCGATTCTACCTAGAGCACAACATCACTACCCTGCGACCACTGCAGGTGATGGAGCACCAGGAATCACGTTAAAAATACCGTTTTCATCCACCACAAGCTTTTCATAAGATCACAGAATAGGTCGGAAGGAGCCTTCAATACCACCCAACGGGCTGGTTGTCCCCACCAGCTCAAGCTGCCCATCCCTGGCCTGGAGCAGGCCTGTGGATGGGGCACACACAGCTCCGTGCGGCCTGAGCCAGCGCCTCACCTCTCCTCTCAATAAAGGATTCCTTCCTAACGCCTCACCTAATTCTCCCCTATTGGAGTTCAAATCCCTCCCCCCGTCCTGTCGCTATTAGCGCCCGGATCCACCCGCACGCAGCCCTGACCACTGTGCTCACCCACCCGCCCGCGGTGAGGCCCGGGCTGCGCTACACGCGGACAGAAGCCACGCAGCGTTTCCTGACGGCCACAAACCCGTCCGGCCGAGCGCCGGGCCGGGCCCAACGAGCACAGCCCGAACAGCGCGCGGCGATCGCGGCGATCCCACGCACCGCAACAACGCGCTGCCAACCCCAGCGCTGCCACAGCTCCGCGCCCAGCCGCTCCTGCTCCCAGCCCCGGCCCTAAAGCACCGCACGGCACGGCACGGCACAGCACGGCACCGCACCGCATCCCGGCTCCCGCCAGGCCCGGCCGCACCGCCGCAACGCTGAGGGCCCAACGCCCCCCCTCAGCTCGGGGTGCCCTCAGGCCCAGGCGCCGAACAGCGGCTAAAGGAGGCGGCAGGGCCGAGTTGGGCCCGGCCCGCAGCCCCGCGGGCCGCCCACCACGCCGGGCCCTCCCCTCCGAGCCCGGTGCCCGCGCTCCCCCCGCCCCGTGGGACGCACTGATCCGCGACGCCCGGCGCGGCGCCGCTCACCCGTCGACGCCATTTTCTCTTCTTCCTCCTCCGCGCTCCCAACGTCCGGCCGCCGCGGCCGCCCCGCGCTGCGCATGCGCCGCCCCGCCCGGCGGGACGCACCACTACGGCCAAGCGGCGGGGGGGGAGGTGCGGAGAGAGGCCGTGACTCGGGCTCGGCGACGGGGGGCGCTGCGGTGGGCGGAGCTTGGGGCTGTCCCCCCGCGCTGAGCAGCGGGTGGTGCGGCCCGCCGCCGTTACGGAGCGACGAGCAAGGGAGGCGCGAGGGGAGAGGCGGGGCTTCGTCGGGGGCGTGGCCAAGGGGGGCGTGGTTAGTGTGACGTCACGTCAGTTGGCGGGATGTGGGGTGCAGCCGTGTCGCGCGTGGTGTCCCATAGGTGTCATAGAATCGCATGGGTGTCCCCCCCTCGGTGCCACTCACCCGCGTCCCCACCCATAACAGCAGTGACACGCAGCTCTGGGGACACCTTTAATGCCCAGGCAGTGCCAGGACAGCACACGGGATGCAGCCCCACGAGCACTGGGGTGGCCGTGGGGGCCCTGTGCCCCCCCAGACTGGGGTGCAGAGCAGCAGGGCCAAAAGCTGGGAGGTCCGACCGGCGCGTTGCCACCGGGTAGCACCAGGACCTCCATGTACACAGCGGGGACACAGCGGGGCTGCACTCTTAGGGCTGGCCAGGGAGAGCCTGGTGGGTGGGGGGTGAGCGGCGACGCTTGGCACGGGGGGGGCTGGGTGCTGGTGGACCCCCAGGGCCGCTGCCTGAGCCAGGTTCAGGTTCTGCAGGAGGAAAGGAGAGAGCTGTGAGGCCGTGGGGTGTGGGGTGCCACAGCCCCAGCTGGTCCTCAGGGACCCTTGTGCCGCTGTGGGGTCCCGAGGCCATCAGGTCCCGCATATATCCCCACAGATCCCTGTGCCCCCATCGGGTGCTGTCCACCGTAGGGTCCCCAGACCACCATGTTCCTCCACCCCCATGAGGTCTCCTGACACTGGGACATCCTTGTCACCACAAGGTCCCAGCCCACCATGTCTCCATCACCATGAGGCCCCCATGGCACAGAGCAGGCTTTGCCCTCCACAAAGGTTCCTTGGACAAGTTTCCCCCATTGCGGCACAAAGCTGTCCCCAAGTGCCACCAACAACCCAGACACCTCCCATTCTGACACTGTTTGGGGACAGAAGGGGGCAGCTGGCCCTGGGTGTGCCCCCAGCTCCATGTGTCCCTTCACAGTGTCCCCCCACCATTACCACCCCAGCATCACCCCCACACCCCAAGGGATGAGGACCCCTGCCTGGCACCCCCGGTTGGCACACAGGGATGAGGACAGAGCCCCTGCAGCAAAGCACAGCTGGAAAGGGGGGACAGCAGGAGGGAGCAGCTGGCTATGGAGTCAGCCTCAGTGCAAGGGGGGCTGGAGGCTCCTCCAGGGTCTCCTCTGGGCTTTGAGATGCTCCTGGAAGCCCCATGGTCTGCACGGCCCATTGATCCCTGCGGAGCTCCCAGGTGTCCCTTGGAATATGGAGCCACTCTTTGTCCCTCTCCCATGAAGGCCACCAGGGACTCCCTTGGTGTGAGAAGGGCACTGGGTGGATTTCTTGCACCAAGAGCAGCTCCAGTGCCTCCTTTGATCTCCTTGGAGAACAACCTTGATCCCTGGGGGATCTCCAGGGCCTTCCTCAACTTAAGGGACTCTCCATGGTCTCCCTTGGTCCAAGAGGGACTCCACAGTCTCCCTTTAGCCCAAGAGAAGCTCCAAGTTCTCCTTTGATCCTTGGGGATCTCCAGGGTCTGCCTTGGTCCAGGAGTGTCTCCATGGCCTCCCTCGGTCAAAGACTTGCTCTGTGGTCTCCCTTGTTCCCTGGGGCTCCCTCAGCCCTTGGAGCAACCCCTGGGCCCTTGGACACATCCAAGGCCTCCCTCGACCCAGGAGGGTCCCCTTGGTGCAAGAGAGGCCCTCAACCATCTCTCTCGGTCCAAAAAGGTCTCAATGGCCCTCCATGATCCTTGAGCATCTCCAGGGCCTCCCTCAGCCCAACAGTCTCTCCCAGGGGTGGCTCTGGGGTCCCTCTCCATCCCTCCCCCTGCTGCTGGGGGGACATGCCTGGCTGACACGGAGGGTAGCGGGTGGCGGTGCAGTTACCTGGCCAGATGATGGCTTCCAGGAGGGTGACCCTTCTAGCCAGGACCTCCAGGCGGGCCTGCTGCCGCAGCAGGGCTTGGAAGCTACTGGCCTGGTGGAGAGTGAGAGAGCAGAGCAGAGCGTGGTTGCCCCATGGCACAGCGCGGGCGCAGCCGGGCCGGGGGTGCGGTGCAAGCGTTGGGGGTGCCAGGTGTCCCAAAAGGGTGTGGGGTCTCCCGTGGTCCCAGGGGGATGTGAGGGGCTCTCCTGTCCCCGTGGGTCCAGGGAGGGGGCACTCACTGAGGAGTGCTACCCCTGGCGTGGGGGTGGGGGGACACATGTGTCCCCATGGGGCTCAGGGAGGGGGGCACCTGCTGCTCCCCATAATGGAGCACATCATGAATGGAGGGGACCCCTGTGCCCCCCCGATGGCTACTTCCTGCGCTCCCCCTACTCACCATAGAGCCCAATCATTGTTTCCAAGATTAAAACCCTCTCTGCTAAAATCTTCAAAGCCTCGCGGAGCTGGTGTAAACCCTCCCCCTGCGGAGGGAAGAGAGGAGTCAGGGGGGAGCCAGGGGCACCCCCAGCCCCGCCGCCCCCTCTGTGCCCAGTGCTGCCTGCCTAAGCCCCCAGAATGCGGGGGGCAGTGGGTAGGGAGGGGGTGCTGGCCACACCATGGGGTGGGAAAACAAGCACAACCCAGGAACAATGGGGTCCCAAGGATGAAACACAAGCACTGGGCACATTTGGAGACCCCCATGCCACCGCTGAGGTCTCAGGGACAAGGTGCAGCAGGGGACCCCCATAACGTTATTGGGATGCCAGGGGCACCAGGTGAGCGCTGAGTACATTTGAGGACCCTCATGCTGTTCTTGA
The DNA here is from genome assembly GCF_039878825.1 of Excalfactoria chinensis. Lineage (NCBI taxonomy): Eukaryota > Metazoa > Chordata > Aves > Galliformes > Phasianidae > Excalfactoria > Excalfactoria chinensis. Next base: position 1,522,976 of record NC_092840.1, on the reverse strand, counting down.
GGTCTCAAGGACAAGACATGCACTTGCACAGTTAGGGACCCCCGTGCCATCCCTGGGACCCCAGCCACACAGTGAGCGCTGCTCACAGCTTGGGACCCCCATGCTGCTGTTGGAGTCCCAGGGACATGACATAGGAGCATTTGGGTACCCGCATGCCACCCCTGTCCCCATATCTCCCACCACTCACCCATGTGCCCTTGTCACCCGGCTCGCCCTTGGGGCCCGGCTCGCCCTAAAACACAGAAAGGAGAAGGAGAGGCAGAGGGGGAGGGCAGAGGGGCCACCTTTGCCCCAGCACAGCCCCCATTCCTGGGGGGGCCCACGTACCTGTGCCCCATCCTGCCCACGGCTGCCTGGCTCTCCCTTGGGGCCCTGGGGGGGAATAGATCATGTCATTATTGAGGGGTGCATATGGGGTAGAGGCACCTATGGGTGCTCCTACTCCCTAGGCTCAGTGCTGGCTGAGACCCCACCCAGCTCATCACACTCACCCTGTCTCCTTTGTCTCCCCGGGGACCGGCAGCTCCGGGTGCCCCAGCTCTCCCCTATGCAGTGACAGTGACGGTGCCATCAGCACTGGGGATGTGCCCTCTGGAGTGCTCCCCCCACCCCAAAATGCTCCCAGACTTACATCAGGCCCTGGGGGGCCGGGCAGACCCATGGGTCCTGGGGGGCCGGGGGGTCCTGCAAGGAGAGTGAGGGGACACGGCTCAGCATAGTGCCCTCTCAGAGCTGCTGCTCGGGGGGTGATGGGGGTGAACTCACCCATTGGCCCCATGGGTCCAGGGGGGCCAACGGGCCCCACAGTGCCCCCAGCTGCTTCAGTGAAGGTGTTGGAGAGGAGCGGGTCCCCTGCAGGAGAGGTCAGGGTGGGGTGGTGGGTGATGACCCCCCAGCTCTGGGAGGGTTCAGCTGCTCTGCTGGGGTTCAGCCCCTGCTCGTCCCCCAGAACCCTCAGCCCCATCCTTACTTGGATCAGTCAGCCAGGGCACGGCTGGCCCCACAGGAGCAGGAGGCCCAGGGGGGCCAGGGGGGCCGGGCAACCCCTTTTCTCCAGGGAGACCTCTGGCTCCATCATGGCCAGGGGGACCGGGGGGACCTGGGGGACCTGCAGGGAGGAAAATGAGGGTGAAGATCAATGGGGGTTAACAAACTGGGGAGACTGAGTGGGCATACCCTTACCTGGGGGTCCCGATGGACCCTTCACTCCAGGAATGCCTGAGGGTCCCCGTCCTCCTGCATCACCCTTGGGACCAGAGGGGCCGGGGGGTCCCCGTGAACCAGGTCTGCCTGCAGGGAACAGCATCCTCAGGGGGGATCTTTCCTCCAGCACTGGGTGGCACTGCCACCACCGATGGCAGTGAGTGCAGTGGGCTGTGGGACAGCCACCCACCCTTACCTTCATCCCCTGGGCTCCCCTGTGCAGCTGGGGACCCCCAGAGCTGCCCAGTGTCAGGACTCCTACCCAAGCTGTCACCTTTGGGTGTTGGGGACGTGGGGGCTTCTGCCACTGAGAGCCGGGCCACCTGCGGATGAGACAGTGCTGGGGACAGTGAGATGCCACCCCTGGTCCCCATGGCCATCAAGGAATGGCGGGGCGGGGGGGTCACCTGAGCCTCGAGGGTGGCCAGGCGTGCTGACAGCTCCCCGACGTGACTGCAGTTCAGGCACCCTGCAGGGGACAGTGCAGGGCTTGGGGTGCACCCAGGACCTCGAGATATTTTTGGGGGTGTGGGGCACCGAGGAGCTGCACCCACCTGAGAAAGCCGTGGGGCGCAGGGGAGAGCGACGTGGGGCGGTGCTGGGGCGTGCGGCATCACGCAGAGCGAGGAAGGTGTGGGGGTCTGTGAGGGGAGAGGGTGTCAGGACCCCCCTGGGCATCGCTGCTGATGGGAGAACCCCCTCACCCCAAACTGGGGAGGGGGACGAAGGGAGTTCTGCTGCTTTCTGCCCCATCTCTGCTGTTGGTGAGCCCCAAACCTAGTCATGGCCCTTGGCCAGACCCCCCCAGACCCACGGCCCTGAATCATATTCCCCTTGAACCCATGCATGGTCTGCCAGATCCCCCCCAACTCACCACACAGTGCTAAGCCAGATGCCCCAAATCCCATCCGTGGCCAAAAGCCAGAGCCTCCACACCCAGCCATCCACTATAGCACTCCAGATCCCCTCAGTCTGTCCCATAACCCTGAGCCAGATTCCCCCAAACCCACCCATGCCCACCAACCAGATCTTCCCAATCCCAACGATGGTCCTGAAGCAGTGACCCCCTGCTCCCCATTCCTAGCTCCCAATACCACAGACCAGCTCTCCCCATCCCCAGCTCAGGGGGACTACAATGTGGGGTCCCACTAAGGGGAAGTGAGAACACAACATAGCACAGAAGGGGCTGGAGCAGATCCATGTCACTGAGCCCCCCCACACTGTCACCACACCCTGGCACGGCCACCCCCAATGCTGCTGGGGACAGCCAGCACAGCCCTAAGCAGACCCAGATGTGGGGCACTCAGCCAATGGTGAGGAGGAGGAGGAGGGGAGAACTGAAGCACGCACAGAGGAGGAGGAGAAGAGACTCTGCCACCCTCGTGCTGTTGCCACCCAGCTGGCCCCATGCTCTGGGGGTGGGCTGGGGATGTGTAGCCCCCGCCTGCTAACAGAGGCTGACAGCTGCCAAGGACCATGCATGGCACAGGCTGGCACCCATTCATTCACTGTGCATAGACGCAGCTGCCTGGCTGCACACAGGGACAGACAGACAGGCAGGCAGACAGACAGGCATCCCCTTATGGGCGCATCCACCCACCCACAGGATGTCCATCCATCCATCCCCCACTGACACCCCATCTGCTTTTCCATCTATCTGTCCATTGGCACTGCTGTCCAACCATCCATCTGCCCACCCACCCGCACAGAGGGTTGTCTACCCATATGCCCACCTCCTCACCCACCCAGTGGTGTGTCTCTCCGGGTGCCACCCATCTGCACACAGGAACATCTATCTGTCCAACCATACGTCCATCCATCATCCATCCATCCATCCATCCATCCATCCATGCAACCATCCATCTGTCCATCCATCCACCCACTCACCAACCCACAGGAACATCCATTCACTCACTTAGAGGAATGGACATCCATCTGTCCATCCACCCATTCACTTACCCACCTACAAGAACACCAATCTATCCACCCACCCTTCCCTCCCTCCTTCCATCCATCCCTCCATTCCTCCATCCCTCCATCCATCCATCCATCCATCCATCCATCCATCCATCCATCTGTCAATCCCACCCTCCATCCACCCATTCACCCACAGGAACATCCATCCTTTCATACTTCAGTCCTTCCCTCCCTTTCCCCCTCCTTCCCTTCCTCCCTCCCTCCCTCCCTCCCTCCTTCCATCCATCCATCCATCCATCCATCCATCCATCCATCATCCATCCATCCATCCATCCATCCATCCATCCATCCATCCATCCATCCATCCATCCATCCATCCATCCACAGGAACATCCCTCCATTTCTTCCTTCCTTCCTTCCTTCCTTCCTTCCTTCCTTCCTTCCTTCCTTCCTTCCTTCCTTCCTTCCTTCCTTCCTTCCTTCCTTCCTTCCTTCCTTCCTTCCTTCCTTCCTTCCTTCCTTCCTTCCTTCCTTCCTTCCTTCCTTCCTTCCTTCCTTCCTTCCTTTCTCCCTCCTTCCCTCCCTCCCTCCCTCCATCCATCCACCCATCCATCCACACATCTAACCACGCATCCAGAGCCCACCTTCCTCGCAGTTGGCCCCGCTGTGCCCAGGGCAGCACTTCCACTCCAGCGCCGTCAGCGTCCTGTAGGCCACCCTGTACGCGGGCCGGATGATGGTGCGGTAGCTGCTGGCACAGAGCAGGCACTGCTGTCACCCCCGTGCCACCACCCCATGGCTGCAGCTCCCAGCACTCACTGGGGTCTCACCTGCCCCCACCGCAGCCTGGCGGCCAGCGGCAGCCCTGGAAGACACGCTGCAGGGAGGTGCCGTTCTGCACCAGGCACGTCACCGTCCTCGTCACCATGTAGGAGCACCAATTGCTGCAAGAGAAGACACCGGTGCCACCACAGGGGTCCCACTCTGCGTCCCCAGAATACCCCATGTTCCAATGGGAGCCGGTGGGAGACTCGTCCCTTGATGTCCCCAGGGTGTCCCCCAGGTGTCACCCATCCTTGTGGAGATGCTACCTCAGCTTTTAGGTGGGTGCCCCCAGCATGGTGTCCCTACACAGGCTCCACCATGGCCACTGCCCACCACCAGCCCTGTTGTCCCCACACAGGCTGTGTCTGGGGATATGAGTGCCATCCATGTCAAGGAGGAAATAGGTTCCCAGGTACCCCATGGGGGAGAACTGGGACCTTCCAGCTCCTTATAGGTGTGAACCAAATCCCCCAGTGCCCCAGAGTTGCCCCATAGTACAGAACCAAACCCCCCAAGTGCCCCATAGGGGGATGCTGGGACTCACCAGTGCCTGACAAGTGACCCATGGGGAGGAGATGGGACCTCCAAGTACCCTTCAAATACCCAAAGGAGAGAGCTGTGACCCCAGAGTGTCCCCCAAGTGTCCCATAGGATAGAACCGAGCTCCACAAGTGCCCAATAGTGGAGAGCTGGAACCCCCCACTGACCTATAGGGAAGACCCAAACCCCTTGAAGATGTATGCCACCTTCCCTGCCTGCACAGTCACAGTTTGGGTGGAAAGAGGAGCTTTTAGTGCCTGCGGGGAAGGAGGTGGCTGCGGCTGGTGGCAGCGTGGGGAACAATTGTGTGGGATGTGCCGGGGGGACGCAGCGGGGCAGCACAGGGCTTTGTGGCTGGGCAGCATCCCAGCTGCACACTGAGCCACCGAGTGGAGCGATGGGGATGGCTGGAGGGGTCCAACTGCCCCAGTGCTGTGCCCCCCAGAGCTGTCTCCCGCTCCCAGTGCTGGCATGGGCTGGGGATGATGCCAGCCCCGGCGGTGCCATAGGGATGAGGATGCGTCCCGACCCGTTCTGGCTGGCAGGGAAGTTGGGGTGGGTGCCAGCAATGAGGGAACCCCCACAGCTCAGGGCAGGAGCCAGCGGCGAGGCGTGTGGGTGCTCGCATGGCCTCAGCTCACCCAGCCCACCCGCTGCGGGGCCATTCGTGCACTGAGTGTGCCCGGGCTCTGCTCTGGGTCCGGCACCTTCCCCCAGATTCGTGCCCCTCTCTGTGTATGTGGGACCCGTGGGTGGGCCATAGGGGGTGGTCAGGCAGAGGGGTCTGCCCGGGCTAGGCCAGGAGGGGAAGGGGAAATGAGGCAGCTTCTGCCCGTCACTGTGCCGAGCTGAGCGGAACCGGGAGGTCCCGGCAATCCGGTGCTGGAGACACCGCCAGCGCCAAAGGTTTCCTGTAAACAACCCCCCCGCCACCCCCGGCAGGACAGGGACCATAGGGATAGACAGGGACTGCCGCCCCCAGCAGCCAGGCACTGCGTTCCATTGTCCCCACTGCTTCCTGGGCACAGGCAGAGCCATGGGGATGGGGCCAGGCAACCCCCAGCCGTGAGGACCCCCCGTGACCCCAGTAACCCCCGGCAAGCTCCGTAATGCTACAGCGCCTCTGCACCCGGGTGGCTGCTCACCCCAGCAGAGACAGCAGCCCCGCTGAGCCCTGCCAGCCCTGGTGACCCCCACACCCCACAGCCTTCCCACTCCCGGCAAACCCAGAGCCCCGCTCCGCACCAAGCAGCCCCTGGTGCCTCCAATGTTCCTTTACCCCCCAACCCCGGTGTTGGCACCGCCGGGTGTCCAGCATCCAGTCCCATGCCGTGCCCGCTCCCCCTGACACCCAGAGCTCCCTGGTGCTGCATCCCCATGCCTGGCACTCAGACCCCACCCCCGCTCCTCCTCCCCGCTCTCCCCTGGTGCTGGCCCCCCCAGTGCCTGATCCCCAGACCCCATTGCTGCCGGTACCACCAGTACCCAGTGCTCGCTGCTCTTCGGTGCTGGTATCACAGTGCCCGGCACACAAAACCCCCAGCGCGCTGTGCTCCCCACCCAACGCTCTCTCGGCGCCCGATTCCCTTACATCCCATACGCGATGCCCCCATCTCCCCATTGCCCCCCGTTCTCGTTGCCCTCTCGGTGTCCCCCCTCCCCCCGGCGCCGGTACCTGCGGGGCTGCACGCTCCAGGAGCCGGCAGCGGGCGGCAGCAGGAGGCAGCAGCACAGCCCCATCGCCAGCGGTAGGGGCGGGCAGCGGTGCCCCCCCCGGGAGAGGCCCTCCATGCTCCGTTCCGTTCCGCGCTGCTCCACTCAGCTCAGCGGGGCACCGGGGGCCGCGCTCCGTGCGCGGGGAGGAGCGAAGGGGAAGGGATGGAGGATGGAGGGGGAGGAGGAAGGGACCCCCCCCCCACACACACACACACACACCCCGCTGCCTTCCGCCTCGTAGCGGGTGGGGGGAGCGATGTGGGGGGCGGCTCCTGGGGGGTCGGGGGGGTAGAATGGGAAAGGGAGTGGGGGGATATGGATAGGGGATATGGATGGGAGAACTTGGGTATGGGGCCATGGGTATGGGGGATAGAGATGAGGGAACATGGATGTGGGGGACATGGATATGAAGACATGGATGGAGACATGGATATGTGAGCATGGATATGGGAACGTGGATATGGATCAGTATGGGGGATGTGGATATGGAGATGTGGGTATGGAAGGGCATGGATATGGGGATATGGAGGCTTGGGTGGGGGGGAACATACATATGGGGGACATGGATATGGAGGGACATGGATATAGGGAGCAGGGATATGGAGGGCATGGATGGGAGGATATGACCGGGGGACGTGGATATGGGAGCATGGGTATGGGGCACATGATTATGGGGGGCACATACTGGGGAAGTGGATATGGGGGATATGGATTGATGCCGTGCATTGGGGTGTCACAGATCAGGGGCTGTCATGGGCTGGGCAGTGATGGGATGTTGGAGCAGTGGGGGCAGCTGTGGGGCAGGAGGAGACCCTCAGCCCCATACAGTGTGAGTGGGGCTGTCCCTGTGTGGGAACAGCTTTGTGGTTCTTGGTGTGGGGTGCACATATATGTGCACGTCTCATGCTTTTGCATGTCTGCTGTTCTGTGTGTGCACATGTACACTCATACACATGTGCATTTGTGCCTGTCCCTATGTCCCCATGCACGCATCCCTGTGCTCATCCACCCGGGGTGCAACAGGCTTCCAGGTGTGTGCACATGTACATGCATGCCTGTGCACTCGGCAGTGTTTGCATGCAGGTAGCAGTGTGTGTGTGTGTGTGTGTGTGTGTGTGTGTGTGCTACCCCGGGCTGTGTGCATCCCAGTGTTTGTGCTGCTCTGCTTGTGCTTCCGGCTGCTGTTTGCAAATAATGTGCGTGTGGTCCGCGTGCTGGAGGCGTGCAAAGAGCAAATGTGTGTGGGTGGTCCCTGCTGGGGGCAGGGGGGGGGGGAGCGTGTGTGTGGGTGGGGGGTCCTGCAGGCAGTGTGTGATGTGTGTGCATATGTGTATGTATGTGTGCACATGTGCATGCATGTGTGTGTGTTCTTGTGCGCATACATCTGTGCACATGCATGTGTGTGTACATATGTGCATGAAGTTGTAGGTGCGTGTGTTTGCACACACATGTGTGTGAAGGAGCAGTGGGGAGTCCTGGTCCCCTTGTAGTGTGCAGCAGGGTCCCACCCATGCCCCCCCTATTAGCATGGTCCCCCCATGTTCCTCCCTCCCCAGGTAGCCCTGCTCCCTGGCCTGGCTCTAGCTCTACACGCCATGTTCCCATCCCACATCTGTGTCCACACGCCATGTCCCGTGTCCAGGTCTCTGCTCTGTCTTCAGGTCCCTGTGCCATGCCCCCATCCCTCCTCCATGCCCCTACACGTCCCAGATCCATGTCCCCATGTCATATCCCTGCTCTACATCCCCATGCACAATCCCATCTCCATGTCCCCATGCCATGTTCCTGTCCCATCTCCATGTCCCCATGCCATATTCCTGTCCTAGCTCTGTGTCCAAGTGTCCTATCCCAACTCAATGTTCCCATGCTGTGTCCCAGCTCCATGTCCCCCCATTATGTTCCTGTCCCAGCTCCATGTCTCTGTGCCACATTCCAGCTCCATGTCCTCATGCCATGTCCCAGCTCAACATTCCCATGCCGTGTCCCAGCTCCATCCAGCTCCACCGCCCCACGTCCCACCCCAGCTCCATGTTCCCAAGTCGCATCCCAGCTACACGTCCCCACACAACGTCCCCGCTCCAGTTTCACACGTCCCAACCCCACATCCCCACACCGCGACCCCACGAAGGACCAGCCCCAGCACCGCCGCGCTCCGCGTCTCTCCCCACGCTACTGGTCCCACGGGAGAGCCTCGAGGGGGGGGGAGCGGGGCCGTTCCCGAGGCCACCGGAGGGCACTCCTGGCCGCCTCGCGCGTGGGAGCCCCCGGCTGAGGTCTCAGCGTGCGCCCGCATCCCCCCCGCCGCGCGTCCCCGCCGCGCGTCCCCGCGTCCCCGCGTGCCCGTGGCTGCCAGGCGCCGGCAGAGCGCTGCCGCCTCCCGGCCCCGCGCCCGCCGCCCTCCGCCGCCGCTCCCGGTGCTGCCGCTGCTGCGGGGCCGCTGCGGCTGCGGCCGCCGGAGGTTAGTGAAGCGGGGCGGGGGCGATGCGGGGCGGCGGCGGCCATGGCGGGGAGGGAGAGCGGCGAGCACCGGGGGGCGGCGGGCACCGGGGGTACCGCGCACACGGGAGGGGCACCGCGCAGCGGGGGAACCGAGCAGCGGGAATGTTATGGCTGGAATTTCGGTGCCGGGGGGGGCACCGTGCGGCGGGGGGGTCCGCGCTGGGGGCTGTCGTGGGGTGGGATTATCGTGCAGCGGGGTTATGGTGCGCTGGGGGCACCGGGGGATGGGCCCGGCTTCGCATGCCGCTCGATGGACCGGGGACCGAGGTGGGGAGCAGAGTGGGGAGGGGGGTGGTACTGGGTCTTGTCCCCGGGGGGTGTCCCCGAGGTTTGGGCCCCTCCGGTTGCTGCGGTGCTGGGGGTGCCGGCTGAGTGCACGGATGCACACGCATATGTGCGTGTCTGCTTGTGTGTGTGTGTGTGTGTGTGTACAACTGTTTGTTGTCACGCTGCTGTGGGGCCCTACGTCTGTATGTCTGTTTGTCCGTCTGTCTGTCTGCGCAGGTCCCCGTTGCTGTTTGTGTCCCCTGTGCCAGCGCATGGCTCTGTGTCCGTCTGTCTGCCTGTGGCTCGCTGTCAATGCAGCTGAACCCTCCCCACCCCACGTACAGGGCCCACGGGGCTGTGTTGGTGGGCAAGGAGCTGCCTGGGGGGGCGTGGGGGGCTCAGGACACGCTGTCCAGCCTGACCCCATCCCGATGCCTGCAGTGCAGATCATAAATCAACACCAGATGAGCAGGAGGGCCGCGGGTTCCCGGGCGCACAGCCGGCTTCTGTGGGGCTTCTCGGGTTTTTGAGCCACCCCCCCCCCCAAAGCCTTGACCACAATTGTCCCCACGCTGCTTGTCCCCGCTGTCCCCCTCTCTGCTGTCACACCTGAGGCTGGCAGCCCGCCACACTGTCTGGCTGCAGGCACACGGGGCGATAGGGACGGTCCCCCAAGGTGCCACCGGGGAGGGCAGGGATGCAGCACTGCGTGGCAGCACTCAGAGCCACCTCGACTGTGACTGAGCGGTGCTGTGGCCCTGCTTTGCAGGTGATGCCCTCAGAGCCTTGGAGCAACCAGTGACATCGGCTGGAACAGAAGGGGAAAGAAGAGGAGGGGATACCTGAGAGTGTCCTGTCCCCACTGAGCCTGGGGACACTGAGATGTGCCAGCACTGCAGGGAGGATTAGCGGTGCCCGGTGCCCTGTGCCAAGTGATGGCTCACCCCAGTCTGCCGTGGTGGTGGCCCTGGTGGAGCAGGACCAGGTGCCACAGGGCTCTGGGTGCCACCTCCCACCCCTGCTGAGCTCTGCAGTGGGGACAAGGACGTTCCACCCCTGTTGTCTGTCCCCTGGCCATGGCACGGCGCTGAGCCACTGTCCCCAGCCATGGCACGGCAGGGCACGGGGGCCCTTCTGGGCTCTGGGACTTTGGGGTTCCCACCCCAAAACCTGGCCCGCGTGGTGGTCTGGGAGTGGCTGAACGAGCACGGGCGCTGGCGGCCCTACTCAGCTGCTGTCTGCCATCACATCGAGAACGTGCTGAAGGAGGATGCCCGCGGCAGCGTGGTGCTGGGCCAGGTGGACGTGCAGCTGGCACCCTACGTCATCGACCTGCAGTCCATGCACCAGTTCCGGCAGGACACGGGTAAGGGCAGGGGGCTCTGTGGGCACATGGCTGGCCAGGGGTCTACTGGGGGTGAAGTGGCTGTGGATGTATGTGTCTGCCCTTTCTGTGAGCCTTTGTTGGAGGGCCTTCAGCACTGCTCTTCCTTCTTCTGCAGTCATTTGTTCCTCTGCCCATCCATCAGCCATTCCGTGGCATAGCTATGTGTCTTTGTATCCTTCCTTCCTGTGTCCTTGCTTCATTGCTTTATTGCTTCATTACTTCTTTCCTTTGTCCCATGTATCCATTCATCCATCCCTCCATCCATCCATCCATCCATCCATCCCTCCATCCATCCATCCCAGTGTGCATATATGTGCTGTGTGTCATTCTATTTAAATTACCCATCAATCCACCCATCCTAATGAATAATTGTCATTCTATCCATCCATCCACCATTCCATCCCGGTGTATCTTTACATACTTGTCATTCTGTTCATGTATCCATCAAGGTATCCATCCCCATGTATATTTGTCATTCCATCCAACCATCCATCCATCCATCCATCCATCCATCCATCCATCCATCCATCCATCCATCCCACCCTCCCTTCCTTCCTCCCTCCATCCATCCCCCCATCTATCCACTCTATCCACCTCTTTCAACTCATCCTCTTCCCCACCTGTCAGTCTGTCCCCTTCTGTCTGTCCCCCCCCCCAGTGCAGCCCCCACAAGTCTCCTCCTGCCTTTCCTTTCCCTTCCCTTCTGTTGTCCTGTTGGGACAAAGGGAACCAGGTGGCCCCACTTTGGGGTCTGTGGGGATCACGTGCCCCCCCTTGAAGAGCAGGGCTGCGGCGCACAACCAGGACAGGTGTCCTCGAGGGAAATCAAGCCCTGTCCCACGCTGCCTCCCGGCCCAGACCCCATTAACCATGACCCACTAAAGTAACTTGTGCCAGCTGCACCCCAGGAGAATTACTTGGGATGGGGGATGGATGGGGATGGTGCAGGACCCCCTGCTGGGAAATGCTCATCTACAAGGTCCCTAAATGTCCCATTCCCTGGACAGGATGGTTCTGGGTGCTGCTGGAAACATGTGCCCATGGTGGGGTGGGCTTGGGATGTGGTGGGATGTGTGTGAGATGGAGTGACCCTGTTCTGAGCAGCCAGGAGGTGTGTCTGCAGGATGTGCACACAGCTGGGGTGAGATGCAGGCATCAGAGGGGCTGGGATGTGGATGCAAGCGGGATGGGAGATGCAGGGCATGAGTATCAGTGGGATATGGGTACGGTGTGCTGGGTACAAGGGGATGTGGGGAGGGAGGTGGGGTGGGCAGCAGGTGCAGGACATGGATGTGAGTGGGATGTGGTTGGGATTGGGCACTGGGATGCGGGATGTGAGTGGCAGTGGGAGCTGGGATGTAGACACAAGAGAGCAAGTGGGATTTGGGCTGTTGACAGCAGTGGGCAGCAGGATGCAGGACATGGATGTGAGCAGTGTATGGCTGAGAGCCAGCAGTGGGATCTGGGGTGTGGACACAAGCGGGTAAGTGGGATGCAGGACTGGAGCGGGATGGTGATGTGAGCGTGCAGCTGACTCAGGTGAGGACTTGCTGGGCTGCGGCGGGGGCACAGACCCCATGGGGCTGCAGGCAGCGCTGCCTCAGCACCTGGCGGCAGCTGGGCTGGGCGGTGATTAATGACCCTGATTAGAGTCGTTAATAGGGCCAGGCAGTGCAGCCGGCTGGGGATGGGAGCGCAGCGTGTGGCTGAGCGAGGAGAGGGGTGAAGTGCTGGGGGTGAGCTGCTGGGGGGGGGTATGTTTGGGGATGGCAGCAGTGTCAGGGTGCTGAGTGCTGTGTCCCCACAGGCACCATGCGCCCGGTGCGCAGGAACTTCTACGACCCCTCCTCAGCACCAGGAAAGGGCATCGTGTGGGAATGGGAGAACGACAACAGCTCGTGGACGCCCTACGACATGGACATCTGCATCACCATCCAGAATGCCTACGAGAAGCAGCACCCCTGGCTGGACCTCTCCTCCCTGGGCTTCTGCTACCTCATCTACTTCAGCAGCATGTCGCAGATGAACCGGCAGACGCAGCGTCGGCGCCGGCTGCGGCGCCGCATGGACCTGGCGTACCCACTGACCATGGGCTCCATCCCCAAGTCGCAGTCGTGGCCAGTGGGCAGCAGCACGGGGCAGCCCTGCTCGTGCCACCAGTGCCTGCTGGTCAACAGCACCCGTGCGGCGTCCAACGCCATCCTGGCCTCGCAGCGCCGCAAGCTGTACGGCGGCACGGGGACGGTGCCGGTGCGGCAGAGCAGCACCTTTGCTGGTGCGACACTGTGGCCATCGGCAGGTGGCACAGCCAAGGGGGAGGCACCCAGGGTGCCTGCTGGGGCTTTCGGGTGCAGCCAGAGCACGCCCAGCACCGTGCAGCTGCCTGGCCTCAATAACCTCAACCGGCCCGGCACGCAGCGGGGAGCTGGCAGTAGCGCCCGCACCACGGTGCCTCCTGGGTAAGCTGGGATGGGGACGCACGTGGTGACCCTGGGGTGGCACGGGGTGGGCTCACAGTGGTGGGGAGGTGGCATGGAGGTGCAGTCAGATTGTTTGGCAGCACCAGTTGTCACCTCACTGGTGCTGGCACTGTGTGTCACCACCACCATAGCTGTGCCTTGCCATGCAGTGCCATGCTGCACCGTGTTGTGCCAGTCCATGCCATGTCATGCTAGCTGGAGGAGATGAGGTGCCAGTTACTGGGGGACTTGTGTCTCTGTTGTCCAGCACGAGGTGGGTCACTCCTGAGTATTGCAGTGCCACCAGGTCCCCATGGAGGCCATGGCTGTGGGGAGCTGTTGTGGCATCCTGCCCCGCAGGAAGGATCTGGCCTCGTGCTGGGAGATGCAGTTTGACGCATCTGGGTGGTGGTGACATCCTGACAGTGTCGCCTCTGCTTTGGGGTGTGTGCTGCAGGAGCACCTGTGGGTCAGGGGCAGCAGGGGCACTGGGAGCACCATGCAGTGTGGGGACATACTCTGTGTCCCTCCCACTGCTCGCAGCCACAGCTCACAGCCAGCCAGGGCTGGGGACAGGGGTGACAGAGTTGGGGAGAGGGGGGGCACGCAGGGTTACCAGGCACTCGGCGTGTTTCCTTCCTCTGTTGATGTGCTGCTTTCGCTTCCGTGTCCTGGGCCAAGCCATCCTCGTGCCAGCACGCAGCCCCCGTGCTGTGCATCCCCATGGACAGGTAGGAGGGGGCTGGAGGGATGAGGGGGCCCCACTGCCTCATGTGGTCTTGATGTGGCTGAGGGTGGCCTTGGGAGCGGGGAGCAGGGACTGTAGGTAGGGGCAAGGCTGGGTTGTGGCGTGGCCTGGGGTTGTTGTGGGGGCAGGGAGGGTCCCTGTGCAATGGACCCTTCCCTGGGGTTGGGATCTCCTCTCTGTGCTGTGGCTGCTGGGTTGTGAACAGGGATGTGGGGGCTCTCCCCACTCCCTGACACCCACAGCCATCTCCATCCATCCATCCATCCATCCATCCATCCATCCATCCATCCATCCATCCATCCATCCATCCATCCATCCATCCACATACTTATTCATCTTGGTCAATCTGTCTCTCTATCCATCTGTCCATCCACCCACCATCCCCACTCTCCCCACATCCCTGCTGTGTCCCCAGTCACCTTCTCACGAGTCCCCACAACCCCACAGCTCTTACCAAGCTGTAGCCTTGCAGCCTTGCACACATGGATGCACACCTGAGGGATGCACGCATGGGTGTACAGACACCTGCCCAGATGCACTCCTGGCTGCCCCAGTGTCACAGTGGAGAGGACAGGACCCAGGGGACGTTCCTCCTGTCTCTTGCAGGGTTCCAGCCCTCCCGGTCAAGAACCTGAATGGCACCGGCCCCGTTCATCCCGCCCTGGCAGGTAATGGGTGGGGGTCCCCTAAAGAGCACCTATGGGTGCTCAGGGGTTGGGCCAGGGATGGAAGGAACAGACAGACATCCCTGTCCCTGTGCAGGGATGACGGGCATCCTGATGTGTGCTGCTGGACTGCCTGTCTGCCTGACCCGTGCGCCCAAACCCATCCTGCACCCGCCGCCCGTCAGCAAGAGTGACATCAAACCTGTGCCCGGGGTCAGCGGCATCTGCAGGAAGACCAAGAAGAAGCACCTCAAAAGGAGTAAGGAGTTGCTGGAGGGGAAACTGAGGCACAAGTGGCGCTGTGGGGTGGGACCTGAAATGTTGGGGGTATGGCCTGAAGTGCAGCGTGCCACCCAAGGCGTAAGGCGATGCCACTGCCCGTGGCTCCTTTGTGCCACCTCCTCCCTGTCACTGTCCCCATGCAGCGGGTGGCAGGGAGGGTTTGGGGGGCCAGGATCTGATCGACAGCCCTATCCATGGCAGGCAAGAACCCAGAGGATGTGGTGCGTCGCTACATCCAGAAGGTGAAGACCCCTCCGGATGAGGTGAGCCAGCATGGCAGGAGGGCAGGGGATGGGCACAAAGCTTGTTGTGATGCCCATGAGGTGACCTGTGTCCCCACCAGGACTGCACCATCTGCATGGAGCGGTTGGTCACCTCCTCCGGCTACGAGGGTGTCCTGAGCCACCGCGGCATCAAGCCGGAGCTGGTGGGCAAGCTGGGCAAGTGTGGGCACATGTACCACCTGCTGTGCCTCGTGGCCATGTACAACAACGGCAACAAGGTGAGAGCTGACATGGGCACGGGCTCTGCGGGCACACGGCAGGGGCTGAGCGCCCACTGCGGCTGTCCCTGCAGGACGGCAGCTTGCAGTGCCCCACCTGCAAAGCCATCTATGGGGAGAAGACGGGCACGCAGCCCCCTGGGAAGATGGAGTTCCACCTCATCCCCCATTCCCTCCCGGGTTACACTGACTCCAAAACCATCCGGATAGTCTATGACATCCCCACCGGCATCCAGGTGAGCCCCCCCACGGCCCCCACCCCAGGGCTGGGTGTCCCCACGCCGCCCACTCACCCCCCTGCTGTCCCCACTGAAGGGTCCAGAGCACCCCAACCCTGGCAAGAAGTTCACGGCACGTGGCTTTCCCCGGCACTGCTACCTGCCTGACAACGAGAAGGGCAGGAAGGTGAGCAGCCCCGCGTCCCCAGGGGTGGCACGGGGAGGGGACGTGGCCGTACGGGTGGGAACATCGGGGTGGGGACATGGGGGTGGCCGTGCCGTGGGGTGGGACGCAGCGGTGGCCGTCCCCAAGGTGCTGAAGCTGCTGATCGTGGCGTGGGACCGGCGGCTCATCTTCACCATCGGCACGTCCAACACCACGGGCGAATCGGACACGGTGGTGTGGAACGAGATCCACCACAAGACCGAATTCGGCTCCAACCTGACGGGTCACGGCTATCCCGACCCCAACTACCTGGACAACGTCCTGGCCGAGCTGCTGGCGCAGGGCGTCTCCGAGGCCACCCTCAAGGACTGAGCCCACGGTGAGGGGCTCCCCGCCGTCCCCTCGGCCCTCGTGTCACCGTCCCTGCTGCTTCGCCGCCGGCACCGCGTGGGTTCATCCCACGGTGCCACCCGCCTCGTGTTCCCGTCCCCTGCCCGGCCGCCCGCAACGCGGTGCTTTCCTCTCCGCCCGCCCGGTGCCCCACGGAGCCGCGTGCAGCCGGTGCCATGTGTACGTCTCTGTGTTAAGGAATACACCGCAGCGTCCCGGCGTCGCCGCGCCACCCACTCGTGTCCCCGTGCCGCGCCGTTATAGGGAAGGGTGCTCGTGGGGCCGCACTGGGGTCTGTCCCAGGTCTGTCTGTGCTGTAGTTCTCTTCACGTGGCCGTGGCCGCGTCCCTCTCCGTGTCCGTGGGAAGGCTCGAGACGCGGTCACCACGGGCGAAGGCTTCGTGGGCCACATCCAGGTCGCGCAGCACCGCCCGCAGCCGCTCAGCGACGGCTCCGCCTGCGGCCGCATAAAATCAACGTTCCCACCCGCGACGCCCGGCACTCACTCGTGACAGCCACGGGGCTCCCCGTCCCACCCGCTGTGTTTCCTCCCACCCCTTCTTCTCCCCGACGCTGACATGCCCCGCTTGGTGGAAGGATGGGTCGTGTGCGTGTGTGTGCGTGGCTGTGCGCACCCACGCGTGTATCCACGCGTGCATTCGCGTGCGGCTGGGAGCATGCGTGTGCAGCCGAGGGGTTGGGCCTCGTGTGCGTGCGGCCGTGGGGGTTTGCTGTCCCCTGGTGGAGAAAATAGGGGTCTCGGGTGTGTCTGTGTGTGCACGTGGGTGTGCATGGGTGCATACATGTGCGTGCATATTGGGCACACATGCAACTGTGCATGTGCAACAGGTCTGTGCATGCTTGCCTGCAAGCGTGCTTATGCACGTGTGTACGTGCATGTGTGCAAGTGTGCATGCAAAGCTCGTATCCGTGTGCCCGTGTGTGCATCCATGAGTGTGCACACCAATGCAGCTGATCCCACACGGCCCCCCACGCTCCCCCTGCCACCCGTGCCCTCCTACCTCCAAGCTTCAGCTCCGGGCTCTGCACTGCCGCGCCGCTCTTGGGTTCTGCCAGCAGCTCCCTGCGGGACGAGGACACTGAGTGCAGCCGAGATGACACCCCCGGGTCCCCCCCCGGGCCGTGGCCTCACCACAGCCGTGTCGCTGCACGCTGGAGGTGCCCATAGAGGCTCTGTGCTGCCGCCGCGGGGTCCAGAGGGTCACTCCACTCATCCAGTGCCACCGCGCTGTGGGTCCGGCTGCAGCCAGGAGCTACCAGGGAGAGTGTGGGGTTGGATGGGGGGGACCCACTGGGGATACCCTTGTGTCCCCTCTGTCCCCATTACCGGCACGGTTGGGCTGCAGGCAGCAGGTCCAGCGGGCGGTGCGGAAGGTGCCGGGGTGGCAGGTGGGCAGCATGGCCCCGTTGGCACTGCTGGCATGGCGCAGAGCCCACAGCCACTGCCACAGCTCCGGTGCGCTCTGCGGGGACACAGCGTGGTGCTGGCACCCAAAGTGATGGGCAGCACCACGGGACTTGGTTCCCCATGTAGCATCTCCAGGGTGGGCTTAGGGGGTGGCATGGGGCAATGGGGGCTGGGGACACTGAAGGACAGTTTGATGGCACAGGTAGGAGTTGTTGGGGTGGTGGCACTTGGGAACAGGGCTAGCATCCCAGTGACCCAATATTGATCCCAGTACAGACTGGTCTGTACACCAGTGACCCCAATACAGAGAGAGCTGGTACCCTAATGACCTCAGTGTAGATCCCAGTACAGGCAGGGTACTGGTACCTCATTAACCCAGTACAGTTATGGGTGCTACCCGTTGATCCTAGTGTATATAGGGCTGGTACCCCAGCGATCCCAGTATCGGTATTACTGGATACCCCAGTGACCCCAATACAACGATGGGGATGTCCCCACCTTACACTGGATGTAGGTGGTGCGCAGCTGCCCAGTGCCATCCTGTGCCACCACCTGCATGACGTGGGGCTGTGGGAACGTGCCCTCATCCACGCGCTCCACCGCCCGTATGTGCTCCACTGGGATGCAGTTGTGCTCCTGGAGACCCCAGAACATCGCATGGCACTGTGCCCACAGCCCAGCACCTTGTGACAGGGCACGGGGGCCACGGGCAGCACCCACCTGGCACTCAGGGGACTTGGAGTAGGACAGAGCCTGCGCACTAAGCCAGAAGTACCGCTTCTTGAAGGCGAAGCGGGGCAGCAGGGAGGGCTCCTCTGCCTCCCTTGTGTGCAGGAAACCCTCCTTGATTGTGGCCGAGGGACTGAAAGGCACCACTGACACCATCCCCTCACCCGCTGTGGCTGTGGCCATGGCATGGAGACAACATCACTTGGGGGTACCACCACCACCCACAGTGCAAGGATGCTCCGAAGGGGACCCCATCCCTTTGGATACAGGAGATATCCCCAGGATGGGGGGGATTTTATGGTGCCCACCATGCCTGCTCACCCTGGGTGCCATCCACATCGATGAGGCTGTCCAGGAAGGCTCTGACACGAGTGATGCTGGGCAGTAGGACGGTGTGCAGCGGGGCCATCCAGGGCTCTTTGCCTGGTTGCAGCCCCAGGTTGCCGATGCTCTGCAATGCCTGCCCCATGGGAGTGGGATTTGGGGAGGAAAATGGGGAAATAGAGCAGCACAAGGCAGTGAGGTGACAACCCTGGTTGCTGCCCTGTGTTTAGTGCATGGTGACGTGGCTGGTGAGATCTCATCCCCACTGGGAACAAACCAGCTCATGGCACATGGAATGGAGGCAGGAAAGGCTTTGCCCTCCTTGGGGTCCTTGTCACTTCCTGGGGTCTCTGTCCTCTCCTGAGATCCTTCCTCCCTCCCCCCCCCCCCCCCACTCCTCCAAGGTCTTCCAGCCTCTCTAAGCTCCCCTTCCCACCTTGGCATCCTCATCACCTCTGGGGCCTTCACCCCTTTTGGTGTCCACATCCCTGCTGTGTTCCCCATCCCTCCCTATGTTCACTGTCCTGCCATGGCATCCCCATCTCTCCTTGGTCCCACATCTTCCTTCAGGTCTTTGTCCCTCTTTGGGGTCCCCTCCCTTCCTGGTGCCTTATCCCTTCCCAGGGTCCTGATCCTTCACCAAAGTCCTTTCCAGGGTCCCCATTCCTCCCCCCCCCATCCCCCCACCAGGTTCCCTGTCTTTCCATGGCAACCCCACCCTTCCTTGGTCCTCATCCATCCTTCAGGCTGCTGTCCCTCTTTGGGGTCCCATCCCTCCCTGGTACCCCAACCTCCCGCAGGGTCTCTATCCCTTCCCTGGTCCCCATCCCTCCTGGCCATCCCAGTCCCACCCTGATGCCCCATCCCTCTCCAGGGTTTCCCTGACCCTCTGAGGTCCCCACCCATCCTGGGGTCTCCATCTCTTCTGGTGTCCCCACTCCCCCTATTGTCCGTGTCCTTCCATGGCATCCCTATCCCTCCTTGGTCCCACATCTTTCCTTCAGCTCCCTGTCCCTCCTTGGTGCCTCATCCCTGCCCCAAATCCCCATCCCTTCCCGAGGTCCCCCCACCACGTTCCCCCGAGCACCTTGGCAAGAAGCACGAGTGTGCGCCCAGTGCGGGGCTCAGCGTGCTGCTCCCGCAGGCCAAAGAGCTTCGGGGTGAGGACGGCAGGGGCGAAGAAGCGGAGGAAGAGGAATCCACTGATGGCAATGTACTGCACCTCCTGCACAAGGACAGAGCTCAGCACCCGGCACTGCGCTGCCCTCCCAGCCCCGCAGGAACCCCCACCTCGTGCTGCGGTGAGGGGAAGCGCTCCTCCACCCGCCTGCGGAGCTGCTTGAAGGCCACCCTCATCAGGAGGGGGCACTTGTCCACCGAGCCCACGATGGCATCCACCGTGTCCCCCAGGTAGCCCTGCAGCAGCTCCAGGCTGCTCTCTCGCACCTGTGCTTCTGACAGGGACCCCTTGAAGGAGATCCTCCTGTGGGGATGCCACCAGCTCGTGACCACGGAGGTGGCCCATGGGTGACACCAAGATGGAGACACATCCCCACACTCACCTGCCGCGGCTCAGCTCCATCTTGCAGGGGTCCAGCTCCACGTACTTCTTCTCCTCGAAGATGCGGTTCACCACCGGCTTCAGGACGGCGTGCAGGTAGGGCAGCCCCACTGCCTGCAGGGGGCAGGAGGTCGCCACTGCTGTCCCCATGCTGTCCCCCAGCACTGTGCCATGTCCTTGAAGCCATCGCAGAGCGCTGCAGTGAAGTCCCCTCCCGAGCTCACCTTCAAGAACTGCTCCACGGACTTGGAGGCCAAAGAGTTGGAGCGGAAAAGGGTATTGGGGTCCGCTGGGAGGGAGCCCACCGTGAGCCATGGGAGTGCCCCAGCTGTCCTCAGCCTGCCCACCCCTTTGGTGGCTTCACAGCAGGTTCTGGATCACCCTGGCAGCCCTCGGGGTGGTTTCCCTTCTAGTTCCCCAGCTGAGGGTCTGCAGGAGGTGCTCCAGGCCCTGCATTTACTGGTCTGCCCCTGTACTTACTGGTTCTGGTCAGCTCACGGGTGATGACGTAGTCTAGGAAGGGCACGGCCAGATCCTGAGCCAGGAAGACCTTCACCAGCTTGGTGGCCACGTCCTGCCTGCTGTCCCCTGAGGTCACCTCCTCCAGGACAGCCAGTGCTGTGCTGGCTGCGGGCTGCGGGGAGGCCATGGGGATGTCACGCACCATGGGGACAAGTGGCACGAGTGTGTCCCCAGCCCGCAGCACCCACCTGGCCTGGGCAGCAGAGGGGCTCGGCCAGGAGCTGGATGAGGGGCTGGTAGCAGTGCTGGGGCAGGACTGTGTCCTCCAGCAGCCGCACCGTCAGCCGCAGGGAGCCCAGCTGTCCCCTACAGTGACAGCATGATGGGGGAGCCATGGCTGCACTCTGCCCCTTGTCCTGTCACTCTCCATCCTCCTTTGCCCCACACTCACCCTGGCTCCTCGGTGCTGCTGGGGAAGGGCAGGAGCTGGAACCAGCCCTCTGTGGGACCCGATGCATCCAGGGGAACCTCTACCTGGGGTACGCAGGCAGGGAGTGAGCTGGGGGGCACAGAGCATCACCGGTCCCCACATGCATCCAGACCTCACCTGTCCCAGGAAGTCATTCTTGCCCACGATGTCCCAGTCCCACACCTCCACGCTCAGCACACTGTCCCCTGGCTCATCCTCTGCCAGCTCAAACTCCAGCACCTCATCCCAGTGTGGGAAGCGGGTCTTCTTAATCACCTGCTGGGGACAGGGGAGTGGCAGCAGGGGGCAGAGCCCCAGCCTCTGGGCACCCGTTGCCACCCCTGACACTCAACCCCTGACTCACGGCTGTCTCCTGCGTGTGCCCGCAGCACGACACCCGGACAAAGGGGTCTGAGGTGCCCGAGGGGTCCCGGGGAGCCAGGTCCCTGTGGGAGGATGGGGGTCAATGGGGATGCAATGAGTATCTGGCCCCTTTGGCATGGTCCCCTGTCCCCTTGTGTCGCCATGGTTGCAGTGAGGCACCCGTGTGTCAGGTGGTAACAGGGGGGAGATGTTGGCAGCTGGTCCCTGGGGGCACAGGGCACAGTGGGGATGCTACTGTCCCTTCTGGCTGTCCCCATGGCCATCCTGTTGCCATGGCAGCCACTTTGGTCTCCATGGCAGCGGGATGCTGCTCTGCCAACAGCCTCCGGTCTGGCAGCCACACATGCGGGCACACAAACACACACACGTGTGCACACTCATGCATGCACACATGGGCACACATAGAGCAGCCCCATCCCAATCTCCTCCAAAGGCAGTGGAGCTGCCTCAGTTTCCCCTAATTTTAAAATGAATGGGGAGAAATGCCATGTGAGATCTTGTCTGCCCCATGGGAACATCCCCAGGGGCAGCACAATCCCTCGCCTCCAGTCCCCAGCCCGGCCCCAAAAAGGGCTGGCAGTACCTGAGCAGTGTGGCACAGGTGCTGAGACCCCACAGCATCGTGACACATGGGCTGCAAGCAGCAGCATCCCTGAGCACGACACAGTGGTGACCCTTCTTGGCAGCCCTGTCCCCCCACCACCACCCAGCCAACCCCATTGAACCAAACACAAACCTTGGTGGGGACACAACCCTCACCTGGCTGCGATGAGGTGGCAGCACAGCACCCGCGGGTGGCCCTGCTCAGACACCCTCACCTCCAGGTGGATCTCGCCCTGCACCTCCTGGTCAGGGTGCACAGGTGCCAGGCTGAGCCAGCTGTCAATGCCTAAGAAGAGGGGCACCGGTTGGGCACCCCCAGCATGGGGATGAGCCCCACGCCCCCCATACTCTCCCCGTGCCCCTGCTCACCCCGTGGCTGTGCTGAGATCTGCTGGTGGCTCAGCGACACTTTGCCGATCACATCATCGTGCCTGCAGGGTGACACCGATGGGGACGGCCACTCCAGAGTGGTGCTGACCCCACTGCCCACCCGCTGCCACCAGCCCCACTGCCCCCTACCCGATGGTGTCTTCATCCAGCACGTAGATGGTGAGGCCGTGGAAGCCACTGGGCAGGCGCAGGGTGAACTCCTCACCCCAAAATGGGTTCAGGCTTCTCCACACTGTGGCCGTTCTGTGGGCAGAGGACCCCCATGGGCATTCCATCCAGACCCTGTGTCCTCTCCCCATGGTCACCTACCTGGCCACCACCTCATTGTCCACCTTGACCACGCAGTAGGGATCACTGGAGCCAGAGCTAGGAGGAAAAAGGAGACACAGGGGGTACAGAACCCCATGGTGTTCTCTGAGGCGAGCACCCCAAGGGACCACCAAAGTGCTGGCCACAAAATCCATGGCCATGGGTGCACTGAGCTGCCCGGTCTCAGCTGGATGCCCTGCTTGGGGACAGCATGGGGGCCCTGGTGTCACCTCAACCTCACATTCCTGTGTCCCTGGGTGTCTGTGCCAGCGGCGCAGCCATGCCTGAGTTTCTGTAGCAACCCACTTCCCTGTGTCAGGGCGTGGGGCTGGGAAGGTGTCACGGTGACATGGTGACATGGTGACACCAGCCTCTGCCTGGGCTTAACCCTTTGCAGCAAGGTGGAAAAGCAGAGCTGGTTCCCCAGGGTGAGGGCTGGGTATTGGTTCACAGCCAACACACCCAAGGGGTGCCCAGTGTCCTCCTGGCTGGGGGCTGTGTGTGATGCTGGAGCCCCCCCCCCCCCCCAAAGGGATGCTCTGCCAGCTGTGGGGCCCCAGAAGAGGTACTGCAGCCCCCAGGTGGGGCAGTCCCAGATGGGACCCTGCTATATGGAGTGACCCCACCGGCTACGTGGGTTGCTGGACAGGGGGCAGTAAGGGGGGCATCCCAAGGGTGCAGGGCTTCTTGCAAAGGGGACCCCCAGCCATCAGCAGACCCCCTCCTCAGTGAAATGAGCCCCAACCAGCAGAGCTGAAGGCAGGAAGCCCCCAGTCTGCGGGCAGAGCGCAGCACCCTCCAGTGCCCCGTGCCCCCTGGGTGTGGGGCAGAGATCCCCAGCAGCACTCACACGTCCTTGGCGGGCAGCTCCTTCCCCTCCACCAGCCGGCAGTACAGCGAGGTGCTTTTGGCCATGGCAGCGAACTGGGGGGGTGGGCTGGGGGCTGATGGAGCAGCCCACAGCTCCGGAGAGGCTGCGAGGCCCGGCTGCTGCTTCTTCCTCCTCCTCCTCCTTGCCGAGTCCCTCTGCCACTCCTTCTTTTGCTTCCTTTGCTGCCTCTGGGTTTGTTTTCCTCTGTGCTGGAGTGCGCCGGCACGTGGCAGCGGGAGAGCTGGGTGGGCTGGCCAAAACCCCACCGCGTGGGGCTCACACGCACCAGGAGCTCATTGCGGGGTGGGTAAAGCCATGCTTAGGCTACAGGGAAACTGAGGCACGGCGCTCTCACAGAGCACCTGTTGCCCCTCTGAGTGTCCCCCCCCCCCCCCCCAGGGGTGGCTTCCGTCCCGTCACAGCCGGGTGGCAGTGGGACTGTCCCCAAGCTGGGGGGGTGGCAGGTGTATCCTCCTCGTCTGTCTGCCTGCACCAGTGCAGCTGGGGGGGGGGGGGGGGGGGACACTAGGGGACCCCAAACTGAGGGAGGATGGAGGTGGCGTGGGGGGCTTTGCCTGCTGTCCCCTCCGCTTTGTGTCATACTGGGGGGGCACTCGGTGGAGGGAGCCGTGGCTAATTCTGGGCTTTAGCAGATGTCTCCCGCGGGTGACTCATGGGAGGTATTGGCAGGTGGGTGGCACCATGTGGGCATTGGGTCCCCAGAGCGCCACCACCACGGGCTGTCACCATATGGGTGCCGTGTCTGCAGCACAGCGCTGCCAGGAGGTGCCACTTGGTGGGTGCTGGGTCCCCAGATGGGCGCTGTGTCACCAGGGTGGCACGACAGGGAGCAGCACTTTGTGGCCCTGCCGGGCGCTGTGCTGGGTACGAGCAGTGGCACTGGGTGTCCCATATGGGTGCTGCATCCTCTGCGTGCTGCTGCCACATGGGGTGCTCAGATGGGCACCGGGTTCCTGGGGTGTCCCTGCTGGGGGCGTCCCCATTTAGAAGGTGGGTGCCAGCGTGGCACCGCCAAGTGGCACTGTCCGAAGGTGTCCCCATACGGGAGCCGGGTCCTCAGGTGTCACTGCCGTGCCGTGTCCCCCTATGGGCACTGCGTTGCCAGAGGGGTCACTTTGTAGGCGCCTGCTCCCCTCAGTGCCAGCCCGGCTCCCAGGCCCACCTCCCCGCGGGGCGGTGCCGACAGCCGGGCCACGGCGGCCGTTCCGTATCGCAGCCCCCGCCCAGAGCGGGGCGGGCCCGGCGGAGGGAGGCGGAGGCGGTCGGCGGGGCTCGGTGCGGCCCGGTGCCTCCGAGGGCCGGGGAGGCCGCGCCCAGCCCCGCAGGCCTCCCCGGGGCGGGCGGGCCGCCATGAAGCCGAGCGCAGGTAAGGCCTTGGGGCGGGAGGAGCGGCCTGGATGGGGTGGGCGCGGGGACAGGCCGGGCCCCGAGCCCGGTTCGAACCCTGGCCCGGTTCGGGCCTCGGGCCCAGGTGAGGCCCGAGCCCGGCGGTGACCCGCTCTCCCTCTGCCCAGAGGAGCCCGTGCTGCTGGCGGAGCTGAAGCCGGGCCGGCCCCAGCAGTACGACTGGAAGTCGAGCTGTGAGACGTGGAGCGTGGCCTTCTCCTCCGACGGCGCCTGGTTCGCCTGGTCGCAGGGTCACTGCCTGGTCAAGCTGATCCCGTGGCCGCTGCAGGAGGCTGAGCTGTGAGTAGTGCCGGCAGTGCCGCCGGGTGAGCTGACGGCCCCGTGCCCTTCGCCCATCGCCCCTCTGCCGTTTCCCTGCAGCTGCAGGGCTGCGGAGCGCAAGAGCCACAAAGCCGAGACCAAGCGGAGCCGAGTGGGAGCCAAGGAGAAGACGCTGGAATGCGGGCAGATTGTGTGGGGCCTGGCCTTCAGCGCCTGGCCGACCCCACGGCACCCTGATGGGGCGGCGGGGCTGTGCTGCCAGGTGTTGGCCACCGGCCTCAACGATGGGCAGATCAAGGTGTGGGAGGTGCAGACAGGTGAGCTGTGCTGGGGTGAGGTCAGAATGCACTGTGTGCTTGGGTGGAGATCTCTGCTCTGTCCTTCCCTAAGTATTGCCTGGGCTGCCGCCCCGTCCCAAGCAGAGTGTGGGTGTGAGGGGGGTTGACGTGGCTGCTCTCCACAGGACATCTTCTCTTCAGCCTTCTGGGGCACCAGGATGTTGTCAGGGATCTGAGCTTTGCTCCCAATGGAAGCCTCATCCTGGTGTCGGCATCGCGGGACAGGACCCTGCGCGTCTGGGACCTCAACAGGGATGGTAGGAGAGAGTGGGGATAGCCCTGGTGCTCAGTCACCCCTTTCTGAGGCTTGTACCTTGCTATGGGCAAGGAAAGGGCACAAAACCACCTTGGAAGGGGAGACAGTGGGAGAGGGGTCTGGGGTGGTATTTGGGGCAGAAGTGAGCATTCTGGGACACAGCAGCAGGGGCTTTGCTCCCAGGCAGGAGCTGAGAGCTGCAGGAAGGGGTTGCAAATAGAATCACAGAATGGTTGGCTTGGAAGGGACCTCACAGCCCCCCCAGCCCCTGCCCTGGGCTGGCTGCCCCCCACCAAATCAGGGTCCATCCATGGCCTTGAGCACCGCCAGGGATGGGGATACCCACAGCTCTCAGGACGGTCTGGGTCAGCACCTCACCATCCTCTGCGTAGTGAATTTCCTCCTAACATCTCACCTAAATCTCCCCTTTTAGTTTAAAACCCTTCCCACTACTCTAATCACTGCCTGCCTGTATAGAAAGCTAGTCTCCATCTTTTCTATAAGCTCTCTTCCAGTACTGCAATAGAGCACGTGGGTGTGCTCAGGGAATCCCCTCGCCCTGCATGCCTTTTCCCTCTCTGGAGCAGAGCTGGGTGAGCAGGTGAGGCAGGAAGCAGCTCTGTCCCTCCTGACTCGGTGTCTGCTGTCCCAGGGCGGCAGGTGCAGGTGCTGACTGGCCACGTGCAGTGGGTCTATTGCTGCTCCATCTCCCCTGACTGCAGCATGCTCTGCTCAGCTGCTGGAGAGAAGTCGGTGAGTCCCAACAGGGAGGAGCCAGTCCTGTTTCCCACTGGACCCTGCGTTCCCTGTGCGCTCCCCATGCAAGAAGGGGAAGGTGAGAGCCAACCCCTGGAGCATACCCAGCTTCAGCTCCCCTGTGCCCCACAGGCACTGCTGTGGAGTATGCGGTCCTACACGCTCATCCGCAAGCTGGAGGGGCACCAGAGCAGCGTGGTGTCGTGTGACTTCTCACCAGACTCAGCGCTCCTCGTCACTGCCTCATACGACACCTGTGTTATCATGTGGGACCCCTACACCGGGGAGCAACTGAGGACTCTGCGGTACGGAGCTGGGGGCTGTGGGGACCTCGCAGTGGGGAGAGACATAGTGGTGCTATGGAGTGCGGTGGGGTTGAGCGTGGCCTGGGCCTGTTTTCCCCCCTGTACAGCCACGTCCCCTTGCACTCAGCACTGGAGCATAGAAGTGATGTCCACACCAGCTCCCTGCGGTCGGTCTGCTTCTCCCCAGAGGGCCTGTACCTGGCCACGGTGGCAGATGACAGGTGAGTTGAATTCCCTTTTGAGGTTTCCAGTGGGAAGGAGGATCCAAAGAGGACACACCAATGTGCACCAGGGGCTTGGGGCATCCTAGTGGGGAGCAGACTTCACGTGTCAAAGAGACCGCTGCACCCAGAGCCCTGTTTGTGCAAGGAGCAGCAAGATCAGGGCCTTGTCACCTACCTGAGCAATGGATGTGGGCTTGCACCTGTGTGCTGTGCTGTCCCACCCCTGCTGTGCCCTCAGCACAGTCACTTGGTCTGTCATCCAGCTCAATTCTGCAGGAGCTAATGCTTCTGCCTTGCTGCTGAGATGTCATGTTGGGGGGGAGGGGGGGGCTCTAGGACCATAATGGAAAACCCTTTTCCCCATGATGTGCATTCAGGTGGCCCCAGAAGCTTCATTTTAGCTGCAGGCACTGCCTGGCATCGTGTCCTTTTCTCCTTAGGCTCCTGAGGATCTGGGCGCTGGAGCTGCGATCTCCAGTGGCGTTTGCTCCCATGACAAATGGTTTATGCTGCATGTACTTCCCTCACGGCGGCTTCATTGCCACAGGGTGCGTATGTCTGCTGGGGGAAAGGCTGCAGGGAAACCAGCCTGGGAGCAGGAGCTGGGATGGGGAACATGTGGAGTTATTGCATGCTCGGAATATTTGGGGCTATGATTGTGCTTTCTTCTCTCTGCGTGGTGTTGGGTGTTTGCTCAAAGCCTGTTTGGGTCTCATTGCAGGACCAGAGATGGCCACGTCCAGTTCTGGACTGCTCCAAGAGTCCTCTCGTCACTCAAGCACTTGTGCCGCAAAGCCCTGCGCACCTTCCTGACCACGTACCAGGTCCTGGCGCTCCCCATCCCCAAGAAGCTGAAGGAGTTCCTCACCTACCGGACCTTCTGAGGTAGCAGAGACACGGAGGTGAGAAGCCCCTCTGCCTTGTGGTAGGGCTGGCTGCCCCACAAAGCACCGCTGGCTTGTGAGCTGTGGGGCAGGACTGTTGTTCCCCTCGTTTTGGGGCCGTCTGTGAACGTGGAGGTATTTTCTTGTGTAATAATACTAGAACCCAGCAAAAATGCTTGCAGAGTGCAAGGGGCACGGCACAACCTGGGGATGGCTCTGGTCCCCCTGTCCCCCTGCTATCTGCAAGTTATGGGTGAGGTGCTTTTGCTTCCAAGTGCAATGTTGTGGGGTGAAGACCAGCAGCTGCAGTCTGAGCAGTGTTTGTCAGTACGAATTTGGGGCCGCAGCCATCCCTGATAACAGCACCCTGTGCCAGGAGCAGCCCATACCTCGGTTCCTGGAGGGATGTGGGCTCTGCTGTTCTCAGGGTCTGGGCTTGATAAACCTGAGCCAGTCTCTGCAGGCTGAATGACAGCAATGACAGAATAAAAGATGATTCCTCACACCTTCCCTCGTTGCTCGTAGAGGTGAACTGGGGAGGCCTGGATGGGGCTCAGGGCCCCCAGCCCTCCTGTGCTGCAGCTCTGAGTCAGTCAGAGCAGCAGATGGGCAGTGGTGGGTGCTGGGGAGGATCCATCCTCGTGTGGAACTGTGAGAGCAGGACACGGCTTCGTGCAGCCCCCTGCTTTCATTCCTCAGTTGCTTTTCCCACCCCCACGCCTGCCTGTAGGACTTGGCACCGAGCAGCTCGCTGGTGGCGTGCAGACCTGCTGTGCTGTGCATGCAGTGGGCTCGTGTGTGTGGCTTGCTGCAGCTGAGCTGGTGGCTGCAGGGACAGCATGTGCAGCATCCCCTGTGTGTTACCAGACTGTGCAAGAGCCCTGGGCTGACCCCAGCTGGTGGAGAAGCTGGGGAATGTCTTCAGAGCTGCACCCTGGGACGCTTTCCTTTGCAAGCAGTTAAGCCTACAGAGCTGGTGTTTCCTTAGTGCTTCAGGAAGCAATGTGACCTACAAACCCACATACTACCATTGTCACAGGGGCTGTCACTGCACGGAACTGCTCTGTTCCAGTGCAGCCTCCCTGCCTTGCTGCCTGAGCAACAGGGCAGCACAAACCTCAGCCCCAGCCTGCCACGTTTGTTTTCCTCAGCATGAGAGCACTGGGGCGGTGCTGCCCTGCACAGGAGGGCCCCAGGAGAGCTGCAGCCCGTGTGGGTGTGACAGCTGCTCCACTGCCCACCAGCAGCGTGGTTAAGCTGTGCTGAGCTCCACAAGGTTGGCTGGGTTGTACTTGGAGCTCTTCCCCTTGTGCTGTTGCGAGCAGTGTGGACCCAAAGCTCAAGCCAGGAGCTGTTTGCAATGGGATGCAGGCACGGGGGGAGGCTCCACTTGCTCCTTTGTGCCACTGCGATAGGGGGAGAGGGAACAAAAGACAACTGCAACAACCTGCTTGCCTTCAGAGATGTTTGTATTTCCCAATGAAGCATAGATGCAATGCTGCCCGTCTTTTGTCCCTTGGGCTGCGTGCGGGAAGGAACCACAAAGTACACAGAGCAGACCTGGGCCAGCCCCAGCCCGACTCATGCTTCGGCCACAATCAGGTCCCTGGTGTCCTGGAATGCTGCGATGAGGGAGCTCAGCTGCAGCTTCTCGCTGGTGCCTGCAGCCAGCCGGTACCTGCAGCAGGAGGCACAGTCAGTTCAGCTACGTGCAGCTTGGTGGAGCAGACAGCACACGGATGTGCACCAGGGATGTGTCTCCCAGCAGCAGCACGGAGCAGGCACGGCACGTTAGGGGAGCAGCACCCCAAAACGTTTACTCACTCAATGTCTGCCATCTTGATCAGCAGCTGGATGCGGACTGAGGGTGGGAAATCAACTGCAGGGAGAAAGTGATGTGAATCAGTGCGGAGCTGGAGGCAGTGTGCTGGGAGCCAGCCCCACGGACCCCCACCTCTGTGCACAAAGAGGTGGATCTCGGTGAGGATGTCCTGCAGAGCCAGGCCCTTCAGTGTCTTCAGCTCCATGATTTCTGATGGCAGCGAGTGAAGGGGCTCCTCATACGTCCCCTGCACCACCCAACACCCCAGCAGGGAGTGGGACCCTTCCCAGAGAGCATCATGAACCCACCCAACCCCTGCCAGAGCAGGAGGCAATAAGGAGCAGTTATGGCAACGGGGCTTAAACCCAAAGCAGGGGGACAAAGGATACTGTGGTAGGCAGCGGAGAAGTTCTGGTTGAGCATCCAGTCGAGGATGTTGGCGATGTCGGCCTTGAGGGGGTGTCCTGTGCAGGTGTACACGTTCTCCTCTGTCACCTTCCCGAAGGCCATGGAGGTGCTCTGAGGGAGAGGAGGAGGGAGGAAGAGCTCTCTGCCCATGGGCCGGTTGTGGGGCAGGTGGTGGCAAATGGTACCTGCAGGATGTTGAGGGCTCTGCGCATGTCACCGCTCGAGAGCGTCACCAGCGCCTTCATCCCGTCCTCACTCACGTCCACCCTGTGGTGGGAGATGGGGCTGCAACGCCTGGCCCTGGGGGGGAGCAGGGCGCAACGGGGCCCCCATCTCACCCCTCCTCCTGGATGACGTGCTGCAGCCGAGGCACCATCAGCTCTGGGGTGAGGGGCCCGAAGCGGAAGCGGGTGCAGCGGGACTGCAGCGCGGGGATGATCTTGGAGAGGTAGTTGCAGATGAGGCAGAAGCGCGTGTTCTCGGTGAACTTCTCAATCACTGCATAAGAAGAAGGGGGGGGGGAGGCTGGAGCCGTGCCCGTGTCTGCAGCCCCGTGTGATGAGGGAGCAGCAGGAGTGCCCCCCCCTCAGCCCTGACCTCGACGCAGAGCGTTCTGTGCATCCTGTGTCATGGCGTCAGCTTCATCCAGGATGACGAGCTTGAAGCCTTTCCTGGGACAGAACGAGATGAGGGAGTTTTGCTGCCAGCCGCCCCTCGGAGGCTGCAGGGCTGGGAATAACGGCACATAGAGATCTTACTTCCCAGTGTGGGAATACTCTGTGCACTCCTTTCCCCTTTGGGCCGGCATCCCTGCCACCCTGCTGTCCCCATACTGCTGTCCTCATCTCCTTATCCTTATCCTTATCCCTCCCCCCTGCATCCTCCTCCTCCTCCCCTTTCCACCCAGGTGCCCCCCACCCACTTGAAGATGGTCCTGGTGCTGGCAAAGCTCAGGATGGGCCCTCGCACGATGTCGATGCCGCGGTCATCTGATGCATTCAGCTGCAGGGATGGAGGTGGTGATGGGGGGGGCGCGTGGCTCCAAAGCTGGGTGGGTGCCCCCCCCACCCCCAGGACCCCCCTCGTACCTCCAGCACCATAGAGCTGAACTCCCTCTCGCGGTAGAGCTGCCGTGCACATGCCAGGATGGTGGAGGTCTTCCCGGTGCCGGGGGGGCCATAGAGCAGGAGGTGGGGCAGCCGGTCCTCAGTGATGAACCGCTGGACTGGGGGAGGGCACGGGGACTTGGGGGACATGGGGGACATGGGGCCTTATGGGGCTCACAGGGGATCAGAGGGCACAGGGATGTGGCTGGGAGTATGGGGCCTTGGCATGCGGGTATAGGGGTATAGGGGCATGGAGGGCATAGGGGATTGGGGGGTGCAGTGGCTTGGGGGGGCTCAGAGTTTTGGGGATGGCAATGGGGAGGGCAATGGCAGGGTCATAGCGGCTTGGGAGAGGGCACGGGGAATTAAGGGACGTGGGGGTGTTACAGGGGACTGGGTGCAGAAGGGGTTGGAGGGACATGGGAGGGTCCAGGGGCTGGGTGGGGGCACGGAACTGGGAGGGGGCACAGGAGGGGGCACAGGGGCGTGGGGAGGAGCAGGGGTACGTGGGAGGGGGCACGAGGCGGGGAGGGGGCGCAGGGGCCGGGGGGGCTCCGAACATCCGGTTCGCGGGGTCCCGCCACTCACTGGTGCCGAGGATGTCCCGGTGCGACACCAGCTCCGACAGCGCCCGCGGCCGGTACTTCTCCACCCTGCGGGGCACAGCGCTCAGCACTGCGGGGCACAGCGCTCAGCACTGCGGGCACGGCGCAGCACCGACCCCAGCACCGACCCCCGCCCCGCGCCCCCCCGTCCCGTTCCGCACCACGGCAGGTTCCTCCCGCACGGCCCCGCCATGGCCCGGCGCGCGCGCGGCCTCGCGAGAGGGGAGGGAGCGCGGGAACCGCGGCGAGGAGGCGGGGCCTGGAGGGGGCGGAGCGCGGGAACCGGGGCTGTGGGCGCGGGAACGGGGTGGCGCGCCGCTGGTGGCGGGAGCGCGAAGGTGCGGCCGCGCTGAGCTCGGCGGCGCGCCGGTCTGCGCTGGGTTTGGGCAGCGCCGAAGCGAAGCGGGTGTCCCCTCTCGGTTCTCCACTCTCGGTTCTTCCCTCTCTCGTGGCGCCTCGTGGCGCAGCGTCTGTTTTCCCAGGCATTTCCTCCCCCTGCCCCGTAATTAAAGGGCGCGGAGCCCAGGCTGAGCTGCACCGTTTGCCCATTATGGAGTGTCATTTATCTCATGGGTGGTGCCGGCATCCTCCTCACCTTGGGCTGCTCCATCCCCACTCCGTTCTGTCGGTGCACACTGATTGAGGAGCGCTGTCTCCCAGTAGAGTGGCTCAGACCAGCAGCCCCTTCCACTCCCTGCAGCACTGGGCCTGGGGGGGGCTCTGCTCCCACAGCCCTGCAGGAAGAGCAGCCGGGCTGAATGAAGTAATTACAAGCTACATTTTATATAAACTGATTGTGCTGAACACAACTTCTGGTTAAGAAATGAAGCGGTTGATGTTGCTGAGTAACAATGCACACATCTAGCCCATTTACGAAATCCAGACGCCGATAAAGAAGGAAATGAATAATTCAAGCTGTCCAAGATGGTACAATAGGAAGGCACAGGGCTGCTGGTCCCAGGCCTGCTCCTGCCACCTTCAGCACGCAGCCCCCACTGAGCTGGTGTGGGCAGATCTCTGCGGGCTCTCACATTCTGACCTACCTGCATGCCCTGCGTTCTGTTGTGTTGTGTTCCAGGCTATTCTACTCTACTCTACTCCATCCCCATCTCTATCTGACCCCCATCCATCCCCACCCCCAACTCCATCTCATCCCCATTTCATTCCAATCCCACCCCCGACCCTATCCCACCCCAATCCCATCCTATCCTCATCCCCATCCCATCCCATTTCATCCTCATTTCATCCCATCTCATCCCCATCCTTATTTCAACCCATCTCCATCCCCACCCCACATCACCCCATCCCTATCCCCATCTCCATTCTCATCCCAATCCCATCCCTATCCCCATCCCCATTCTCATCTGTCATGGTTTTGTGCTGACATCATCTCAATTCCATCCTATCCTCATCCCCATCCCATCCCATCCCATCCCATCCCATCCCATCCCATCCCATCCCATCCCATCCCATCCCATCCCATCCCATCCTTATTTCAACCCATCTCCATTCCCACCCTACATCACCACATCTCTATCCCCATCCCCATTCTCATCCCAATCCCATCCCCACCCCAATCCTGTTCTATCTCCATCCCCATCTCCATCCCCATCCCATCCCCATCCCCACCCCCATCCCATTCCCATCTTCACCCCCATCTCCATCCCCATCCCACCCCCGTCTCCACCCCCGTCTCCATCCCCATCCCATCCCCATCCCACCTCCATTCCATATCCACTTCACACCATCCCATTCCCACCCCCATCCCACTCCCCTCCCACCCATTTCTAAAGGGCACACAGCAGGACATTCTGTGCCACATGGGACCACCCCATCCCACCCTTCCCTTCCTGAGAGTACAGCACCCACGTACAGCATCCAGTACAGATGGGTGTTATGGGAAACAACATCTGAGCACAGAGAGCCGTGCCCTGTTATCTCTGTGATGGTTACTGAAAATCCCCATTAACAACAGGAGCCATCAGGAGATAACATGTCCCAGTGTTTTGTTTTTCCCTTAGTCAGTGACAGAAATCGCACTGCAGTTCAGACCCAGGCAATATTTCAATATTTGCCTTCACAAACTGCCCACGAGCAGCAAATGCTCACACCTTACCCCTGGAAGGAAGAAAAAGACCTCTGAGATCCCTAATCCTGCCCCCCGCCCCCCCAGCCCATCCCTACCGTGCCCACCAGAACCCCCCCATCAATTGCACCAGGACCCCCTGTTGCACCAGGACACCCCACTGCATTGGGGTCCCACACTGTACCATAGGCCCCCATGGCACTGTGATCCCACAGTCCCCCACATTACCTCATAGCCATCCATTACCGTACAGACACCTGTTACCCCATAGCCCCCCATTAGCCTCCACCCCCCCAATATCCCATAGCCCCCCACTACATCTCAACCCCCGTTTCCCCATTGCCCCCCACTATCCAATAGCTCCCCAACACCCCATAACCCCAATATTACCCCATAGCCCCCCATTACCCAGTACCCTCCCCATGACCCCATAGCCCCCTACTCAATGGCATCCCACCCCTCCCCAGCTCCCCACAGCCCCACAGATCCCCTTACCCTCCAGCCTCTCCCCGTCGCCCCGCATTATCCTCCAACCCTCTTTACCCCAAAGCCTCCCACCACCCCATAGGCCCCCCAATATCCTCCTCACCCCATTGCCCCTCAACGCCCCGTCGGCCCCCCCTGCCCCGCTCCTCCTCCCATCCTCTGCAGCTCCCCTCCCCACCGCTCCCTCCGCCGCTCCCGTCTCTCAGCGCCGCGCTCTCCTCTCGGTGCGGTGCGGTGCGGAGCGGCGCGCATCCAACGCGCGGCCCCGCGCTCCCGGAGCGCGCCGCCCCCGCCCCCGCCCCGCCGCGCCCGGAGGAGGGGGGGGGAGAGGCGGCCGCACGGACGGGCGGTGGGCACGGCGGGGCGATGCTGCGGGCCGGGCCCCGGCGGGGCTGAGCCGCGGGCTGGGGGGGGGGCGGGGGGGTGGGCGGCCAAGGGGGGGGGGGACGGCCGGGGGAGCGCGGGGGGGCGGGAGGGAAAGGGGAGGGGGGGGGGGGCGGCGAGCGATGGATGAGGAAAACATGACGAGGAGCGAGGAGCAGCAGCAGCTGAGTTTGCAGAAGGCGCTGCAGCAGTGCGAGCTGGTCCAGAACATGATCGACATCAGCATCTCCAACCTGGAGGGGCTCCGCACCAAGTGCGCCGCCTCCAACGACCTCACGCAGAAGGAGATCCGCACCCTGGAGGTAGGGCCGGGCCCCCCCCCCCCCGCCCCCCCCCTTTTCTATCCGTACACCCCCCCCATCCCACCCCTCCCGCAGCCGCCGGCTCCCGGTGCCGCCCCCCCCGGCCCCGCCGGGCTCCCCGCGGCGCTGCGGAGCGGCCGAGTGAGGCTGCGCGCTCTGCAGGTGGCCGAGGGGGGACCGCGGCGCCGGAGGATGCTCGGCCGCAGCTCCCGGGGCGCACCGGGCCTCCTCCGTGTCACCGCCGTGTCCCTCCGGCGTCCCCACCGCCGGGACCCCGCGTCCGACCCCGAGCTGCGTCCCGCGGCCTGGCTGCATCCCTGCCGCCTCCTGTACCCTCACCGGGCTGCGTCCCTTCGGCCGGGCTGCCTGCTCCGCACGGGGCTGCGTCCCCACGGCCTGGCCTCGTCCATTTCTCCAGGATCCTAAATCAGCGTGCACCCTTGGGCCTGGCTGCATCCCTTCCTTTGGGCTTCTATCCCCCCATCAGCTGCATCCCTGTGGCCTGCCTGCATCCTAGCCGTGGGGCTACAATCCCTATGGTTTGGTCACATCTCTTCCTTTGGGTTCCCAGTTCTCCATCAGCCTGCATCCTTTCAATGGGGCTGCATCCCTTGCTCCAGGCTCCGGGCAGCCCCACTGAGCTGCATCCCTGTGGCCTGTCTGCATCCTTTCCTCTTGGTTCTGAGCTCCCAGTCAGCCTGTTTCCCTTCCTCTGGGCTCACTCTTCCATGAGGGATGGCTGCAGCCCTTTGGCCAGGTTGCATCCTACCCACCAGGATCCTATGTCCCCCACCAGGCTGCACTGCCATGGCCTGGCTGCATCCCTCCCTCCTGGTCCCTAAATCCTCACCAGCTGCATCCCTTTGGCCAGGCTGCATCCTATCCATGGGGCTCCAGCCCTATGATTTGGCCACATCTCATCCTCCAAGCTCCTAAACACCCATAGGGTTGCAACCCTCCCCTGCACTCCTCCATCCTCGCTGTGCTGTATCCCTTTGGCTGGGTTGGATCCTACCATGTGGCCTGACCTCATCCCTTCTTCCAGGCTCCCCATCAGGCTTCATTCTTCCTACTGGACTGCATCTCTTTGGCCTGGCCACGTCCACATCACAGGATGGGGAAAAGATGGGGTCCCACAGAAAGGATTTTGGAGCTGTGGCAGTTTTGGGGCAGGCAGTGCAGGTTTATCCAGCTGGATGCACCCACGGGTCCCTGGCTGCAGCACCCAGTACATCCCATGGCCCTATATGGGCTAGCACCACTTTGGGGTTCCCACCTCCCTCTCATGGATGGGACTGAGGGAGTTGATGGCGGTGATGGCTCTGCTGACGGGCTCCTGGTGGCATTGTCCCGGGGCTCTGTTGGCATCAGTGGGGCCACACGTGGCCCTGAGCTGCCACTGCCACGTCCCAAGGCCGTGACGCAGGTGCGGGGGCACCGCTTGGCTGGAGTGAAGTGTGTGTGTGTGTGGGGGGGGAATTGGGCACTGCTGTGGGTTTGTTCTCCTAAATCCTCATTTCAAAGGATAAAGAGCAAAGCTTCTTGCTCGTTTCTTTGCCCCGTGGTGTGGCATCTGTCCCTGCTGGGGGGACACCGCAGGGAAATCCCACTGGGGGTCACCAAAGGGTTGGAGAGCCCTGAGCACAGCCTGGCTGCTGCCACCCCCATCACAGGGGAGTGATGTTAAGGGGACACTGCTGCTGCTGGCCCTGCTTTCTGCAGGGAGAGGCACCTGGGAGGGCACCATTAGGGGCAAGCATGCATGCATGAAACATGCACCTATATGTAAAATGCATATGGATAGACAGAGCAGCACGCATACACGTCTGCATACAGGTGCCACAAAGGCTCTGCTGCCCCCCAAGCAGCTCATTCCTGCTGCCTGCAGCCCCACAGCACTGCCCTGGGTCCCTCTGTGCTCATTACACAGGTGGGAAACTGAGGCACGGACAAGCTGAAGGGGCTGCATGGTGTCAAGGTGGCAGTGCAGGATCCCAAGCATTTGGTGTGGAGGTGGAGAGCACTGTGCTGCTCATGGGATGGCTCCTTTATGCCCATGTGGGCCCAGGGGATGCTGCTGGAACAAGAACCCACCTGCGCCCTCATTAGCGCTAACGAAGCGCCTCTGTTCTCTCTGGGCTGTGAGGCGGGTGTCCCCACCTGCAGCTCACAATAGGTGCATCCATAGGGGATCTGCAGCTTTTTCCCCTCAGATCCCAGTCCCATCCTTGCCCAGCTCCTGGTCCATCCCTGTGATGCTGGTGGCACCTCTGCCCCGTGTCTCAGCCCCGTCCCCGTGTCGGTATAGCTTGGACACCCCACTGCTCCCCATTCCAAGGAACACTTCTGGGATGGAGGTGCTTGGAGGCAGCACTGTGCCCAGTTCTGCCCGTGGCCTTGCAGCTCTATGTGGGGCAGTGTGTGCTCCAGCCCTTCTATAGGGGCAGGGAAAGGTTTGCGCAATGCCCACACGAATCTCAGCAGCGTGAGCCCCTCTGGGGTGGGAAAAAGGGCACAGTGCTTGGATGCGCTTGGAGGTAGGATAACATAAGAAGCATCCATGAGGATGGCCCCAGCTCTGTGGGGTGATGCAGAAACCTCACAAGGCTTTCTTGGTTGGCTCTATTTGAGACAATAATTTTTGGCAATAACCTCAGACTGGTTGGGAACCAATGGGGTCAGGAGCTCCTGCACCAGGGCTGGGAGGTGTTGCTCTTTGGGCCCCCCAATGCCACACCGTGGGCCCATCCATCCCACCATGCTTTCTGCACATCTATTTTTGGGGCTCTGGGCAGGGGCACAGCACCATCTAGCGCTGCCGGCGGCGGGGAATCTCCCAGCTGGAGAGCAGAGTAGGAAATCCCTGCAGGCTCCCAGGGCTCTGCTCTACATTTCCCAGAAAGGAGGGCAGGCGCTCGGTGGCGTTATTTTGGGAGCTGAGCGTGTGAGTGAGATGGCTTCGCAGTGGTGCTGGGCCCAGGGAAGGAGGTGGGTGCACACTGCTGATGTGGGAAGGGAATACAGAGTGAGCGCTGGGAGGTGGTGATGCTCCAGGCATGGGGGGGGGGGTCGTTTGGGGTCTCTTTGTATCAATACTGGGCATGGGTTGGGTCAGCAGGTGAGCAACGATAAGAGAAGGGCTGTCCCTGTCATTCCTCTCTCCTGCATTAGGGGGAACCTGTGGGGTAATGTCCATCCATCCCTAGAGAGGAGGGATTTGGGGCTGGGGATGAGATAGCCCCCGTTGATTTCCAGCTTGGTGGAGAGGGAGAGGAGGGGGCTTCCATGGGGTTTTCCCTTCTCTCACAGAGCAAGCTGGTCAAGTACTTCAGCCGGCAGCTCTCCTGCAAGAGGAAGGTGGCCCTGCAGGAGCGCAACGCCAAGCTGGAGGGCTTCCCCCAGCTCCTGCACTGGTTCCGCATCGTTGACATCCGCAAGGAGGTGATGGAGGTAGGGCTGGGATCCATCCCGTCACCTGCTGGGTTGGGGTGGTCCACCACATCTACTGAATTGGAGGTCCTTACCATCTCCCACGTTGGGAGTACCCACCCCATCATCCCCCAGGCTGGGGATCACTCTATCTTCTCCCAGGTTGGGGCCATCCATCCTGTCTCCTGCTTGGTGATCCACTGCATCTCCCGAGTTGGAATTCCATACCATCTCCCACACTGCCATCCCAGCTCACGGCCGTGGGTCTCTTGAGTGAAATTTGGCAGGGGGACAGTTGTTCCCCAGGGTGGAAGCTGCCTCAGAGCTGTGCTATAGGATCACCATAGCAAGTGGTGGTGAAAATGATGCGGGTGGGCAGCGGGACCCAATTGTTTCACTGTATGGAGAGATGTTACAAGGAGGGGGGGTGCTGGGCAGAGCCCCCCATAGCTCTGCCAGCTGTGGGTGTGGACACCCTACTGTTGTGTAGAATACATCCACACAGCTCCCCAGAACCCCCCCAAATCCCTCAGGTTGGAATGGCTCCTTGCTCCATACCCCAAGGTTCTCATGGAGCAGCAGATGCCCACAAGTGGTTTTTCCCCCTCTGTTTTTTCCCCCTTGGTAGGAAATAGCCCCCGGGCAGCTGAGCCTGGAGGAGCTGCTGGAGATGACGGATGACCAGGTGTGTGAGACCGTGGAGAAGTTTGGGGCCAACAGTGAGGAGTGTGCTCGCCTCAATGCATCCCTCTCCTGCCTCCGCAGCGTCCATAAGTCTGGTGAGCAGCGCTGGTGACCTGGGAAACGACACCCAAAGGCTTGAGAGAAGAGGGGGCTGTGGTCTGAAATAGGGAAAGGAGAACCTGTTTGGGTGCTGGGTACCAGCTTGGTACCAACTGCACACATCCCTGTGGTTGGGTACCAGCCATGTACATACCTGTGGCAAGGAGGATGGTGGGGGGGAGGCGGGAGGGGGGGGGAGCTGGGAAAGCCCTGTAGCCTCTAAAGGCCCCACCACGGAGCATCCCTGTGCTGAAGCCTTGCTCCTGCATGGTGGGGGGGGGGGGCGGGGGGGTGGAGGGAGGGCTTGGCGGTGCGGCTGCGGTGCGTTGTGGCCGGGCGGTGGCAGCAGAGATCCGCAGAGACGCAGCGGTTCTCGGCGGGGGGGGGGGGGGGGGGGCTGGAATCTGGAACGAAGGGTTTGGGGGCTGGAAATGGGGGGGCTGCGGGCAGGGGGAGGCAGAAGGGCTGGGATCCCCTTCGTGGGCCCATCTTGGCATCCCTGGGCTGTTTGTATCCCCACGTGCTGCGCTGTCTTCCCTCCCCAAAAGCATCCCTCGCAGATGAGGAGGGGGCAGTTTGGAGCCCCCCCCCCAGGAAGTGTCCGTCCCCTCTGGTGCTTCATTGCACCCAAGGGGGTGAAGGCGGTCCCTGCTCACACTGGAGCATCCCAGTGGATATGGGGGATGCAGGATGATCCCCGCTAGGGTTGTGACCCGCTGTGGTGTCATGGCAGAGCAGCGAGGTAGGAGGGCTGCAGCCCAGCCTGACATTTCCTACAGAGCCCCATCGCCCCAAAGGGCTGCTCCCAAATCCAGCTCCTGCCCGGCTTTCTGCCCTCTTCCCTTTAGCATTTTCCCTAAATCTCTCCGATATTTGAGGAAGGGCAGCAGCCCAGGCAGGCTCTCAGCCAACGCTTTGTTTAAACACCTTTGACTTTTAAAGCCCGGTGCAAACAAATGCAGCTTGACTCGCACCCCCCTCTTACCCTTGTTTTGGGTTGCACTCAGCAGAGGTTAATTCTCATTTGGAAAACGATGGGAAGCTCAGGGAGAGGCTGAGGTTGTTTGCTGGAAGCTGGGAGGCTGCAGGAGGGCACTGGGCTGCCCTATGGGAGCTCCTGCACCAGCAGCCCCTCCTGATGCCATTAAGGAGCAAGGTGCTGCCTCTCCAAATCACCACGTAAGGTCTCCTTGAGCTGCGGTGGTGGTCAATTTCTAGCAGCCCAGATTAGCTCTAATAAAGCAGCAGTGAGGTGCAGCTTGTAACCTTTTCCATCCATCTCTATTTATTGAGTCGTTCATTAGGGGCTGCTAATTTCCCAAGCCAATTCCCTGCGTAGATGGGGCTGGGAGGAGGAGGAGGGTCTCTCCTTTGCGGCTCTGATGGTGATGTGTTTTTGACTGATGGGGCCCTTCTGACCCACGTGTGTGCTGGAAGGGTCCCTGGATAGCACACAGATTGCACACACGTTGCTCCATCAAATCCAGCACTGACCCTATGTTAACATAACTGTGCTAAGCAGCAGTATTGGATTTCTCTCTGCTGTGTGCTCGGCTGTAGGATTTATTAGCAGGCCAGGGCTGGAAGTGAGAGCTGAGCAGTGTCTGTGGATGGAGCTGTGAGCTGGGGTTACTGGTGGTGTGGAGAATGGTGCAGCACTGTGTTTGTGTGCGGCCACAGGGTGATGGCAGTGGGGACTTGGGAGCCTCCATCCCAAATTCTGTCTGCTGCAGGGGAAAGCTTCGGCTTTGGAAGGGCTGAGAGTGACTTGGGATGTGAAATGAGGTTTAGGATGGAGAAAGATGAAGTGCTGGGCATCCACGTTTCAGGGCCAGCCTGTGGGGTGTGAAGTGGGAACAGGGCTGGGTGCCACGCACCGTGTCAGTGCCCACCCGGTCACCGAGTGCTGCTTTTGGGGGAGAAGCTGCCCCGAGCTCCTCAGGGGCGCCATTCCCTGGGTTTGGCGTCACTCCACACAGATCCCACTGGGTGGCAGTGTTCTCGTATGGCACAAGGAGTGAGGTTTTCCTATAGAAGGATTTACATCTTCGTTAGCTTCATTTTCTGCTTTGGAACAATCCAAGCCCTCACCCCCTTTCCCCTATCAATCTAATCCCAAAGCTTTTGCAATACCAAAGCCCTCTCCTCCTTTGTTTTACCCCTCTCTGAGCCTGAAGCGAAGTGCTCCCGTCAAAGAGGCTCAGTTAGATAATGGGGCCGGCAATTAATAACCAAACAAAGGGATGGGGGAGAGGCGCTTTTAAAATAAAGAGACGGCATTTCTTATGCTGCTTGCCTTCGAGGCGACGATCAAAAGCTGTCGGGGCCGGGAGCTCACAGCTGCTCCATCACTGTGGCACTCTGAAGTCGCAGCCGACAGCTCCTCACTCATCCCTGCACCGCAGAGACTGATAATGAGCGGCTGTGAGGTGCCGCGCTCCTTATTTTTGGTCTTTCCCCCCCTTTCGTTTCTGCAAATCGCACCGATACAAAGGGGTGAAATGAGATGGGGGTGTTGGAGCTTGGATGGGCTCTTTGTTCCCTGTGGGGTTTGGGATGGATCCCTCCATAAGGGTTTGTAGGCTGTGTAGGGCTGGCTGGGGGAATAGTGGGTCCACCCCACGGCTCTATGTGTGCTCTGTCGCAGGCGGCAGCCTCTCCAAGCAGGACTGGACCATCCAATGGCCCACGACAGAGCCGGGCAAGGAGAACCAGCCGGGCTGTCCCCCAGAACCCGCCCCGTGGAGCCGCACGCACCTCTCGGCCAGCCCAAAGCCCCCCGCCAAGTGCGCCCAGCACCACTGCCACGGCCCCCTCT
This sequence comes from Excalfactoria chinensis, assembly GCF_039878825.1. Lineage (NCBI taxonomy): Eukaryota > Metazoa > Chordata > Aves > Galliformes > Phasianidae > Excalfactoria > Excalfactoria chinensis. The sequence goes on along the minus strand of NC_092840.1, from coordinate 1,480,980 downwards.
ACACCCACGTGGACCGCCTGACTGTGGAGGGCCACCCGGGGCTGTGTCCCCCCGTGGAATCCGGCCACCGTTCCCTGCCTCCCTCCCCGCGGCAGCGACACGCCGCGCACACCCCGCCGCGCACCCCCAACATCGTCACCACCATGACGCCGCCGGGCACGCCGCCGTTGCGCCGCAGGAACAAGCTGAAGCCCCCTGGCACTCCGCCCCCTGCCTCCCGAAAACTCATCCACCTCCTGCCCGGCTTCACCGCCCTGCACCGCAGCAAGTCGCACGAGTTCCAGCTGGGGCATCGCGTGGACGAGGCGCACACCCCCAAGTAAGTGTGGGTTAAGCCCCCATCCTTTGGGGTCCCAGATGGTTCCTCTGACCCGAGGGAGCCGCGTGGAGATTTGTCAGAGTGGGGCTGAGGAAAGACTCTGGCCCAGGGTTAGGTGGGCATGGCACAGCTCTCTGGGGCAGCGGGCATGGCCCTGAGCTGCCAGCACTCGGGGAGCATTGGGACATTGCTCTGAGCCATAGGGTTTGGGTTCTGGGTGTTGTGTGTGCTGCCCAGGGAGGTGGTGGTGTCACCATCCGTGCTGGTGTTCAGGGAACGTGGAGGTGTGGCACTGAGGGATGTGGTCAGTGGGTAGGGTGGGGGTGGACTCAGTGATCTTAGAGGTCTTTTCCAACCTTAGTGGTTCCATGATTCTTTGGGACCAAGGGTTGGATTTGGTGATCTCCATGGGCCCCTTGCAGCTTGGGGTATTCCATGATGCCATGCCTGGATGTAGTTTTAGGGTGCTCCAATTTAACATCCCACCAAGGCAGGGCTGGGACCCAGCGTGCAGCCGGACCACGAGATACAAACAGGGGACAAAGTCCTGTTCCAGCTGCAGCACGCACATATCCCACACCTTCCCCAGTCTCCATTCCCGTTGCCTTCTCATCCCCGGCGTTAACGCGGCGCTCCGGCTGCTCCTGCTCTGCAGCCCGGTGCCGGCAGAGGCTGCTGCTGTGCTGGGAAGCGGACCTGTCCCCGTCCGCTCCTTCGGGCCCTTTTCGGGAGCAAACCCCAAACCTTCCAGCTCTGTGCTGAGGGTGGGTGGCAATGTGGGGTGATCCTACAACCCCCTCCCTCGTGTCCACATCCCCAGCAGCTGTGACAGCTCTCGGTGCAAGCAGTGAGGGCAGCCATCCTCCTCCCATACGGGCAGTGATGGATTTCTGTCTGTCAGTGGGAAATGATTGATTTTGGTTCCTGCAAGGCGACGTTTGGGCACCTGCACACCCCCTTCCCTCCCCACTGCTGCTGCCTTTGGTTCCCCTGAATCATTTGATCATTGCACACCCCAGGTCGTGGTGACACGGCTTCAGGGTGAGGCTGGAGATGTGCACAGAGCATGAAAGCTTTCATCTGCTGCTTCCCCATGGGGATGGGTGAGGCAGGGAGTGGGGTGCCATGACTTCTTTATGAGAGACAAAGAGAGCTCATCAACATCAGAGAGGGCTTTTACAGCAACACAGCCTTACAGCCCCATCCCCTCTGCCATCACAGCCCCATCCCTGACCACATCCCTCTGCCCAGTGCCACCTCAGATGCTGGGATGACCCATTTGCTGGCCACCAGCTGCAGCCCAAGGAGTGATTAAACTCAGTTGAAAGGGAACAAATGTTGATAGGGCATCGTTGGGGTGCTCATCTGGGGGTATGGAAGGATGGGGTGCTGCGTGTCCCAGCCTCCCCTGAGCTGCTGCAAGTGCTGAGGAGGTTAATTTTCTCTAATGGCACTTAATGATTTTCAGGAGGCAACCGCTAAATCCCGCTTCCTAATCCCATTAGCGCTCAGGGATGACAATTAGTGCGTTTAGGAGGCAGCTTCATTTTGCCCTGCCCTGCAGCAGCTGAACACGGAGCAGTGCTGCAGCCTGGGTGCTTTTCCTGCTTCGGAGAAGGGCCTTCTTGGACTCTTATCAGCTAATTCTCATTTTACGGCTGTGTGCGTTCTGGGGCAGTTTCTCTTAATGTCTTCACTTTCACGACTTCCCCTCCTCTGTGCTCCCTGCAGGAGGCAGTTTTCCTCCTGACCTCAGCCACGAGGATCACTGAAATGGAGCTTTTTGGCTCTAAATGGTTTTTTTTCCCGGCTGCACACTCGTGCTTTCAGCACATTAACCTCCTCATTACTGCGGGTGTAGCCCCATACTGCCTCTTTTCATACCCCTACCTGGTGGGACCCACCCCAGGGCCTGTCCCCAGTGGGTGGTCGTGACCACAGCAGGACCCCGGGCTCAGCTCTGTCCCCACAAGCGATATGGCTGCTGCTTTCCTTTCTATGATAGCTGACGCATTTGCTCACATTTTGCTTCAGAGCTTGTTTCTAGGGTTCAGTCCATTCTGTAAGCAGAAGCCTTCTGCATCAGGGGTTAAACTTGCAGAGCTTACAGCCTCCAGCTGCTGACCGTAACTGTGGGGCATGGAACATTACTCCTTGAAAGATCCCCTGGCTTCCATAAATCCACAATCCATAAACATCTCATGATTGGTCTTGAAACGGAAACCAAACATTTAGAGTGGCTGATAATATAATGCCCATTTAATACCTCATGAGTTCCACGGGCCATTTACATCTTTCACGGATAGTTAATGATTATTCATCAGCAAGAAGGCAAAGAAAAAAAGCCCCAAACACCAAACACCAAACCCAACAAGCTACCTCGGGAAGCAAACAGACTGTGAAAGGTCTTAAAAAAAGACATTAGCTGGGGAGCAAAAGTTGAGATGATTCAAAGCGTGTGTGTGAGCCTGGGTTAATGCCTGCAGGTGTGTGGAGGGGTGAGGCTTGAAGGGAACGAGGTTGGGAATTGCACGGAGGGCACTTGTGCAGGTGGGGTTGGGTGTGCAGGTGGGAAAGGCGGCCTGGGGATGAGCAGCTCTCCGCCCTGTGGGCATTGAGGTTGGGCTTGGATGCTGTTTTTCACTATCTGAATGATGCTGTCTGGGATGGTGACTCTTTCCAGCTCTAACCTTCTCCTTCTGCTCATTTCTGTGGCACCTGGCACTATCTAATGCTCACATCTGGCACCTCTGCTTGCGGGTGGTTGCTTCTCCATCCTATGCAATGGAAAACCATCTGAGAATGGTGCATCTGCTGTGTTCCTTGCTGTTCCCTTTCACTTTGCCTTCCTCAGGCACTGGCTCGGCCCAGGGCAGCCCTGCTGGGAGTGATCAGATCTTCAGTGGGGGCAAAACCTCAGAAGAACTGAGCTGTGCTGCCCCAATGTTAGCTGTGCATCCTCAGGAAAAAAGAGGATCCTTGCACGCCTGGATCCGTGCTGGCTGGCTCAGCCATGGCCATTGGTAGGGTGGGCTGAGGTAGGGCACCCAGGCAGGAACCTGAGAGCAGAGGGCTCCCACCCACTGCCCACTATTAGGCTGCCCCTCATGAACCAGCTCAGCAGTGGGTCATTCATCCTGCAGCCTTTGCCATAATGATGTTTTTCCCTCGTATCAATCCCAATCACTGCTCTTAGCAAGCGGATCAATTATTCCCTGTTCTACATGGGCTGCATTGAGGCAGCTCTTGTCTGGCACTGCTTCTTCCAGCCTTGGCGATGCACGTGGGCTCATGGTGATGGGGATGAGCATCAGTGACTGTCCCCAAATGCACACACAGTCCCTAGGCAGTATCCTAAGGGTTGTGTTTTCCCACTTGTTCGCTGCCTGAAGATGCAGAGACCATCCCAGCCCAGGTGCAGCAGGGAGAGCTCTGCAGAGTGGGGCCTGGGAGAGCCAAACGAGCAGCATCCCTGTTTCCAAATAGCTCTCCTGATTAATCTCTGTGCTTTGGTGGTGAGTCAGTGGAGCCGTGCACAGGTTCTGGATCACCTCCAGCCTTCTCAAAGCACGGCTCACACACCATGCCCTGACAGTGATGGGTTGCCTTCGTCCCGAGCTGGCTCTGTGCTGCCATCATCCCACTGCTCCGGGCTCTGCTTCTCCTTAGGTATGTCATTAATGTTAATTACTGCTGCGGCACTCCATCAAGAGGAGCGGGAGCTTTCACATGCTTGGAGGAGAAACTTCTCACCGTGTCCTTTAACAAGGAGCCCAGCCACCTCTCGCCACTCGGCAAGCTGTGAACGTGGTGATGCATTTAGATGGGGATCAGTGTTGGGGTGGGATGTGTGGGGCTCTCACTGCCGGCAGTGTGGTGAGGTGTTGGTGTGGGAGAAGGGCTGCAGGAGATGTCCCACCCAGAGCTGGGGCATCAGGCTTGAGCTGATCATGGAGTCATAGAACAAATGGAGTTCAGAGGGACCTTAAAGAGAATCCCTTTCCAACCCCCAGGGGCTGTGTGCCCCCCACCAGCTCAGGCTGCCCAGGACCCCATCCAGCCTGGCCTAGATCTGTTCCAGGGGCACCCACAGCTTTTCTGGTCTCTTCCTTTTCTCCCAGCTGTGGCTTTGCAGGGATGATGAGAAGAATCTCCCGCAGCTTCTTCTTTATGTGCCTCAAGTTATGGGCGAGCTCACTTTCCCTCCAACATTGTGGTCATCCCAGTGTGGGCAATGCATGGACCAGGGGCTTTGCTGGCTTCCTGGGTAGTTACAAGGAGGAAACAGAGCTGACAAGGATCTCAGGCTCCCCCCAGAATCATAGTTTGCTTTGAGTTCTCCTCTACTTCTCTGGAACAGATCTCCCCAAGCCCACAGTGCTCACAGCGTGCATCAGCTCATTGCACCCCAGGGCAGCCCACGAAGGAGAACTTCCCGTAGCCTTGTCTGAGATGAAAGGTTTGCAGCACCATAATTAGCTTAATGAATTTCTGCCTAGGGCTTTCCAGGCACGTGCAGCCTGTGCTTCCCCTCTGGTGGTGTTCATTGTGGGGAATTGCCTCCAGAAATGGGAGCAAGCAGCACGCTGCTCTGCCTCGGGATGGAAGAGGTCCATTGTGAGTTCCCCATCCGCTCAGGGCTCACCATGTGCCTTTCAGTCCTTAGTTCAGAGGTGACCATGCTGGGAAACGGAGCCAGCATCCCTCTTTGAGCAACTCCCAAGCTGGGAGGAAAACCCCAAATCCTATCACCCCACCTGTTTCTTTTACCAATTCAGGGTCTCCATCACCTGTCCCCATCCTCACCCTTCCCCACATTGGCTGAGTCCATCTGCTATCCCTGTGCTCTACTCAGAGGAACATCAAGGAAGCAGAAGTGCCTACAGAGCAGCAGGACCTCCAGGCAATTAGCTCCTCGCCTCCTCCCCGCAGCACCCTCACCGCAGAGCACACATCCCAGGGGATGACGTGGGGCTGCAGCTCCCTTCAAAGAGCCTCTGAGTGCCGTCATTTGCAGCCGTGCTAAAAAGTTCTGCTTTGTGCTCCAGAAAGAGAATAATAGATCAGTGAGAGCTGAACCTCAGAACGCAGCCATCCCGGGGAAGCGAGGACAGGCACTTGGATCAATATTTCACTGTTGACTTTGATATGGGAGCCCGCTTTTCCTGTGGCTGGAGCAGGGGGCTGTGGTTACCTCTTGTTGTAATGAGGGTAAATGCAACATCTGGGTTTGTGTTTTGGGATATCAAGGCAGTATTGCTCAATGCACACTGCCCTTCCCTGTGCCTCAGCGCTGGGTATGCAGGCAGCTCACTTGGCGCAAGCATTCAGGAATGGAGCAGAGGGAGCACTTCCTCCTGAAATATTTACCATAAGCTCAAATCCGCGGGCTTTCTTCCTTCTTGCAGCCATTCCCCATCCGTTCTGCTGGGCCAGATGTGGCCGTGTGCCACGCAGAGCTCCTTTAATACAGAATATAGTGCAGTTAAGGCAGTCAAAAGGCCATCAATCTTCAGGGCTGAATCCCAACTGCCGCAACCCAGACGGCCGCAGCCTTCAATCCTCTGCAGAGAGCTGACCGAAATGCTGATGATTCCTTTCTATTTTATTTTATTTTATTTTGAATGCTTCACCCCACTTCCCTTCCTTTAAAAGCGGCGCCGGCGTTGATAATTGGAGTGTGCTGGAGAGGAGCGGAGCGGTGAATGACACCCAGCGCGGTGCAGGCAGGTGCAGGGGCACATCACCTGCTTCTGCAAATTGCCTCTTTTTAATCTTGCTGTTAAGATAATGATGGCAGCAGGCTGACAACACATGCCTGCAGAGCAGGTACTCAGCCCGCTTGTTTATCCACCTATTATCCACGCAGGTTTTATTTGGCAATGGGGCACGGGGTACCGTGGGCTGAACAGCCCCACTCGTGTCCCTTGTTGGGTTGTTGGCCGTGGTTTTCCATCTCCAAGGAAGCAGGTGGGGCGGTGCGTGGTGTACATCACACACTGAATATTGCCTTTCCCATCGGTGTGCATTGATGCTCCCTTTGTTGGGATGCACAGATCCCATCCCCAGCCCCACACACCTGTCAGCACTGCCGAGTGCCATCACATGCCTTTTGTCCCACGTCTGCTCCTCTTTGTCACCATTGCCTGAAACCCTCTATTTCTTTCTGATGAGCTTTTGAGTGATTTTGCATAGCGGTTGGGGATGGGCCCTTGGGGTGGATTGACACCTGAAGGGATTTGCATGGAGCATCTCACCCTGCCGCACTCTTTTTATGTTTCCCTTTTAGCAAATGATAATCTGTTTAGCAAAACCTTGCATGAAATGACGTCTGTGCTGGGGACGTGTGCTGTTCTGTGTGCTGGTGGTAGGGATAGCTGGTGGCTCCGGTGCTGCTATGGGTCAGACTTTGTGCTGGAGGGGGTTGCATGCCCAAGGAGGATGTGGATGCCCCATCCCTGCAGGATTCAAGGCCAGGCTGGATGTGGCTCTGGGCAGCCTGGTCTGGTGGCTGTAGACCCTGCACATAGCAGGGGGGTTGGAACTAGATGAGCATTGTGGTCCTTTTCAACCCAGGCCATTCTATGATTCTTTGGGACACAAAGGTTTGGAGGCAATTGCTCTCAGAAAGGGAGGTGAGACGTTGGCACAGACTGCCCAGAGAGTGGTGGGATCCCCTTCCCCATGGCGGTGCAGCCCATGGGGGTGATGTGGTTCGGTCACTCTGGTGCTATTCCTCAAGTTTCACAGGCTTTGAGCCTGGGGGGGGGACTCTTGGTGCTCCTGTTTGCTTTACAGAAGGCTTAGAAAAAACTAATATGTAATAAGTGGGTTATCACAAGCTGCCCAGTGCAGGTCAAGGCTCATTTCAGTGGTCACCCAACTGTGAACGCAGAACACTGCTCTCCGCACTGTGATGTCAGACACTATCACTGCCATCTAAATAGCCCTCATCAGGCTCTGCACAGCTCTGCTGCACTGCCTGTCATTCTGCTGTGCCTCCTCCATACCATCACCTTATAGGGCTCTTATAAGGACTGCCTTCCCCTCCTCCAGTATGGGGTTACAAGTGGGGCTGGATTAGCATAGCCCTAGGTGCATCAACCCCAAAGGCAGCCTGCATCCTGCACCCCACTCTCACACAATTCTGGTTAGCCCCAGTGAGGACCTGAGGCAATGTCCCCATGCAGCTGGCCGTGGGGCTCTGTGCCCCTTCCTTTGGGGTTGGGGTGCTGTTAAGCTCCTTGCCCTGTGCTGCATGGAGCAGTGTCCTGGCTTCTCCTGTCGCAGGGAGTGCAGTTTATGGTAAACAAGCAGCAGCCAGAAGGGAGCTGCTCCGTATCCTCAGCACGCTGCTTCCAGCCCGCAAAGGTCGGTCTGTCTGTCTGTCAAGCTGTCAGCTCCCCAGGGGACACCTGTCCTCGTGAACCTCTCTGAGGGGAGGATGCTCCAGCAGCAGCATCCCACTCCCCTCCTCAGGAGCAGCAAGCCTCCTCTCCCTGTCCCCTCTTTTAGGATGGAGAATGGGACCAGTGCTGTGGTGACCCTCTCCAGTCGGGTGGCGGGGTCAGGACTTTGTGCATGTTTATTATTATTATTATTATTATTATTATCTGAAAAAAACAGGGGGAGAGAGAGAAAAATCTCTCTCTGTCCGAAATCACTCATCCTTCCTAATAACGAAAGCTGTCACCAGCCCTGCTTGGTGAGGAAATGATGCTCTCGGTAAATATTTGGTCTGGAACTGATTTATGGGTGGAAAAAAATGAGATTAGTGGTTAATCACAGCGCTGCAGGAAATGCTTTGGGATGGGCTGGGGGGAGCCGCACCGGGGGCTTCGGCAGGAACCTGGTGGTTGTGTTATGGGGTGTGTGTGGGAAGGTTGGGTTGGGGTGCAGGGGTTGGGATGGGATGGATGGGTCAGGATGGGGAACAGGGGTCAGACTGGCTCTGGGGGCCACTGAACTTCCCTTCATCCTGTTGGTTTGTGGATTTACTTGAGGGGATGGGGTTTTAGGGTTGGGATGGGTGCCAGCTGTGACTGGTATCAACAACGGGGCTGCCGTGCACTGCGTTACTGCAGGCAGTTGCCTGCCCTGTGCACCCAAAGAAGTTATTACAGGGACCCTAAAGGCAGCAGTGGCTTTTCCTGTGCAAGGAAACAATTAGCTTATTAGAGGGTGGGTTAATTTTCATATGCTAAGGCGGGCTGGCAAGTGCAGAGTGCTCATTTCCTACCAATTGGCAGGGCCAGATGCCCGGGTGCTCCGGTCAGCACTGCTGGAGCAAGGGCAGAGCAAGACCTGGAGCGGGTGGAAAAGCACGTGGCTGTTTGGGGGCCGTGGCTGGAGAGCATGAAGGGGAAAGTTTCCAGAGAGCAATGCAGGGACTTATGCCCCTCTACACCACTGCACGTCATGGTGTGCCATTGCACAGTGCAATGTAGCATGGCGCAGCATGGCATGGTATGGCATTTCCTGGCACTGCACAGCACAGCATGGTGTTGCACAACGTTTCTTGGCATTGCACAGCACAACATGCCGTTGTACAGCGTTTCTTGGCATTGCACAACTTTGGATGGTGCTTGGTTGGGCTCTGGGGCCAGATGATATGGGTTTCCCTGCTGGGCTGCATCTGGATGCACCCAGCTGCTGCTGCAGAGGTGCCACAATTCATTCCACTCCCACGTTGTTTTCAGTCTAATTAGGATTATAACAATATAGCCAGGGAACAAATGCAGTGGATTGAAGAAAAGGCTGTAATTTGGCTGCACATCAATGCTAACCATACCGTCGGCTCACGCGCTGTGATGTTAGGCATACAGGACATCCCCTGTCCACATACACGAATGATTCTTGGTAACAGGGCTATTGCTCAAAAAGGGGCTTTCTGTCCCAGATCCACTGAAGGGGCTGAACTGCTTTTCCCAGTGTCTGGTTTGGGGCACAGCAACCCTTTTTCTCCCCAACCAGCACAGCATAAATCCCTTGGGGTCTCGTGGGAAGGTCTTTGAAGACTCATGTTATTGGATCCATGCAGGCAGGCTGGAGTGGGAAATCTGAAATGTGTGGTTTAGTTTATACATAGTCTTGCCTGTAGCCAGGATCTGGGTGATCCTGGCTTTGACCCTTGTGGGTACCTTCCAATATGGGGTGTCCTATCCCATTCTGTCCTTTCCTGTCCTGTCCCATCCCGTTCTATGTTGTCTCAACCCATCCCATCCCTATTTGTATCCTTTTCCTATTTGTATCCCATCCCTATTTCTTTTCTGTCCCATCCTTGGGATTTGTGCCTTCAGGTCACTGATGTCTGACACATCCTTGTGTTGACAGGGATGGTTTTCAGGGACATGGATGAGCAGGGTGGGAGCTGACAGTGTTTTTGTGGATGGTGGAGCTCTCGAATGCAATGTTTTCCTTAACATTTCACACAGATTGCCTTTTGTTGGTGGTGGTGGTGGCAGGGAGGGATTGAAACTTCTCACAGTGCTGTGGGTGCAATTATCCCACAGGCTTGTGAGGCAGCACAGCATCCCCCTCTGTGAGAACTACTTCCTGGGTGCGTGGTGGGGGAAACCCCCAGGCTTCCTTATGCATTACTCCTCTCTCACTCTTCCTCTCCCAGAACAAAGAAGAAGAACAAGCCCCTCAACCTCAAGATCCACAACAGCGTGGGCAGCTGTGAGAACATCCCTGCGCAGCGCTCACCTCTGCTCTCTGAGCGCTCCCTGCGGTCCTTCTTTGTGGGGTACCCTCCGTTCCTGCCCTCCACGCCTCCCGTCCACACCGAAGCCACCTTCTCTGCAAGTGAGTCACAGCTGGGGGGGGGACGTGGGGGCACCGGGGCTGCAAACCTGAATATGTGTGTCTGTGTATGTGCCAAAAGACTCGTAATAATTGTTGAGCCGTGCAAAAGCAATTGGATTGACAACTGTATTGCAGTATTGCTGGTGTCAACATAGGGGCAGGAGGTTGGCCACTTTGATCTGGAGAATCCCCGTGCTTTCCCTGTGCTGTCTTTTACTGCTTGAGAGGGGTTCTCAAGGGCTCCGTTGTGGTTGCAGCCATTGCTTTGCCTCTGTTCGTGGATGCTGGGGTTGGGTGTTGGGTTTGGGTGCTTGAGTTGAGTGTTGGAGTTGGGTGTTGGAGTTGGGTGCCTGCATTGGCTGTTGGGGTTGGGCACCTGCTGATGCCAAGCCCTGTGCAAACCGGTGGAGCTGGAGCTCAGCAGTTGATCACAGCCCTTGTTTTCTGGTGTACCTCAGTTCATTCTGTGGGATTGGAAGGTGTTGGCAACTGGGTGTGATGCTCAGCACCCAGCAATGGTGGATTTTCTCTTTGCCCTGTATCTCACACTGTGTGCCTGCATGCAGGACCTTGTATGTGGGAAACTTCAAAGACCTCATGATTTCATGGAACCATGAAATGATTTGGGTTGGAAGGGACCTTAAAGACCATCCAGCTCCATTTCTTTCTCACTCCCCTCCTTCATCCCTATCAGCCCCATTTGGTGTGCTTTTGCTCCCACTTCCTCAGTGCTGGGCACAATGGGAGCTGGCAGAGGCTCTGAGGACAGCAATGCTATTTATAGGGAGATGTCCAGCTACCTGACGCTAGCTGGCATGGCCAGCAGATTTGCCTGCAGCGAGGGTATTTTTGCATCTCTCTGCAGCACTGCCTGAGCTCCGCTTGCAGCCTTGGGTAGTGGACCAGAAACTGAGAACTAAAGCCTGTTCTCTGCTAACCGTGGCTGTGTCTGGTTGCATTAGGCTTCCTCATGCATCAGCATTGGATTACATCCCGTGGTGTGATAACCTGATGCAATGTGGCAGAGCAGGAAGGCAATACAATGAGAAGTGATGGAGTAGCAAATGACTGGCGCTGCTAGAGAGGTGTCTCCTCTCGTTTCCCTCCTCTCAGCCCTTTGACTTGCTTAGTTGATGCGGATGTTCATTTTTGGAGCTTGACGTGAGCCATGGAGAGAGGTTGATCCCTGTTGAGAGGCTTTAGCCTCAGCTGCGGCGCTCATTCCTTGTGGAGAGCATCAATGTGTCTGTTGGTCCTGGGCACCAAGCACGTTGCACACGAATAGGATGCAAGGCAAAATATAAGCACAAGGCAAGAAAAAAAAAAAAGAAAAAAGAAAAAATCATAACTTTCCTGGTGCTGTCATGTTTCTGCATTGTTTCTGAACCTTTGTGTTGGCTTCAAGCAGTGTCCTGGGTTTCCCTATGCTCCTATGGCCCCAACCCAGTGGGTGATGTGAATGGGGCAGAGCAGTGCCCAGATAGCAGGTCATGGATGGGGTGATGTTGGTGAGAAGGGTGGTGGGACAAAACCTCAAAGCAGGTATGCTGTGCTCACACCCCGTGGGTTTCGGAGCTATGGATGAATCTTGTAGGCAGCAGCCAGGTGCTGGCACCGCAGCAGGGTGATGGAGCACTGGGGCTTAATGGGGCTTGAAACCGGGGCTTGCTATGTTGTGGAGAGAAGATGAGTGATGGCAAGCAGTGCAGAAACATGGTGAGGTGTGGGGAGGAGAAAATGGCTCCAGGGCAGCCTGCTCCCTTGCTCCAGGTGGAGAGATCACAGCACTGGGATGGAGCCTTGTGAGCCCCATGGGAAGCTCCAGGCACACTTTGGTGATTGCACATTGCTCCCAGCATCTCACTGGGTTTTCCTATTTGTCTTTAGTGTGATTGGGTTTCCCACATGCTGCTGGATGAATTTAGTTCTTCCAAAGTCAGTACTCCAACCTGTCCTGGTCCCCAGGGAACCTACTGTCCCCATCCCTACCCCTGAGCCACAGACAAAGCTCAACAGCCAACTTCTCCACTGTATTCCTTTCAGTATTCCTTTTCCAAAGAGCATAGCTTTACAAACCCAGTGGGAAAAATACCACCTCCCTGCCTGACATGGTATATATTGGTGCTGATCTTGTTATCTAAGCATTAGAGCAAAGCAGTGCTGTTGCTATTGGGTGGAGGTGCAGCCCTACGGGGTCCCAGTCTCTCAGGCTACAGGCAGCTGTCTCCTGAGGATTTCCTTTTACCTGCTCACATCTGACTGCTCACAACAGAACCGTGATCCCAACTGAACTGTTCCTTTTTATTTGTGAACAGTGTTTTTTCCCTAATCGCAATGAATTTGCAGCTGGAACACAAAGGAGAGGCTGGCACTGCAGAAGGATGTTTTTTGTCTTACAAATCTCAGCAGAGGGGTGAAATTCCCTCCCAGCAGGGCCAGGATGCCAAGGAAATCAGATCTGAATTGCCTTTTAGTAGAAGACAAACAGCAGAGAAAAAGAAATAACTTGTGGGGTGCCCTTGAACTGTAGCTTGGCCTCAGACACGTTGAAGGATAGAAGAATGCTCGTCTGGCAACATTCGCACTCAGACTTGAGAACCTTCCTGACGGTCTGCCCCCAGAGATGGATCTTGGCTGGTCCCTGTGTCCATGTGCCCCTCCAAAGGGTGTTCTCCCCAGGGTTGGATTTGTAAGAGTTGCTTGCAGATGCAATTATCCCGAATGTTTCCATCATCTTTAGGACAGTGAGACTATGCTGAAGGGAAAAGAAGGGAGAGTAGCGGGTGGGAGCCTGCAAACAGGGGGTTGTCATGGTCCTGACCCATTGCTGGTGATGCTGCAAGGTTGGGGATGGAGATAAAGAAGTGTCTGCTCCCTACCCTGGTGTGGTGGGCAGGGAGACACAGGATATTTGGATGTGACTCTTGATGTGCAGCATCTGTCCTCACTGCTCTCCTTCCAGCTGTGTCCAGTCCTGCAGAAGAAAAGGAGAATCAAATGCAACCCAGTTCAATTGAACACAGTGCCCTGCAAGTATCAGGAGAGAAAAACATGTAGCCTGTCCACTGCAAACTGAAGCAACTTGTGAAGTCTCCGTGTGCAAGGACCTTGCTAAATGCCTTCCTATGGCACACAGCAAAAGCTCTTTCTGTGAGCGGGGGCATGATGGGAGCCATGTAGCATCCCCTGGTATATGGAGCTATGTGCAGTGGCCACACAAGGTCTTGCTCTTGCAGAGTTTTCTATCCTGGCTGCACTGAGCCTGAGAACAGAGCTTTTTCTGTGCAAGACTGATTGGCCCTGCAAGGCTCCCAGTGGGAAGAAAAATCTCACTTCCAGCATTTAAGTCAATTAAGTGACCAAACATGACGTTTTGGCCATATAAATAGGATTGTCATGCAGCAAAGAGGAACTGCTGTTCTGAAGTGACTTTTGCTTTTTTATTTACCAGAAATGCTCTGGGAATAGCTCTGCCTTGGTTACCTTGGCTGCTGCTGCTGAGCTGAGATTTTGTTTGGGCCCACAGGACTGTGGAACATCCCTCCACCCCCAGCAGGGACGATGCAGGGACATCCCTGTGCTGTGCTGTGACACAAGCCCATATGAACCTGAGGGATGTGGCGTGTTTCAGTCCCATGTACGCTAAAGAACAAGGCATGTTGGATGCCTTTTTTAGCCTGGAGTATGCAAAGGATTGATATTTTTTGCACCCACCCTTGGATGATACTCCCAGTGCATTTGGTGAGGGTGAGCTGAGCCCCAAACCCATCCCTCCCCATATGCCCCAGAGAGGCTGGAAACCCCAAATAGATGAAATCCGGGAGCTCTGGCTGCCCTTATAATGCAGCGTGGTGCTCCAGCATCCTCCTCCCACAGCCAACAGGGGCCAGGAGGGCGTCACGGCCCCATCACCACTCAGCAGCATCCCGGCCCCGTCACCTGTGACGCGCAGAGTGCCACTCAGGGACCCATCAGTAGCGCTTGTCACTGCTACGAGGTGACAGGGGCTCCTCTCCCCTTGTCCGCTGTCACTGCTGCACCGGACACGGCTGTCACCGTCCCCCTCTCTGTCTCTAGGCACATCTGATACCCGTCAGGCGTGGGCTGTTGACTTGAGATGAAGCGTGCCATGCCCGTTTGTGAGCAGCTGTGGGAACTGTGGATGTTTTGGGATGCCCTGAGTGCACGACTGCCTCTCTGGGTACCAGCAGCCCAGCTGCAGGGCTGGTGATGCTCTATGGAGGTGGATGTGCACCCAGGATGGGCTCAGTTTTTAGGGCTCGGGGGGGGGGAGTGGTTGGCTACTCAGCTTTTCCTGCCTTCCTCTCTCACTGGGGGAACAAAGTCCCTTTGGTATGAATGGGGTGCAGCACAGATCCTTGCCAAAAAGGGGGTGAGGACAATGCCAGACCTGCATGGATCCAGCCCCACAGTGGGCTTTCTGTAGCAGCAATGTCTTGTCCCCTTTGCTCCCACCCGTGGCCACAAGGTTTCATTTTATGACCACCTCTCATCCTGGTGACTTTGGATGGGAGAATTTGCATCCCATCAGAAGCATCCCCCCCTTTCCCCTTGGGCACAGCCCTCACTTAATCACACCTGAGACAAAAGGAATACCTGTCTTAACATGCACAGGTGTGTGAGAACTGTTTAGTCCCACCCTGAGCCAGGGATAGAGCACCTGGGGAAAGGACCTGGTCAGCCCTGGGAGCACAGGTGAAGGCAATTCCCCTGTGATAGGAAGGGCTGGAGCATGGCTGCACCTCTTAGACCTCATTGAAGGGCTAATTGCTACTGGGGGAAGGTTTCTCCTTGGTGGAGCTTTCTCTTATGAATCTGGAATCTTCTGATATGGGTGAGCAATCTTCCTCCCTTCCCTTACAGCACCTTTCTATCATGCTGGTCCTTCTGTCATCACACCCCTGTTGTAATGCCTTTCCCATCCTACTGCTCCATCCAATTGCTGCAATAGGTGAAAGGAGAGAATCACCAGTTAATTTGCAAAGCCCCCAAATCCTTGGGGCTGTACCAGGTGCTGCTCCCCTCCTGCAGACAGCAGCGCTATTGTTGGGCATGCTGCTCTGTCTGCTTCATTCCCTGTAATGGAGATAATTAACCATGAAGCACATAGGTCTCATTTTTGTTCAGAGGTTAAACTCCCCCCAAATACACTTTAATAAGTTTTGCAATGAGTGCATTTAGAAGGTAATTAAAAGCCTCGGCCATCTTTCTGTCTCCCCTTTCCTGGGATGGCAGGATTTAATTGGGACCAGCTGAAAGTTGGTACAAATAAATTGTGGCTGCTAAAGCAGAGCTGGTAATTGAATTTGGGAGAGGAGCTGTTCTGGCCTCTTTGATTGGGACTGATGGGAGGGGATTTTATTTGTGTCATGTGATTTACATGTGGGAAAATGGCACTGAGGGGACAGAGTGCTTTGGGATTCATCCCCAAAATGCATCCACCCCGTGGAGATGTGGGTGCTGAGAGACACAGAGTCAGAGATATTGGAAGTGGTAATAAAAATACAATAGGCAATGGTGTAAAATGGGCTGCAGGGGCAGCAATTATCTTAATTGACTTTGTAGTCCTCAAACATCTTAATTGCTAACCGTGCCCCAGGGCTGGAAAAGCCAGGGAAGGAGTGATGTGGGGAGGTTTGGACATCCTTTATGGAGCACGGCAATGGGTGTGGGCATGGAAATGTAACCTTCAGCCTGAGTGCAATTACAGCGTGCTGCTGCCCGCTATATTAAAGTGGGATCTGAGAGCAAACAGCCGCTGGCGGGGATCACACCGCCCTGTGTTTAGCGAGGGATTTGCCTGCGCCCAGCCGATGCTGGGGCTGCAGCTGTTGGATGCCCAGCCCCACATCTCCCCTCCCTTACCCAGCCGAGGTCCTGCTGCCCTTTCTCCTCCCTTTCCCCCTGCTGAAGCACACAGAGGCTGCTTTCCTTGTTGATCATCTGTTTGAATAAGAGTTCACTTGGCTTCCAAGCGGCTGATGGTCAGCTTTTTTGTTCAGCCAAAAATGCGAATGAGAAGTGTGATGTCTTATTAACAAATGATGCCAGTGCCATTTGTGCTTCGTTTTCCTTTTCTGCAAAGATTGCTGCACCTTCTGCCTTGCTTTCTGACCCAAGGCTGCTGGAGCGGCAGGACCCCACTTCTCCCGATCCAAAGCTTAATGGGTCTTTTTGTGTGTGTGTGTGTGTGGTGGGGAAAAGGAGCCTTCCAGGATATCTCTGAGTTTGGCAATACCTTGTATTTTGGTGCCTCTGCACCTCCAGCTTTCTTCTGCATTAACCCCAATACTTTGCCCATCTTGCCCCCTACAGATACGCTGTCAGTGCCTCGCTGGTCCCCACAGATCCCCCGCCGAGACCTGGGCAACTCCATAAAGCACAGGTATGCATGATGGGGGCAATCAGTGGGGTCACCAGAGCTATCCCTGTCCCATCCCTGCTCCCCTGGGACATGCCACAGCCCCAGCACAGCGTGTGGCATGCAGTGGGCATCTCCATCTCCTCCCATTGCACAACATCAGAGCTCTGCATCAAGTTCCCCGTTTCTCCTGCTTGGCTGCACTGTGCCAGCAGCCCATTAAAGTCCCATTTCAGCTCAGATTTGGGTCAGATAAGGCTTGAGCTGCTATCAATAAAAGCCGTGCATTGGCCATGACCTTCCCAACCTTCAGCAAATTTCCCATTTCCAGTTTACTGTCTGTCTTGCAGGAGAGTGAAGAGCTGAAATAACCTTGGTGTAGGCTGGAGGCTGAGTGCTGGGCTGGGGGGGTTTCAGAACCATGCACGGAGCATTGGGTGGGCAGAGGTTGGAAGCTGCAGGCTGTCCTCCTTGGCGCCCACTTTGATGTCCTATGGAGCAGGCAAATCCAAAGGGAGACCCAGGGATGTGCTCTGGCTTCTTTAGAGAGGTGCCTCTTCATTTCTCCAAGTGCAGCAAAGGGGTGTCTTGGCACACATCTGGAGGTGTTTGTGCTGTACGAATTGCTCTCTGCCTTTTTCCCCACAGGTTCTCCACCAAGTACTGGATGTCCCAGACCTGCACCGTCTGTGGGAAAGGAATGTTGTTTGGCTTAAAGTGCAAAAACTGCAAGTACGAAGCTCAGCACGTTGCTGCTTTGGGATGGCGAATTCTGCAGTGGTGAAAAGGGGCAGGGGTTGGAGATGAGGGGATGACAACAGCATCTTCTGAGTGGGAAAACACCCAGCGTGGGGCTGAGCAGGGGTCTGAGGGATGAAAGTCTTAAGGGCTTCTGTTTACCAGTGAGTGTGTGTCAACCCATCCAAGCTCACAACAAAGAAGTGGGACTGTGATGGAGAAGTCCATGAAGTCAGCAAGAGATGGACAAAGATAGCGAGGCGCACGCTAATGCCATTTAAATGCAGGGCTGCCCATTCCCGGGCAGTATCGAGCAGGAATCAGCACTTAGTGAAACTGCTGCTGGAGCCCAATTGCCTTGCTAGGGATCAGTGCTGGGAATTTGCTGATTGTCTGCTGGTAACTGAGTTAGCGGGGCTATCAAGCAATAACGATCGCTGGGGCCGCTGATTAAATGCTGATGAGTTAGCAAATGGGGATTGGAATTGTGGTGAGGAATGCGGAGTTACTGCTTGGGTCTGGGTGGTGGGGAGGGTTTTCTGGAAGTGATAATAGTAAAAAAAAATCTGTTTTGTGGTTATTCTTTTTGCTTATCATTCCCATGAGTGCTGAATGACACCTGCATGCATTGCCTCGTTTCTTTGGGAACCTTTCACCCTTCCCCTCTGTGTAAGGGCTGGGAAATGGCTAGGATGTGCCCTGCTCCTGCTTCCCGCATTACTTATTGAAGAGCAAATGCATGTCATGCTTTTAGAAAGGATTCCTATTCACTGACTTCTGTGTAGCACCCAGCCCAATGCTACTTTTCCCCTACCCCTAACAGAGCAGTAAATCAAACAAATAGAGCAAAAAAAGAGGAGGAAAAAAAAAAAGCCCCCAAGCCTCAAATACCAAATTAATCTCTGCCTTTCCCTTAAGGAATGGCTTTGCAATAAAAGCCAACATGCGAGGTTCCTGAATTTTCATTACCCAGCTCATTGACTTGTAGCTGCTGCAGTTTTTCCTCCTTTGCGGATGGTCTTTGAATCCTGTTATATTTTTTTCACCCCCCTTTTCCCCTGGCTCTTCCCATCCACGGGACTCTTTTCCATCCCTAATTGGGAACAAACAGGAACGTTCTGGGGGCGTGGGAGCTGCTGTTGCTCTATGCACAGCCCCAGGGTGCAGCCCTCCTGGGCTCCAGCTCTATGGTGCTCACCACAATGCCTACAAATGCCCTCATTATTTCAGCTCAACGTTAGAAATGTCACTTTGGGACTGTGAAGAGCTGGTCACCCATGGGACCTTTGTGTCCCCAAGGTCCCCAGGCGTGCAGCGGTGCCCTGGGGCCGCATCCATCCCCATCCCTTATGGCTCTCTCTCTGTCTCCGTTGTAGGCTCAAGTGCCACAACAAATGCACCAAAGAGGCCCCTCCGTGCCATCTGCTGATCATCCACCGCGGAGGTAAGGGCCTTTCTTCCGCTTCTGCCTCCCTGGATGCTGCCACCAGGTAAAACTTTCAGAAGCCCCCGGGCGACTTCGGGAGCCCGACCCTCCATCTCGAGGCTCCCGAAACCGCTTTGGGCGCTCTGTGAAAATTTTACCGACCGTCTTTTCCGCTTGTAGGGAGACGAGCCGTGCGGGGCGAGGCAGATTTGCATTGCAAACCGCTTCCACCCACCCTCCCCCTGCCACCTTTTCTTTTCAGATTCCCCACCGCACGGGGTAAGTGCCAACAGGTTTCAGCCTTTTGCTTTGGAGAGCTCAGGGCGTGGGACCGGACCCGCTGCGGTGCTCGGTGCATGAGGGTCCCGGCTGTGCCCCCTTTGGATGCTCTCATGGTGCTTTTGGAGCTGCCTGTCCTGAGAGCTCATTGGAAATACAGAGAAATTTGGAGATGCTTGGAAACCCAGAAATTTGGAAATACAGAGAAATTTGGAAGTTCAGAAACATGGGCGTGTTGGCAAGCCCAAAAGGAGATGTTCAGCTGGAGAACCCTTCCCACTTCTTTTCTTCCAGATTTTGGCCAGGTGCTCCGATGGTGGAGGATGAAGGGCTGAGACTGCTCTAGGGGAAATGTTTGCAGTGCCATTTCCAACTTTTGCATTTAATTTTGAGCTAATGAGTGTGTTACACACCGCCCAAAGCATGCTCAGTATTTTAGTACTGGGGAAATGCATTGTACTGGTGGCACCCTGCAAGGCAGTTTGGTGTGGAGGTGGGCGAATCCCCAAAATTGGGCTGAGCACTGGAGCAGCCCACCTTTGGGGCTGTCCCTGCAGCCAGCATTCAATGTGAACGCAATAACCCTCTCCCAAAGCTTCTGAAAGTTCCCTGCTGCGAGTGGGAGGCTCTGAGCCGGCTCTCTGCCCACTGAAAGGAAGAGGATGGATGGTGGCGTTGGGTGGGAAATGGCTCACAGTGGGCTCTGCTGGCTGCTGCTCTTCTCCAAACGCCCCTTTACATCATTGGGTCTTTCTCTTTTTCCCCCATCCCTCTCCATTCCCACTCCCTGCTCCCTTCTCTTCGCAGCACGGTTGGTGCGGACTGAGTCGGTGCCCTGTGATATCAACAACCCTCTGCGCAAACCCCCACGCTATTCAGATCTGCACGTCAGCCAAACACTCCCCAAAACCAACAAGCTCAACAAGGTGAGTGTGTTGCTGTGCCGACCCATCTCCAACCCCCAGCAGCCACTGAGGTTCTGTAGCAGTGCCCCAAATCCCTCCTGTACTCTCCAAGAGAGGATCAGGCTCCACATCCCCAAAATCTGAGTGGTTTTGTTGGGGTTTTGGCCACTGCTTCTCTGTGTCTGTTCATCACCCACCAAGAGCATTAAAGCCATAGAATCATATAATGGCTTGGGTTGGAGGGGGACTCAAAGATCATTAAAGGAGTTCCATCCCTATGTGGGAGAAGAGCACTGCGAGGCCTTTTTAAGGGAAAGAATGGATAAAAGGCAAAAAGAGGCCATGCCCTGTGCTTGGAGCAGGAGAAGTCCTTTGGGTTTTCCCATGACTGCAGCATCTGCTGGGGCTCAGCAAGTCTCCAGGCATATCACAGCACCTCTATGGGATACTCTGTGCCTTTTATGCCTACCAAACTTATTTATTTTAAATAGCTCAAAAATCATATGATATCAGAGCTATTGCCTAAGTCTCATGTCCCTGACCTAGCCAAGCCAGCCCTGGCAATGCACCTGGCTCCCTTTCTCTATGCTACATTAATCGTAATAAACCAGCATGGGTTTATATTAGATGAGATTTAGAGCCTGTTGCAGTCTTTATACCCTGAGCTGTTAGGAGATCCTCGGTGCAATTATCTGCTTTGCTGTTATTGTGGCTCTGGTGTGGTGCAAATGGCTTAGGGGGCACCTGGGGAGGCTGAGAGCTGCTGCAGGAGCCAACAGGAGCACAGAGGCATTTCTCTTTTTAGTACAGGTCCTTCCAGTGATTTGTTTCATGTAGGTGTTATGCTCTTCTAGTTTATTAGAGGGCACTGGGGAAGTGATTCAGCACTGGGCTGGGGCAAGGAGGGCAATCAGCACTGAGCTCCTTCTGCCACTGCATCAGCTCCTTCCCTCTAACCGGAGTGTAATGATGCACGCTTTATTTTATGCTCTGAAAACTACAGATGAAACTCATTCACTCGCCAAGCCATATAGATATATGTCCTAATATACATGTGCATATGCAAATTCAATGAACCGTACTCAGCTTAGAGGATGCAACGGGGCATTACTAAGGAGGATCAATAGCAACTCCTGCATCAGCAGCAGCTGGAAATGGTCCTTATGCTTCTGCTGAGGCTGTGACCCCAGCACTCCTATTCCCAGTAGGGCTTACATGCTTCATGCATCAGGACCCCTCCATTCTCTGATATTTCCCTAGAGATATCCTGTTTTCTGTGTGTAGCACAGGCATCACGTTGTTTGTGGCATTTGGTGTTTGTTTAAACCAAGCTGAAGTTGTTGAATGTGTCAGGATGGACCATGCGGTTTGTGGGTGGGATTCCTGGGATGCCCAGCTCATTTAAAAGCTCATCAACTGGGACAAAATATCTACCAGAGGAGGCTGGAGGGTCTTCCCGTGTGTGCATGTTTCTGGAGATGGAAAATCAGAGCTTGCAGAGTGTAAAATGGGCAGCATGGATGAGGTGAAAAACTTTCTCCTCAGTTTCCTTTTCAGATGCTCAGATCCTTCAGGTCCTCCTTGCTTGTGTGCCCCATCATCTCTGTGTGCCCCGCCATCATCGTGTGCCCCGTCACAACTGTCCCAGCCTTGAGCAGGATCAGTTAGTGGAGGGCAAGGTCATCTTGCATGAGGTGCCTTGGGATAACCAAGTGCTGCCTGGAGAGCCTTGCCTGCTGCTTTAAACCTGCTAGGATTCAGCCTGTGCTCCAGTTAGAGTGGTGGATTTGGGCTTACAGAGGTCAGCAGAAGCTGCCAGGTCCATTAAACCCATAAGGACCAAACTGTGGGAATGTGTGTCCCCCACTCTGTGGATTTTGCTCTCATCTGTGGGTGCACAGCACAAAGGGGCTGGCAAGGAAGGGATAGCCTTGGTGCAAACTGTGAGTACACATACAGGAAAAAAAAGCCAGCCTGAGGCTCCAGTTGTCCTCTAGACCTTCTCAAACTGTGGCAGTGGAGTGAACTATGTCACTGCCACTTGTTCCCTGGTGTCCCCTGCGTGGCAGCACCTTGTAGTGCCATAACCTGCACTGTTCTTGCCCTCTCCTCTCCCCAGGACCACATCCCAGTGCCCTACCAGCCAGACTCAAGCAGCAATCCTTCCTCCACCACCTCCTCCACGCCATCCTCGCCGGCCCCACCACTGCCACCCAGCGCCACGCCGCCGTCCCCGCTGCACCCATCCCCACAGTGCCCACGTCAACAGAAGCAGTTCAACCTGCCAGGTACCCGATGTGTCCATATTCTACAGATACTCCCCAAAAGTGGGGATAATGGGAGCCCAGGCTCTGACCCATCCTCAAGGTGTTCAGACACCTGTGACCAGTACAGGGCTATTGAAACTCATTGGGTCATGTCACCTCCATGCGACATCTCTTGGGTAGGGTGGGGAATAGGATGGTTGGGTTCCTACTGCGTTTCCCCATCCAACCTGGCCTTGAGCACCACTGGAGATGGGGATTTATTCTGTGCTTTTTGAAGTGGAAAGCACAGAAGGAAAGCCCTGGGGGGTGTGGGCTTTCATTGGGCTGGCAGGGATGGAGCTCCAGTCCAGATGTGTGTGTGAGCAGCAGCTGGTGGGACATAAAGCAGAACTTTAGCATGCTTTCATCTTCCTGTGTGGGAAGTTCAGAGCAGCCTCGGTGAGATGGTCATCTTGAGAATTAGAATGTGAGCTGGGAAATCACAACGTGGTGACTTTTTTCCCCTTAGAATTACCTTTGGGTCTCCTTTGATCTTGGCTCAGGGCTGCTCAGGTCCCTCTGTGGAGCTGATGATGCTCTTTGAGGTCTCAAAGCTCAAAAGAAGAAGCTGAGAGTTTGTCTTTGGGGTCTTGAAGGTCAAGATAAGACTGAGGCACCAAGAAGGTGCCAACCTCTGGTAGACTCAGCAGCTCTGTATGTCTTTGCTCTTTGTGCTCATGCAGATGAGCGTCCAGACGCACCAGGAGGGATGTAGCCCAGTGCTGGAAGGATGCTTCCCTAATGCTTGACAGAAACATACATTTAGAAAAAGCAGGATCAGGCAAAAACAGGTGCAACAGCTGCAGATTCACTGCTTGGTGTCTGTGGGGCGAGTCGCACCGTTCACACCCTATGGGTTTTTGCTTTCAACTGAACATCCAAATCCCACGGGCAGCATCATCTCTCTCAAATTGTTAGTTACTGGTGTGAAGGAGTTGCTGATGCTGACACAGAGTGGAGAAGTTTTAGCATGATGAGCTGCTAGCCTGACCGTTGTGGTGTTGTTCCTCAGTGCTGCCTGTGGGCTTGGCATTTGTACAGGCACAGAGCACGGAAGAGCTTACAATAAAATATATAAGGAGGAAATGCAGGAGGGAAAATATCTCTGCACACATTTAATATATTTGGGGAGCTGGGGAGGGAGTATGTGCAGAATGGATTGTGTTATCTCTGTTCCCACAGCAATGTGGGCAGGAGCTGGGCTCGGGGTCAGATCTCATGGTAGAGGATTGGGCACAGACCAGGTGTTGGGGTCAATGCTTAAGCCTGCTCTCTCTTTTGCAGCCTCCCATTACTATAAGTACAAGCAGCAGTTCATTTTCCCAGGTATGTCTCCTCAAAAGTCTCTCCTATGGTGCAGAGTACTGAGATATCCCCTTGAAGATGGGCAAGGTCCACCCAGCCCACCTTCACACTTACTGGGGGTGGGTGCATGGCTGGGTTTTGCATGGGGATAGGGTTGGGATTCTGCCAAAACCCGATATCTTCCTGCAGAACCTTGCAGGGCAAGGAATGCTAATTCATACCCAGACTGAATAGCACCAGGTCATTCCCAAGGTTTTGGAGCTTTGCTCCCTACCCTACTCTCACTGCACTCTCTTCTCCCTAGATGTGGTACCTGAGACACCAACCCGAGCCCCGCAGGTGGTCTTGCACCCTGTCACATCCAACCCCATGTGAGTGATGTCCTTTTGGAAATGCCATTTGGGAAGGGTTTGAAAGAGAGGGGTTTAATGGCTGGGATCTTGGTCCAGGCTGGACGCCTGTTGGGGTTTGAAGGATCCTGGCTTATTTTTGGGGGAGTTGTTGTAGGGATAGGGATGCCTTAAAGATCAGCAAGAGCTTCTCACATCCCTTGGGAAGATGATGTACCTAATGTCAGTTTTCATGCTGCGGTTGTTGTGTCTTGTTGTTTTTCTTTTTTTTTGACAGCCTGGAAGGAAATCCATTACTTCAAATTGAAGTGGAGCCCACGTCAGAGGTGAGATGCTGTGTGTTTTGCATGAGGAGTGAAAGGAAAAGTTCAGAAACCACAGCTGTTTATGCCATAGAATGGGGACTTGGCATTTGGATGCCTCCATCACCTATACACCCTTCAGATACAACTCACAGAACTGTTTGGGCTCAGCCTTGGGTTCTGTTGGCACCTGTGTTTTATGTATTTCAAGTCATGTTTCATTGGAACCAGGTGATAACCTAATTTTCAGCTAGGCCTGATCCTGCCCAGTCACAGAAGGATGTGGGTCAGTGATGGGTCTCAGTAGGTCATGATGTTTGGACTTTTTCTTCTTCAACCTGGATGTTTCTGGAATTTTGTGCTGCACCTGTGTTCCCACCCCATGTTGTGGGTCCCTCGTGGGCTTTGTGCCTGCCCTCAGGTTCAAATTCAAAGAGATATTATGAGGCACGTTGAAAGTTTGATGTAGGTCAGGCATGGGTTTGAGGATGTTCCTTGGTAGCATTTTCCCATTTTATGGCACATTGCACAATGCAGCCCCACTGAATGCCCAGGTGGCAGATGGGTGCTGTTCCCTGCGTGACCACCTTACTGTCCCCACACAGAACGAGGAAGGCACCGAGGAGGCTCAGGAGTCAGAGGATGACTTTGAGGAGATGAACCTCTCACTCCTCTCTGCCCGCAACTTCCCCCGCAAAGCCAGCCAGACCAGCATCTTCCTGCAGGAGTGGGACATCCCCTTTGAGCAGCTGGAGATTGGCGAGCTCATTGGCAAGGGCCGCTTTGGGCAGGTCTTCCATGGCCGCTGGCATGGGGAGGTGGCCATCCGCCTCATTGACATCGAGCGGGACAATGAGGACCAGCTGAAGGCTTTCAAGAGGGAGGTGATGGCGTATCGGCAGACGCGGCATGAGAATGTGGTGCTCTTCATGGGAGCCTGCATGAGCCCTCCCCACCTTGCCATCATCACGAGGTTAGACCCAGTGTCATGATTTTGTCATGTCTTCATCCCAAAATGTTTTCTCTTGTGTTCAACTTCTCATCAAGGTGCTGAGAGGTAAGGCTGGCCAGTCTCCATCCTTAAAGGGACAAATTCCACTTGGCCATGCCAGCCTCCAGCCCTACAGGAATTTCCTCTCTTTCCGATGATGAACCTCCTGAGATGTCACTCCTGTAGAAGTGGAGCCCGTTGGTTTGTTCTCATTGGAAGGAGCTCAGTGTGATGCTCACTCTGGGATGGGATGGGCACATTCTGTTTCCACAGGGCTTTTGCGTGGTCTCTGGGTCTGTGCGTGAATGGGTTTGAAGCATGCAAAGCACCAATCAACAGCTTTTGTGAATAACTTGGTGTTGTGAGAATGGATGATTTGGGCATCTGAAAGATTAGCAGAGTGCAACTGTGGTGCCAAATCATCCACGGAAAGGCAGAAAGGCAGCAGAAGTGGAGAAAACTAAGCACATTCAAGGGCTCCAAGGATCTGTAGCTCATTCATGGGGACTCCTCAATCCCAAGACTTTACAAGTTCAGTTATGGTCTACTGGAGCATTTCCTTTCTTTCCCAAAGTATTTGCCCCCATGGTACACCAATAATTGTTTATGGGACTCATAGTGAGCTTGGGATGGGGCCAGGGGAGGAAGATGCCACCTTTGGCACAGACATGGAGGCACTGCTGGAGAAATGCTTTGAATTACCCCTTGTCTCCTGCTCACTGAGGCCTAACTTGAAAGCACGTAAAATACATTTCTCTCTGAATATTCAGCTATTTCCCTCACCTCCAGCCTACGTGTGCTGCTGCAGGGCTTGCTGTGGTGCTGCTCAGAGAAGTTTTCCCGTGGTGAAGTTGAATTTCCAGAAAGTTTGTGTTGCTGTATCAAAGCAGCAAGTCCTTTTCTGGGCTTTTCAGTCCTATTCAATCCCAGAAACAGAGTGTTATATATCTATGTATGTATATTTTAGCTCTGAAGTGTTTTCTATCCTAATACCTCTTCATATAAAACCACTCAGGTGCCGTTTTTGACAGTTTGACAAAATAAATGTGTGCGCTGCAGTGGCTTGATGCAATAATATTAGGGCTGAAAAGCACACCGCTCAGCTTTCTTTTCTTCCCCACCTGCACTCGGTCCTTTGTAAGGTCTAAGTACGGTGTTACGTTATTACCTGAAATACAGCTTGGGCTTGCAGCATCTCTGAGTGTTGCATGCTCGCAGCCCTAATGATCTCTGCTTCATGAATGCCTCCTTACCCAGTGTTGTTTGCCGGAATAGAAGTTATGATGGATAACACAACCTTGGAGTCCTTGTCATGGTGAAGGGCAGAGATGATGGCTGGGCACTGCAGAGACGAGGATGATGTGATGTGAACCAGACTAGGAGCGGTCCAGGATACGAGGAGTTGTCCAGGGTGCTGATAGTTGTCTGAGATGCTGGGATGCCGCAGCTCCAGCCCTGAGATGTATCCTTGAATGTCAGGGAAAGGGAGAGATTCAGCTGCTGGTGGGAATTCAGTGGTGGTTTGCACGGTGGTGGCTCCGCTAGAGTTGCTAATGGATTTTCTCTTGGGTAATGAGCGATGGGGACAGTTAACATTCATCTTAATTAGTCTTGAACACGAGTGATGGGAGCCGTAGTGCTGCAAGATGAGCATAGAGCTGTGGGAAGCAGCCTCGCAGCACTCAGCTGGCTGCAAAGCAGGGAGTGAGAACCCGCATTTCAGTGCTTATGGACCCATTCTGACTGCAGGGGTGGGGCTGAGCAGTTCGGTACATGGGGTTTCTTGGGACACCAAGTAAGTGGCTGAAGAACATTATGATTTAACCTGATAAGAGCTGTGTAAGGAGGATTAATTTGTTGAAGGTGCCTTTCAACAAAGGAACTCTGAGTTCTTCTGCTGCAGATGGAGCATCTCCAGCATATCCTGTAGCTGGTCCCTGTGGGTGCTGAGGATGAACAGTTAGACTGAAAGCATCTGGAGATGGGGTGAGAACAGGGATGCGCTGAACCCTGCTTGGTCTGGGACCAAATAGAAAAGGAATGAAAGGAAGAATGAAAGGATTTGTGATCACAATGATTGGATGGGCTGAGGGGACAAAGGGGCAGCAACACAGCTCCTGGGAACTCTGCACTCAAAGACCCAATAATTCTGCAGTAAGGGAATAAGGGAAGCTCTTCTCCTCCTGACATTTACATCCCGGCTCAGCTGCACAGGATTTGGGGCTTGTAGACCTTAATGCTTAGGGAGCTGGGGGATGCATATTTAATGGGATGCAAAGGACGGGGTTCTGTCTCTCGGGTGTAAGGTTTTGCCTCCCATGAACCTCCCCACACTTGAGTTCCCCAACACCAGCTTTGGTAAACTGCCTCCTTCCCTTTTCTGTTGTTTTTCTCCTCTGGCTTCTGCCACCTTTTGCTTTCCATAGCATTTAGAGTAATGAAGCTCGTAGATCATATAATAAATAGGTATTGACTTCTTGCCACTAGATGGTTCAGAATGGATTGACCCGTGGGAATACGCTTCTTCTCAATCAATAAGAGGCCATCAGGTTGGATAAATCTTGATAACGACTGACAAAGGGAAAGTCAATATGTGTATTAATATATACATTAAGTGAGCATATATCTTCTGCCCGCAGACAGCGATGCTCAATGGCAGTGCTAGGAGAGACTGAAATACCCAGAGAGGGGAGGGACTGGGATAGGCGCTGGTGTGGTGTCTGTGGTGCTTTGTGCTGGAATGAGAGCTGCGGCACTCAGGGACCACTTGTTTGCCACAGATGAGCCGCTGGGGACAGGGGCTGCTTTGCATTTCCCTGCCTTGGAGCTGCTTTGCAAGCAGCTGTAGCAGAGCTTGTCTCCTCTGCCACTATCTCCTTGAAATAAAAATGCATGGAGTTTGCTTTTTCTAAATAACTGGCTGCTTCCCAAGGCCTGATGGGCTCTGAGGCACTTTGCGGGGAGGCTGGTCTCCCTCCTCCTCCTCCTCCCCCAGCCTTACTCTGTAGCACTGAGGAGGAAAATACAGCTGTGTCTGTTGCTTCCATCCCAGGATAGTGGGGAGGATGCAATCAGGGATGAGCATAACGGTGCACCTTCACAGCTCCCTTCTAACTTTGCTCTGCACAAAGCGTGCTGGGGCAGTTTGGTTGTGGGGCTGAAGCCCAACTGCTGGTGGCTGGCTCCTTTGCTGCCAGAGCTCTGGGAGGTGTTAGTGTGGAAACAAGTGTTTCCTGGCTGATAAAGCCAAGGAGAGCACAGCTGTGCAGTCCTAGTAGGCTTCACATAGGAGCTGGATTTTGTCCTGGGGATTTTCTCCCCACCAAATGATGCTCCAGGAGGGTCTGGGCTTGGGAGGATACTGATCTGCAGGAGGGCTCTTGCAGTGGTTAGGGCTGATGCTTTGTTTTGGCTGCAAGGAGTGTTTGTGTGCCTCCAGTCCCCAGGAGGAAGGAGAGCTCACAGAGTTTGGCAAAACAATGGGTGCGGAGAGGAAAGGCGGCTCCCAGAGGGCATAGCAGTAGGGCAGGAAATGAAATAAATGTACTCCTAGGGCAGGAACGTGTCTATGCTTGGTTTTAGGGCATTGGGTGTGTGTGGCTAAGGGGAGAGCTGCAGTGTGTCCCAGTGACATTGGGATTTCTCAGTCTTCTATTGCTTCTAGCACTCGTTATTAATTCCCGCTCTCTCCTTTTGTCTCTCCCCTGGGCATAGGATGCTGGCCATCACTATGGCATCCCAGCCACTTCCCATAAATCAATTGAGCAGCGAGCAATGAGCTTCTTGGGGTCTGGCATTTATCACTTTGGGGTGTTCAAAGCGATCTCATTTAATGGGCCCCCGTGACATTTGTGCGGATGGTTGGGCAGAGTGAAGGAAAGCACAAAAATCCCACTAAAGTAATGGCATCACGACCCGAGCGCAGCCACCGAGGTGCCATTGGCACTGAATTTATTCCAGCATGAGTGAGCAGGAGCGGACTGAGGTCTTAGTCCCTATCGAGCTGATGACCATCAATATTGCAAGGAGGATGAAGCTGCTTCCGCATCAAATGAGAAAAATACCGAGAGGCACTGCTCCTACTTTCCCTGGCTCATCCCTCCTGAATCATTCCTCTGCAAGTCGCTTTGGCTTTGCTCCCATTGCTGATGTCTCCAGCCCACACTGGTGAAATGCAGTATGTTTATAAAGCAATTTGGGATTTGGTTTGCTTGGCTGAACACTTCAAAAACTCATTTTGAATAGTGAGCACCTGCAGTGGGGATGGGGCCAGGTTGTCCTGAGACTGAGGAGGCTGCAAGGGGACATTTAGGGTTGATATGAGGGCCAAGGGACCACGGGTTTGTGTCACTGAGCATCTCACTGCTGGCTGTGGTTGAGTTCGGTCTCATGTCACCACCTTGCCTGCTTTGCTGATGGGTGCAAATAGAGAGGTTCAGGTGTTAGAGATGAATGCTTGCTTAGGGATGTGCTCTTCAGATATGGATGAGTTGGAATCCAAATGAAAGCACAGCTCAGGTGCCATTGTCCCCAGTGTCACGCTGTGGTGTCACGCGCCATACACAGCGCCGTCGGCCTTTCAGAAATGACTTCTCCAAGCAGAAAGGTAAGGCAAGGGATGAGAAGGGCCTGAATTACTGAGAGCTGCCATGAAAAGGTTCTGCAGGTGTTGGTTCAATAGGCTCAGGTGCTGCATAATAGGTGCAAACAGGGCTTTGTGGCTGCACTGGCATCTCTCGCAATTAAGTCAGAGTTATTCATCTGGGGAATGTGAGGAATGAGTCATGGGGGACGTATCCCTGGGGCTGGAGGAGTGGTGGTGGTGTGTTCCTGCCATGCCATGCCATGTCCCACTGGCAATTGCTGTCCTTGCACTGAGCTTGTTCCATGTGTGGCCAATACCTTGTTCAATGAATTCCCCCTATCTGTAAATGAAAGAGATGGGAAGTTTGTTGGAAATGGGGTGTGGGTTATCACTGTCATTGAGAGATGTAGAAATTGGATTTTTTTTTTCTCCCAATCAGTCCTTTTCCCAGAAAAACAACTGATCATAACTCAGTCCAGGGCTGAAATCAGAGCCCTTCCCAGAATTAAGCTCTTCATTTAATTTGTAATGTTGATTCATGACTAATTCAACCCACTAGGAACTTTTGGTAACTGTTTGCTCTGGAGGGAAATCAGCTTTTGCTCGGGACCATGGAGAGCTGGGCTGTGTGTGTGTGAGGGGCAGGGGGCCTATTGCATTCTGTAGCCTAAGCTCCATAGGTCCATTTTGCAAACCAGTGCAAAAAAACCTTCATGGTGGAAGGAGAATTAACATCTGTTACTGTTTTGCACCCTTTTAATTCCAGCTGCAGAAAGCCAAGGGCAGAGATTTCCTTTATCACTTATTTCTAAGCAATCTGAGAGCACTTCAGAAAAGCTCATATTTGTCTATAACTGCGGCCAAACCATTCCAGCAGATAAAGTGGCTGATTTGGGTGGAAGGAGACAGAGTGGCCCCAGGCGGGGCTGGTGCTGCTGCCTTCCAACTCAACAGCAAAGAGGTGCTTTGAGGGATGCTGTTGCCCTGCCCAAAGTTTTGAAGCTTTGGATCTCTCCCATTCCTGATTAGCTGCCTCACCTGGAAATGGTGCCTGTGAGCCACTCTTGGCTTTGGGGCAGGGGGCCATGATCCTGTTTGGAAGGAGCAAGCAAGAATCAGGCCCAACCACAACCCATTCAAATGTCAAAAGCACTGTTGGGAGCACAGCTTTCCTCCCCATTCTGGAGGTGAGCCCCAGATTTTGGTAAATATTTGTGGGCATCCAGACATATCCTTGTGGTTTGCATCCCAAGGGCTGGCTGTGGGCTGGAGAATGGGAGTGAAAACCTGTGTCTTCACGTTTGATAACGAGAACCAGATCAATGAATGGCTGTGCTTACAGCTTATCTAACCAGAAGCGTACCTTGCCTGGTGCTTTATTTCCCAGGCACAGGTATCCAGTCCCTTCTTTCAAAGGTTGCCTATAATGAGCGTGGGTGGATGCAGAGGAGCTAAAAAAGCCCTTTTTTTTGGTGGGCGGGAGTCAAGGCAGCATCCACCCACGTCTTCCATTATGATATTCAAATGTCAATATATTTTTAATTGGTTTATATGCACCTCCCCTCCCCCTACAGCTGCCTTTGGCAATTAAGGCTCTGTAAATAGATTTTACTGTGATTGGTACGAGAAGGAAAATTGGAAGACATTGTACAGTGCATTGGGGTTTTTTGTGTGTGTGGTGTTCTTTTTTTTCTTCCCCTTTCTCCCCATCTTTCCTCTTTTGACTCATGTTGAGCATTGTATCCCATGGGGGAAGAGGCGGGAGGAGATGTGGGCACCAAATAAAGCTTTCAGGGAGAGGTCCAGCTGGGACCTGGGGATGGGGGCCTCCAGATACAGCCAAACCTCTGGCATCAATTTGTAACCCCTCCCAGTGATGTTGTTATTAGGGGATTTTTGCTCAGCAGGGGTTTGTCAGCTTCTCCCTTTTCCTGTCCTTCCAGCTTGTGTAAAGGACGGACTCTCTACTCGGTGGTGAGAGACGCCAAAATCGTCCTGGATGTCAACAAGACGAGGCAGATAGCGCAGGAGATTGTGAAGGTATGGTGTGGTTATGTGGGACACTGCTGTCTGCCATGGGCACCTACCAGCGCTGCACAGGGTGCTGGAACCAGCAGCATCTCTGGCTTTGAGCTCTTTGACCCGCCCCAAGTGAATGCTGCAAATGGGACTTTCTGTCCCCAGCCTGTAACAGGGAAGAGGCCATGAAATCCTGGAATCCCAAAACATCCCAAGTTGGAAGGAACCCACAAGGATCATCGAGTCCAAGTCCTGGCTCCACGCAGCACTCATAATCCAAACCCAGTGTCTGAGAGTGTTGTGCAAAGTGGCGCTTAGCATCCCCATGGACAGCAGTGAGGTCCTATGGACACCACAGCTCAGCTGTACATCAGCAACAAGGAGAGTTCTATGGGATCCCTCATGTTTAACACAAAACCGTACCTAAAGCACCAGACATGGGTGCTACCCCAGCAGATCAAGGCTGGGCAGCACCTCCAGCAAATTCCAAGGGCTGAATCCATATAAGCAGCTATGGGTGGACCATGATCCTTCATGGTGTATTGGCCACGGTGTGCCACATGAGCTCTGTGCCTGCCCCATAGGTTCCCCAAGCTGGGTGGTGTCACCTTCCTGCAAGCTCCAGCCTTAAGTCAGTGAGTCTAATGTCTGTTTCCCTGTTTCTGTTTTTCTATTTCTGATCTTGTATTTTCAGTTTTGAAAAGATGACTTTTTCCTGCTGAGCAAATGTCACAGGCATCACACATGTTTTTGCCTCCCAGATGCTCACAGCGGGTGCTAATGGCTCAGGTCAACCCTTTTCCAGTATCAGTCATGTCTCCTTGTGCTGGTCAGGGTCTGCAGGAGCACCTGGGAGTTTGCTGTGTTAGGAATGTGTTGGAGACCTGGAACTCTCGATAGGTTCCTGCAACCCACAACAGGCAGTGGATGTAGGGCTGCCCTCAGTGCATGTGGGGTGCAGTGAAGGTGCTATTAGAAGAGGCTAACTGGCTGGGGAGCATCCAGAGGAGGTGCCACTTGGACCACGTGAGGAGCTTCAGCCCCACTTCCCTGCACTTGTATGGCTTTATCCTTTGATTCCCTGCATGAGTCAGGAGATCCTTGAAGCTTATGGGATTACTGGGTGCAAGGGCTCTTGTTCCACTGTGATCCTCTGGAGCTGAAAGTTAATTTGTTTTAGGAGCAAAGCCGGCAGAGGGAGCTGGATTTTCGTGTACATTGGAGCAAAGGACGGTGACACTGAGCTGGGCTTGTTGGCTCGGCTCATCCTCAGGCCTGGAATTTGTGGATATGTGGGACCTGTGTCATCGCCTGTGGAGGCTGTGGCTCATCTGAAGGACTGGTTGCTGCTTCAGGGGTGCCTTCAGCAAGGGCTGCACTGTGCTTCTATCCTGCAGCCTGCTTCCCAGCCTCCCCAAGCCCCACATTATAGAGCAGAGCCATTGTGAGAGGCTTGGTGGCATGTCTGGAGGATGGACAAGCTTCAGTCTGGATGGCAGCTTCCACAGCCCCTTTGGCAAGCATCCTCTCCTGTCACACTGCTGGCACCCCTGCATTCCAGCTCGACACTCCAACCTGTTCTCTGGGAAGAAAGTCCAGGGGGCTGCATCCTCCTCTTAGGGTTCAGGGGCAACTCCATTCGTTCTGCTGTGCACACAGATTTTAGTGTGCTGTGGACTTTGGGATGAGCCGCCTTCACAAGCTACGTGTGTTGTGGTCGAGAACCCCAAATCACTGGACAATATTTACAGTAACCACACATCTACTGCATGAAGAACACGATGTGCGAAGGCAATAGTGGTATTTTACAGCAGATTTCAAACCTTAGCACTGCTCCACGTGCTGGGGCCTGGAGACCCCTAATTAATTTGGCTCTGGCACCTGGGGCATCTGTGTCTGTAGGAAGTGCTCAGAGCTGGGATGGTGGAAACCCACTTCAATCTCCCCATGTTGGTGATGGGCAATAGATAATTGCTCTCAAGCAACAGCTTCCTTGGCCCATTGAGCATTTACCCTCTGGTCCCCCCTCTAGAAGAAGTTTCCTTACTCTGCTTATGAGGATGAAAACTGAGACAGCACCATGGGCCTTGCTGCAGCCCAATGAATATCTCAGTGAGCAGTGGATCTGCCCACAGGCAGCTCCATCAAACGATGCTCTATGAGCCTGGTGCAGGCGAGTTTGGATTTCCCACCCATGGCCTTCTTTTTGCATCATTAGCAATCATTTTAATTAACTGCCAAATCTCTTGTCCTAGGGGAAGGCATTAAGGCAGGGCTCCTGCTGGGCTCTGCTTTCCAGCTCACTGTGCAGGGATGCATGTGGGAAGCCCCGATGGCTCCAGCAGTGAATGTAGTAGTGGGATGGAGAGCTCTGACTTGTTCCCCTTCTGCTCTCAACCCTGATAGAGAAGGCAAAACCATTAACATCAGTTTTTTTCAGCAGAGGATTTCAGGGCAGCTTTGTTGTTTCTCAGCATAATCAATCAGCAATCATTGGCGAGGTTTCCCCTTTTCTGCCATTCTCCTGTTTCTATGTGCTTTGTCAGCTTTGTTTTTTTTCTCTCCTCCACCCTAGGGCATGGGGTACCTGCATGCCAAAGGGATCCTCCACAAAGATCTCAAGTCCAAAAACGTTTTCTATGACAATGGGAAGGTTGTGATCACGGACTTCGGCCTCTTCAGCATCTCGGGAGTTCTTCAGGCAGGCAGGTAGGACATGATGCAATGGAAACCCAGGCTTCATCCCTGGTCCTAGAGCTGAGGGCATGGGGAAGGAACCCCAAAAGCTCCTTTGCTCATGTACTTGGCTCTTGTAGCCTTGGTGGGCATGAGGACAAAAGGGCTTGGAGTGTCTTTTGGCTCTGCTTCAGCCATCCTCCAGCAGTATCCCTAAAATCCACCAGCATCTGCTCCATCCTGAGCTCCCTGGCTGCTGAGCGGGGCTGTATGCTGACCTTTGGGTTGCTGCAGACATCTGGCTGTGGTGCCTGTGCCTAAATGAGTGTAGCGAGCAGAGAGCCAAGCTCGGGACATTTACAGCTTTGCAACTTCTTGGTGTCTCTTTGGGTTTGAAATAAGGCACATTTGGTAGACTTCCCTTACTAAATCTGTTTGTTGCCAGTGTTTTGGGAAGGCTGCAAGCTGTAGGCTCAGCAGCATAGAGAGTTTCAGCAGCCGTTCAGGGGAGAAAAGCAAAACTAGAGTGAGGGGGAACTAAAGAGGAGAAAAAGAATTAAGGTTTTATCTTCTGCTTTGAGCAACAGCAAAAAAGTGCTGCTGCCCCTCTTGGCTTCCATTTGTTCTCACCAACTACATATGGTGGGCTTTCGTGGATGGTGGTACTTTGGTCCTGCCCTTGCAGTTTTCTGGGGACTTTGTGCACTGGATTGGGCAAAAACAGCCAAATTTTGCCACAGGCAAAACTTTTGGGAATGCTGCATTAGAAGAAAGCAGCTAGTGTTTTGAATGGGCCTGAGTGCATTACTGGGTGGGGATGTTCCATGCCTGGCCTTACCCTATTTCCACAATGCAATGGCCAGAGAGGCTCTGGTGAGATGAGGCAGCAGAGAGATGAGTTCCCAATGAAATGGGATGATGCTCAAGGTCAGGATGTCACTTGGGTGGTAAAACCAAGGAGATTGCTCAGTAGAGGACAGATGAGACGTGGAGCTGTCCAGACATACAAAGTCTTCTAGAAGTGATGGGTGTTCTGCTAGAAAAATGAGGACAATGCAGAAGTTCCTGTCCAAAGGGCTTCTGGGGTGGCTGCCCTTGGCTGTTGGCCCCCCACACATCTCCTGTTGGGGTTTGCACCAGTTGTTCACCATGGCCCTTTTGAAGCAGAAAGTGCCTGCGGACCTGATCTTCTTGTTCAGGTTAAGTTGTTATTGGTGGTTATGGTGTCTCCCAATTGTGTAGAGATGGAAGCAAATATTGGCAGGCCAGGCTAAGGATAGTGATGTTACTTCATGCACAGATGTGAATGAGAACAACAACCTGGCCTGTTCTTGACAGAGTTTAAGAATGCCATCACTTAAAAATCCTCCTCATCCTCCTAGCATAAGATTGCCTTGAGTTCATGAGAGCACTCTGTGCACTGATACAAACACTCTGCTGAAAAATGAGATGGCAATCATACCTAAAGCATGCTCTGCAGAGAACTCGTTACCTGGCATCTTATCCTGGTGAAATCATATTTATTTTTCCTGTACTTAAACACTGTGGGACCTGGTAGGGCTGCTCTAGATATTTATTTTTCCTGTACTTAAACGTTGCAGGACTGGGTAGGGCTGCTCCAGATATTTATTTTTCCCATATTTAAATGTTGCACAGCTTGATAGGGCTGCTCCATGTATTTATTTTTCATGTATTTAAATATTGCAGGGCTTGATAGG
Organism: Excalfactoria chinensis; assembly: GCF_039878825.1. Lineage (NCBI taxonomy): Eukaryota > Metazoa > Chordata > Aves > Galliformes > Phasianidae > Excalfactoria > Excalfactoria chinensis. The sequence continues at coordinate 1,444,872 of NC_092840.1, read as the reverse complement.
GCTGCTCTGTAATTAGAGGTGGTTTGGAGTGGCCTGAAGAGCTCTTCTGCTCTCACTGCTGCTCTCTTGTTCTGTGATGTGCCTGGGCTGGTTATGAAGTTGTGAAAGTGCCATAGTTTTCTCTAAGGTCCCTTCCAACTTGCACGATACTATGATACTATGATGATATGATGATAGTTTAGCCAAATTTGGGATTGCTTTGGAGTTCAGATTTCTCTGCAGGTTGAAGTATTGCTGGGGCATTGACTGAATCCTGGGCTCCATCAGCCACCATGTGTGCTGCACCCAGGACACAAAATGGGGAAACTTCATACAAGAGAGCAGGTACAGGGGAGTATTGGTTTGGTCAAGCAGCTCTGGAAGGAGCAGGAGAGAGCAAGCTGTGCCATCAGTGCATCCAAGTGCCTGAGGGAGGAAGAGAGGAGGAAGGCACCAGCATCATCCTCAGCTGTTGGCCAAGTGATCCCAATGTGTTTATACCGACTGGGGGGACCTTGAGGAGGTAGGGAAATGATGGGCTGGAAGGGATCAAACACCTGGAAACACTGATTGCTGGGCTATGATAGGGTGAGTTGAGTTGGAGTACACCCTTGGACGTCCCTGGTCTCTGCTCAGATCTAAGCAGCTCGGATGTTAATGCAGGTGGGAATTACCCCAGAAAATGTTTGTCCCTGTTCTTCTGAAGAATTTTGGTGCAATGGATGAGAGTTGATGGGCTCAAGTTTTGCCACGGGAGGTTTATGTTGGATACTAGGAAACATTTCTTCTTGGAAAGAGTGGTGATGCAGTGGTACAGGCTACTCAGGAGGGTGGGAGGGATCACCATCCCTGAAAGAGTTCCAGAACCATGGGGATGTGGCACTGGGGGGCACAGTCAGTGGGCATGGGGGGACAGGCAGGGGCTGGACTTGGGGATCTTAGTGGTGTTTTCCAATCTTAATGATCCCCTGATTCTATGATTGTATGAGGTGTGACAGTGAGAGCCACAGCAGACCAAGGCACCAGCCCAAGCTGTGCTCTGCCATCAGGGATAGATATGTAGCTACTGTGCCTGCTGGTATTTATCACAGTGGGGTTAAAGCCCAGACTTGCAAGGATGTCGAGGGGAAAACCAGGCTTAAATGGGGAGCAGGGTCTGGGGGATGGCAGTGGTGCTCCCTGCTCCCCCAGCACTCATGTTCTCAGCTCTCTGTGTCTGCAGGAGGGAGAACAAACTGCGGATCCAGAATGGCTGGCTGTGCCACCTGGCCCCTGAGATCATCCGCCAGCTCTCGCCTGACACTGAGGAGGACAAATTGCCCTTCTCCAAGCATTCAGATGTCTTTGCACTGGGGTGAGTCTCTGTGGTGTGATGGGTGTCTGGTGAGGCTGCTGCCTTCACTGAGGCATGTCTGCTTCAAAAGAATTTGAGTGAAAAGCCCCCAACCCCCCCCCGTCACAGACAGACAACAGTGAATCTGGGAATCTCTTCTTAGCATGGATAGTGATGGGAAAGCAGCTGGAAGTGGGATGAAGATGGGATAGGAGGAGAGCATGGTGGCGTGAAGCAATTGGATGGAGGCATAGTGGGATGGAGATGTGGGGGGATGATGATGCAGCGGGTTGAGGATGTCTTAGGATGGGGATGCAGTGGGTTGGGGTCATGTTGAGATGATGCAATGGGGTGAGGGGTTCATGGGATAGAAATGCAGAGGAATATGATTGTGGTGAGATGATGTAGAGGGATGAGGATGCAGTGAGATGGGCATGTGGTGGAACGATGCAGTGGGATGAAGATGCAATGGGATGAGGATGCCGTGGGATACAGATACTGGCCCACAAATCCCCATAACTCTCCAATCCTCTCTGCTGGGTGCCTGCAGATGGTCTGAGCAGCCGTGGCTGTCACTGGGGGCTGAAGAGGAGGAGATGTCAAAAGGCTGAGCAGGGGAGAATTGATGAGTCTCCTTCAGTGGGACCGCTCAGCCGACAGCCTCATCGCTCCTGCTATTTATCTAGTAGAAAGCATCCTTTGTGACAGGAGTCCCATCACGCCCCGATAAAACCTTTCTCGAGGCGGGTGTAGGGCTGTGGTTTTTATCCAGTGGATTAATCTTATCGTGCACACCTTAAAGACTGCGGGCTGCAGTGATTAGTTTACGTGAAGCTGTTATCCGAAGCGGTATTTCCATCAAAACTGCAGTAATTAAAGCTGAAAGAGTTTGGATCTTCCCTCCCCCAAGGCAGAACGTCAGCACAGGAGAAAAAAAGAAGTAATTAGGGGATCTGATCAAGCTCAGACAGTTACTCAGGCTTAGTTTTTTCCGCACTGGGTCCGCCTGTTCCCCACCGAACATCTTGGTGTGTGCCTGCAGCAGAAGGCAAAGCATGTGGTCCCCTCACTGCTGTCCTGCACAACACATATGCACAGTTATGCCCTGTCAGGGTAGATGTTATAAACGTGGAGCAAAACAATGGCTGTGGGCAGGGCTGCCCACCTGTGACAGGAGGTGCCTCAGATGGATGCTGCCTCTGAGCAAGGGGAAGCAGCTCAGGAATCTCGTGCACTGAGGAAAGGGATATTCCCCCAGTTTGGGAATGGGAAAGGAATGTTCCCCTGTGTTGGGAAATGGGAGCAGTGGTATCTTTGTACCAAGCACCGAGTGACACTGGTAGCTTATCTGGGGATGAAGCGAAGATGCTGAGCTCTCTCTTGGTTGCGATGGGGTTTGAGTAGGGAGATGTTAGGGTGACATTTGGGTGTCCCCACTTGGGATGACCTTGGTCCTGATACTGCTGTCTCCCCAGCACCATCTGGTATGAGCTGCACGCACGGGAATGGCCCTTCAAGACACAACCGGCAGAGGCCATAATATGGCAGGTTGGGCGAGGGATGAAGCCCAACCTCAGCCAGATTGGGATGGGCAAGGAGATCTCGGTAAGTGCCATGGGGCAGGCTGACCCATTGTCGGGGGGGGGAGAGGTGTGGGAGGATGGAGAATGTGTGTTGGGCAAAGGGTCCTGCTGGTGGGGCTTGGTCTTGATGCTGAACATGTAACTGTCATGGGGTATAGGATGGAGATAGGGCTCCCTGCTGGGGCCATGTGGGGGGGGGGGATGGGGTTCCCTATAGAGGATGTGGGATGAAGATGGGTCTTCTTACAGGGAGTGTGGGGCAGAGATAAGGCTTCCTACAGGGGATGTGGGGTGAGTGTGTGGTGTGTGGGCAGTGGTTATGGGACCACCTCCGTGTGCTCACCTCTCACTGTGCATGGCTGCAGGACATCCTACTCTTCTGCTGGGCCTACGAGCAGGAGGAGCGACCCACCTTCACCAAGCTCATGGACATGCTGGAGAAACTGCCAAAGCGCAACCGTCGCCTTTCCCACCCCGGGCACTTCTGGAAGTCAGCAGAGTAAGTCCCTGACACCCAAACCTCCCTTCCCTAGCTATGCTCCAAGGTAGGGGCTCAAGCGACTCTGTAACACCTCCGTGTTCCCATGTGTTCAGTGCTCCTGGGAACATTGTGCAGCCAGTGGTCAGATGTCCCCTAAATCACCTGGAATTTGAGCCATCATTAATCAGGATGGGAGCTAATTGCCAATCTGTGCTCTGAGCAGGCACCAGGGTGGCTCTGCAAGGGAAGCTGAAGGTTGCTGAACCCCAAAGTAGTGGATTGTGTAACTGCTGGGGGTCTGGGCATTGCCCTGGTTGGATCCAATTCCTACATGAAGGGCATGAAGACAGGGGACAAAAGCCCTCTTGGTTTCCTGCTGCTGGATGCACGTTTAGGGACCCTTTTGCAGGACCCCAGTACTGCTGGACACAGTACCCCCTATTGACTCTGTCATCTTATCTCCTTTCCAGGCTGTGACCAGAGGAGCTGAGGGATGGTGCCTTCCTCCCACGCATTTCTCCTCTTCCTCGCTGCTCTCCTTCATGTGCCAAGAAGGGAAGAGTGGTAGGCACTGTGGGATGGACTGGGACGGGATGGGACTACCACAGCATCTCCCTGCACTGAAGAGGAGCTGATGGCCAGAGATGCGTGGGGACACCGTGGTGGCAGGCAGACAGCAGGGGCCTTGTGCACATGGGGCTGTGGGGCTGCTGGTCCTACGATGTGCAAGATCAGGTGGCTTCTGTTCAACCCCAGGGCTTCTCTGATCCCGGTCGGTATGGTCAGTGCTTACAGCATTCCTTTGGGGCTTGTTTTTTTTCATTCTAGGGGATTTTATTTAATTTTCTAGTGTTTTTATTTTAAAAGTAGAAAACTAAGGGGGAATGCTGCTGATCTGTGGGTTTGTGCTGCCACTATTAGCTGCTCCCCACAGGGAAATGCACCCACAGTGTCAGCTCCTCAGCCCCTCACCACGGCAATGGTGACCTTTCACAAGTGGCTCTGTGCTCCTGGCTGTGCCCAGGTCCTTCCCAGGCTGTCCCTTTGCAGGGCCAAGCTCCATGGCCCCAATGGCTCATCCCTGTGCCTGGCATGTAGCTCATCTGCCGCCCCTTCCATCTCCTGTGTCCCCTTCTCTCCCTCCGGTTACATCTGTGGGGTACTGATGTCTGTTTGTCAGATGCTAGAGGCTATGCTGGGTTTAAGAACTGGTGGATGGAGCAAGGGGAGCAGTCTCTGGTTGTACAGAGCCGGTGCCCCCCTCCCAGCCCCATAACCATCCCATGCACCCACAGCCAGAGCCAATGTGCTGTGCTTTGGTGCTGCCATCCGAGCACCTTTTGCTGGCATTTCCCTCCCCCTGAGCCCATTCTACATGAGCTGTCATTGCGGCAGTGGGGAGAAAATTGTGTTTTCAGGATCTTATTGAGCATAATTGCTGGTCGGGAGCCATCCTGAATAATTCAGCCGTGCTGTAAGTTGGCTTGAACTCAGAGACACTGCAAAGTGATCGGCCTTGTATGTCTCAAACTGTTGGTGTCTGAACCACTTTAACCAAAATGAATGAAGGTTAAAGCCTTCTGCTAAGCGCTGGGCAGATCGTTACATGAGCAAAGATCCTGAAGGTCCTTCCTAAGAACGTCCTGGGAAGAGGTTTCTTTGGACAAGGCTCAGGCTGGTGCTTTTAGGGTGGTTTCGGTGCCAAGTGGTTGCCTCCTGGATGTTTGCACAATGGATGGATTTTCTCATCCCCTGCCCTCCCCAAAACACCCCAGTGCCCTGTCCTACCCCAGCCTTGTTTTCTGCTGCCTGTTCTCCCCACCTGAACAATTCTCACTCCATCCTCTCTGCGTGTGCCATAAACATTGCACTAAACCTCAGAGCCCCTCTGACTTCTTACCAATGCCTTCATCAAGGGGTCTGTGGGTCCTGTCCCAGTGGGCCGAGCCCTGAGCACTCCGTGCATCCCTGAGACGGACAGGAGAGACACCCAACGCATGGACACTTTGTGTTTCAAGTTGAATTTTCCTGCATGCTGTGATGGCACTGAGCCCAGCACCATGCCCATGTCAAGTGACTGATGTGAGAGCAATGCATGGTTCTTGGTTTTGTTTTCCAAGGAGATGTGAGCCCTCTAGATGTGAGCTGGAAAGACAGAGGCTGTGCTCAACAATGGAGTGGAAAAACCTGAGAGGTGCTGTGCAGGTTTGCAATGGGATACATCAACCTTGAAAGCCTTGCTGTGGGTTTGCTTTGTGCCCCGAGCCTTCTGCTGACCACTCCTCATGGGGTCCCTCTAGCTGTTGGTAGATGTCCATCAGATGAGCACTGTTGGTTGGGGCATTCCATTGCCCCGGTCCCTGTTGGAGCAACACACATCTCCCTGCTGCCCCTTGGCCATCCAAACGGAGCTGGGTAAAGCTATGGCCAACAAGTGTGCCCAGCCTGACCACCCCACTGCTCTTTCTGCCCCATTTTCCTCCCAGGAACGTCTCCATCCATGGGAGCTGTTACGCAACAGCACCAACAGAAAGACCTGCCCTGTATTCACCATCCACAAGCTCAGACAAGCAGCTCCCTTCCTTCTGTTCGGTGTAGCAGCGGCTGTTGGTACAGCCATGCTATTTGCATCATGCCTTCTTAATTATGAAAGTCTTAATTATTAAAAAGTATATTTATTTTTTTTCCCGTTCTTTGGTTTTTTTGGGGGTGTTTTTTGTTTGTTTTTGTTTTAAATTTCTCAGGCCTTCCACATGGAGAAGAGAAGGTGGGAGCTGCTCTGCACAATGCCTGCCAACAGGTGTCCACCCAATGGGGTTTGGAGCTGTAGTAGGCAGAGCAGGGATGGGTTTGGGAGCACATTGAGAGCAGCTCCCACCATCCCACAGTGCATCCTCAGCCCCTGCATGGCCCCGAATGCTCCGTGTGCTGTTGGGTTGCTCAACCAGGCAGTGCTTGGCCACCGTTGGGTGGTACCCATCGCTTGCATCGTTCCTAGGTTTATTTATTTTAACTTATTTAACTTATTTTAACTTATTTTTGTTTTGCAAATAGTGTTTTTTTATTTTCTGGGAAGCTTTGCCAGCCTTCTTGATTTCTGTTCCCTGTAAAGCGCGCTGTTACATTTACCTGTACATAAGGTATATATAAATATATATACATATCTCCATATGTATGTATATAGATATATACATATCTAAAGAGCTCGAAATCCTGTACAGTTTCAAACCGAATTCGGTGGCTGCTTTGTTTTCTCTGTGTTAGTTCTGACCGTTGCAGAATGAGCTGGTTTTCATTTCCCTTCTCCTCCTTCTGTTTCCTTTTTATAAATATATACATAAATATATTATATATATTTTGTTGTTGTTGTTGCAAAACTCTTGTCACTGGAAAAGAGCAATTGTTTCCGGTGGGGAGGTGGGGGGGAGGGGGGGGTAAATAAATGAAAAACACACATATAAAGAATAAAAAAAAGAAGAAAAAAAAAGAGAAAAAAGCTGAGAAAGGCGCGATGGAGCTCCCTGATGTAAATTTGTACAGTAACATTTATAACGTTTTCTACACTTTAAGAAAGTATTTATAATTTCTGCTGTCTGACTGAGTGCGACCCTCCGTGACTGCAGAGTGGTGAGCCCTATGTCCCCGTGGTTTGTCGTGCAGTGTTTGGTGAGGTGACAGTGTATGAATTATTTATGCCAATAAAAAACACTTTGAAAACGAGCGTGTCCCCTGGCTGCCGGCCGCACCGCGGGGCTGCTGTGTGTCACCCATGGTGTGTATCCCTGGTGGGGGGAGGTACACACCGGTCCTTCCATCCATGTCCCATAGAGTCCCAGTCTCCACCTTTGGTGCTCAGTATGGAGACCCCATGTTGCCCTCCTCATCCTCACTGACATCACACTGTCCGTTCTCAGCTCTTTGGGGATGATGACTGATGGTGGTTGGGTGCAGCGTGGTACGTTGGGTCATCAATCTGGGCTGGGTGCTGCTGGGGGTTCATGTCCCTGCTGGGCCCCCCCACTGCAGGCTGAGCCCCGTGGGCTGCGCACATCTGCTGTGCTGTTTTCTCACTGCTCCCTTGCCATCAATCTGCCCAGCCTCCTGGTTGAGCGTGGCAGTGAGGGCCCTATGGGAGGGTATGGAGGGGAAAGCTGCAGTGGGTTTGTGCTTCTTCCTCCTCCCCAGCCCCTTCCCACATCACTGTCACCCGGGTGCTTGAAAGGTAAAATAATGATGGCTCGCCATTAATAACCCATGAGTGCTCAACACGTTATCCTGGTGAGGGCTTTTCATCTTTCAAAGCCTGCAGGAGGTGGGAAGCAATTAGGGCAGGCGCATCCTGGGAGTTTGCATGGGAGAGATGGGAGAAGCGAGGAACAAGAGGGAAATTGGGGTCCAGGGACAGAGAGCCACCACTCAACAGCCCACTGTGCCCGAGGCTTTGCCCCCAAGGTTTGTCTGCTGTTTGAAAGCTGGGTTCAACTCATAGGTCACACATTTGGTAACCCCTGTGTGTTCCTGGTGATCCAGAGCACAACTGGTTGGTGCTGGGTGGGATGGGGTAGTGCTGAGTGTGGGGCTGGAGGTGCTGAGCTCTCACGTCTGGCACCACTATGGGGATAAATCCTCACTGCAGCCCCATATAACCCCTGTGGTGATGTCTGGGGAATTGAGGCTCCTCTGGATCTGTGTCCCTGCATGTGGACGTGCGCGTTGCAGAGCCACAGGGTGCGTGCATGTGTCTGTCATCCCCAGCTTGCTGCTGATGAATCACAAGCCATTAATACTGCACAGCAACCAGGAAGCTCTGGGAGCAAGAGGGGAGCAGGATGCACCCGCTGCCAGTGGGGGTGTGGTGGTGGCACTGTGTCCCCAGGGCTGCTGGGAGACCCCTCCCTCCAGATACAGATATGTGCACATCTTCCCCCGTTATTAAACACATCCTGAAGCCTTTCACTGAGCTGAACTTGAAAAATGAGATATATGAGTGCCAAACTCACGCAGCTCTGAGGTGTGGATGCTGATTCTGCTCCACTCATTGGAGAGATTAATGTCAGCACAGAGGAGAGTGGCCCTGGGGGTCCCACCTGCAGGGAAAGGGGTTGATCCTTGACCCCCAGTGCCTGCCCCCCACCCCATGTCCCCCTGCTCCCATTACTCAGCAGATTCCCTTTCCTCACCTCTATTTTTACCCTGACATTGGGTGCCCGTCTCCCGAAATCCGAACCCTGTACCCAGGGACCTCACGGAGCTCTGCTGGACGCTGACACCCAGGGAGAGGCTGGTGGGACACTTTCCTGTCCAGGGAGGGGCAGCCATCCACAGTTCCAAGCTTTGTACCTCAGATGTCACAGCTGCAGCTTCCTTTGCAAGGTGAAGAGCCGCGCCATGCCCTCAGCACAGGTAGAGAAAACAGCTGAAGGCTTTCCTATGCTTAACAGCTGTTTGTTCCTTGTTTCTTTGGGGGCTGGGGTGGCTTTATGGGTTTGTATGGCAAACTGTGAGTGAGGCTGGGAGTTCTGGAGCACTGCTTTGATATCCCATTGGAATCCATTGGAATGGTGATGGAAGAGTGGTGCTGATGTCCTCCTCGAGGACGCCCCCCAGCAGTATGGACTTTCTGCCTTGGTTCTACCCACTGTTTGCCACATGGGCACCATGCCCCTGCTGGGGGATACTGGGCATCCTGGTGGGTCCCCAGCTGGCATAGGGACAACCCCACAGACCTGTCCCCAGGGACAAGGATGCTCTGTGGTACCCATCAGCTCCCCATTTCTGCAGTGTGATGTGGGTCACCAAAACTCCCTTTCCAGCTGGGTGTCCTGAAGCTGGCTGGAGGACACAGCTGTCCCATTCCAGTAGCTTTGGGGCTATTTCCCAGCCCACTCTCACTCTGTTGCAGCAGTGACTCCCTCCTGTGCTGCTGGGATGCCCCACGCTTGGGGACTGGGGACAAACACTGTGGCCAGTCTGAGCCCCGGGTAGGGTTTCACTGTCAGAGGGTTATTTTCAGGCTTGCAAATCTGATGGGTCACAATGCTTCTGGCTGCGTGCCTGGGGCAGAGCCAGCCTCGGGGTTACATATCCCTCAGCCTCTGTGCTGCTGTGCTGGGTAGGATCCAACTTGTTTGTTCCTATTTTTGGCTACAACCCCTGTTCCAGCAACCCAGTGTGTGCTGATCTGTGCTCCCTCCTTGCAGAGGGGGCTGCTGCTTGTGTTACGTTGGTGCAGAATAAACCCTATCTGTGTATGGGGTGGGATCCAGCCATGGGGAAGCACTTTGCCTGGCTGATTTCCACCCTCTCCATCCCATGAATGCGTCCCGGAGCTCACCTGCCTTTGATGCCCATTATGCAGACAATGGATCTCCCGTTAGGGTTTCTCCCACACCTCCAACACAATGCACAGTGTGGTGTGTGCAGGGGAGCGGCCGCAGCCTCCAGGGGAGCACCTGCCTGGCACTGGGAACACGCTCAGACTGGGCAGCACTGCGGGATGGTGGTGAGCAGGGCTGGGTGTCAGTGGGGCTCGGTGGGGCTGGAGGAGGATGAAGGCCACTGAGGACAAGAGCACTCTTTAGGGGCAGCTTAAAATAAGACCCTGCATCCTTGAGGGTAAATTTCATTTGGTGTGAGGCTTGCCGTGGTTATTTTCCCCAGAACTGGGTCTTTTGTATAGTTGTGGAATGGCTCGGGTTGGAAAAGATCTCAAAGATCCTCACTTTCCAGCTTTGAGGTTTTGTGGAAGACAAGGATCTGGTGCCGCCTGTGGTACCCAGGTGGCACAGTGCTGCAGGATGGGGCTTTGTCCTCTCTTCCTGTTACCTGGGTGCTCTGCGTTACCCTCCCTCCCCCAGAACACACCTGGATGAGCCCCAGAGCTGAAGGCCTCAAGCTGGAATACCACAGCTCACATGACTGGGAAAGAGCAGCGCTCACTGCAGCTGGGGAGGGAGAAGTTACTGAATAACCTGAGTGCCGCGGGGCCCCCGCTATGCGGTGTGCTGCAAGTGTTTGCCGGACCCAAACCGTCCGAAATGCCCCCAGCTCCCAACCCCACGGACCCCACATCCATGCGGCGATGTGGAGCCCTGGGAGGGGTGCACAGCACCAGGCAAGGAAGGGGAGGGGACGCAGTGGGGTATCCAGAGTGCCACCGTGGGAAAGCTGCGCAGCCGGCTCGGCACAGCCCCGCCAGCCCTCCTGCGGCTCTTCCGCCAGCCAGCGTGGATCGCCGAGCTGAGCGCTGCCGTCCGCACGGCACCGAGATGGAGCTGGAGCTGGGAGTCGGTGCGTGCCTTGTGTTGGTGCCGGGAATGGGATCCTGCATGTGGGGGGAGCGGAGGTGGTGTGTGGTGGCGTTGGGGGGTGGGCTGTACAGTAGGGTGTCCCCGTTGTCCCCATGGTGTTCTGGCTGCGCTGCAGCCCAGATGCTGCCGGGGGACAATGTGGGGCACACAGGGGTGGCAGATGTCCTGATTCCCATGTTCCTGCCTGTCCCACAGCCTGGGCTGCGCTGGGGTCGCTCCCCACCTCCCACCCTCTGATGGCTCTGATTTAGGCCCTGTAGCACTAACACCCACCCCGGGCACCTCCATGGGGGGATTTGCAGGTGGGCACCACAGCACAAAGAGCTCTCTCCTTCCCTGGGCGAGGAGCTCATCCCACAGCCGTCGGCACGCAGCCACTCCGCTTCCTGGGAAGTCCTATTGACGGCAAAGCGTTGCTGTAAAGGGGGTGGGGTAGGGGGAGGGGGGGAACAGCTGAAGTTATCTGGGGCCGCGTGTGCTGCAGATGCAGCCCTCCATTCCGGGGAGGCTGGATAGAGTGATGAAAAGTTGCAGCTCCAGTCCATCTGTTTCTGACAACCTGAGCTCTCTCCGGCAGCTTCTGAATTCAGAGTTTCTGAATTCCTCAATAATTAGACTTATTTTGTAGGGGGAAAAAAATACCCCACCAAAAACAAACCCCAAACATCTGGGCTTTTTCACGATGGCAATGAAAAGCCAAGGTGGGTGTAGGAGGGGGAAGGTGGATTTTCATCCTTAACAACCCAAATCTTGAAATATTACATCAGCACCGAAGAGGTGTAATTAAGTAGGAAACAAATGAGACCGGCTAATCTGTTTTGCTTGTTTGAGCTTAGCGGAGTGCAGAAAACAAACAGAGTCCGGATGATGAATGGGACTTCTTTCTGAGCCCCCGGTGGGGGGGCTGGGATGTGGGGCTGGGTTTGGCTGCTTTCCCCCGGCGCTTGCTGGCTCAGGGCTGCCTGGCGGTGCGCGCGGTGCTGCCCGGTTCTGGCTGTAAGTGGCTGCTATGAAGGCAGCTCCCTCGGATGCCCTCCTGGAGCGGTGAGCGATGGGGACAGGGCTGCGTGTTGCTGGGGAACAGCAAAGCCTGAGCCCTGTAGGACGATGCCTTTCAGAGCAGCATTCCCATGAGCTTCTGTGCATCCCCGAGAGGATGAGCTTGGGGACATCCCTTGGGGGCCGTGTTGCTGCCGGTGCGGTGTGGATCACCAGAAGCTCAGCACTCCCACCCTTGGGGACGGACGGAGCAGCATTTTGCAGCCAAACACCCCAGAGGGCTTTGGTGTGTTGGCCAGAGTGGAGCACTCCCTGCTCAAGCCCACTTCCAGGGTTTTGTTTTCTCCCTTCCCTGCTCTCCGGCACAGCCCGAGGTGCCAGGAGCAGATGGCAGCCATCGGCTGGGCTCACTCTGAGCCCCCACAGCTCCTGGCATGGGGCAGTGGCTGTGTAACCCTCTCACTGCCGGGCTCCTCCTAACCCCACACCCAATATCTCAATGGGGTGTTGGGAGGTGTGATATTCCAGGGTGTTCTGCAGGGAAATGGGATGTGGGTGAGTGAGAATGGAGTCACCCCACAGAGGTTTTGCATTTTAGGCTGCACCACCAGCACGGGCTTGCCTCAAAATATTGCAAAGCCCACCGATGCTGGAAGCATTTGCTCTGGTTGGCATCACCACAGCACCCAGGGCTTCCTCTGCACCTTGGTGACTTAGGGCTGACCCAAGCATCCCATTTCCCTCCCGCTCCCCCCTGCCTCCCCAGCCTTCCCCTGTGAGCCACATTGCATCTCCTGCCCCCGGGGGCCGAGAAATTGGGAAGAGGCCAAAATGAAACAAGTCCTCCCCTCCCCTCCTGAGTGACAATTTCAGCCCTGCAGGAGCACAGTGCCTGCCAGCTCCCATGCCCACACCAACCCTGGGCAGGAGCACCAGCAAAGGCCACAGAGAGCACAGCCCTTCAGCCCATTATTATTGTTGTTATAACATTTTTCTTTGTATTTTTCTTGCCAAGAAGGTCGGAGCTGTTTCTTGCAGCATTGCAGCCGGCGGGGCCGTTCCTGCAGCTTTCTGAGCAATAAGAGTGTCTCTGGAAGGGAAAATTGAGCACCTCGGTAGCAGGTGGTGTCCTCCTCACTGAGCTGAGTGCGCATCCCTCCAGTTTGAGCTGAATAAATTTACCAGACAGCAATGATATTAGCCTAGTCTCAAAGACTTCATCAATTTGCAGTTGTGTCTTCGATGGTAGTTTTGTTGTTGTTGTTGTTGTCGTTTTATTGAACTGTCTGAGATGATTTCCAAAGAGAGCGCTGCAAACTGAACTATTAAGTAATTTGGAAGGGCAATTAGTGTTAATCTGGAAACTCCCTGTGTTGCTCCTAAATAAATCAACCTCGCAGTGAGAGCCGTGCGATGGAGCTGTGCTGATTTATGGGCAGGGCAGGAGTGTGAGCTGGTCTGGATAACACCAAGGAGCAACTTTGATAGGATGGTGTTGGGATCAGAGAGACTGGGGATAGGTAGGACTGGAGAGAGTACCCACAGCCTGGGCTTTGTGCCCTCCCTGTGTCCCCAGCCCCAAAACACTCTTCCCAGTGAGGGCTGGGGAGGCTCCTGCACAGGGCCCTTTTCCTCCTTCCCCCCCTCCTTTAGGTAGATGCTGTGTACAGTGGCGTTCCCAGGACACCTGATATCCTGGGCTCCATCCAATGAGGGGTGGCCAGCAGGGGCAGGGAGGTGACTGTCTGTCTCTACTCTGCCCTCGTGAGACTCCATCTGGAGTACTGCATACAGGACTGGAGCCCTCAGTACAAGAAACAGCTATTGGAGGGGGTCCAGAGGAGGGCCACAAAGATGATCAGAGGGCTGGAGAACCTCTGCTGCCAGGACAGGCTGTGGGAGCTGGACTTGTTCAGCCCGGAGAAAAGAAGGCTGCAGGGTGACTTCATTGCAGCCTTTGAGTACCTAAAGGGAGCCTACAAACAGGAGGGGGGGTCAACTCTTTGAAAGGGTAGATAGCATTAGGACAAGGGGAAATGTTTTGGAGTTGAAGGAGGGAAGATTTAGGTTGGATGTCAGGGGGAAGTTCTTTACTCTGGGAGTGGTGAGGTGCTAGAACAGCTGCCTGGAGAGGCTGTGGATGCCCCGTCCATCCCTGGAGGTGTTCAAGGCCAGGTTGGATGGGGCCCTGGGCAGCCTGGTCTGGTATTAAATATGGAGGTTGGTGGCCCTGCCTGTGGTGGGGGGGTTGAAGATTCTTGATCCTTAAGGTCCCTTCCATCCTGGGCCATTCTATGATTCTGTGACACCATTTCCTGTTGCAGGTGGCAAATACAGGGAACAATCCCTTCTGTTGTCCTGCTGTCTTTGCATTGCTTTTTCAGCACCGTAGGCATTGATGTTGGCCAAGTGAAAGTTCATGTGCTGGCTGAGCTAAAGCATGGCTTGTCCTCTTGTTCAGTGGGACCACCATGCCCTTTCCTCCAAAGCTGTCTTCCAGCCTTCCAGACCCATCCAGCCACCATGGTTATCCCACCCAGGACAGGATGTGATGTTTGCCTTTGGGCTGCATGAGCTCAGTCAGACTATGTGCAGCCCATCACCATCCCTCCATGTAGGCCCTCTAATCTGGGACCATCTGAAACTGTTCTTACAGTGCACTTTGGCTCCAATTTGTCTGCATATTTGTTCTTTATTTCACCACTTTGACCACAAGAATACTATGGGAGGCTGTCAAATGGCAGTGGCACAGTGGAACCACTCTCCCCTTGCCCACAGAGCCAACTTCCTCACCCTGGAGGCAGTCAGGGCTGCTGGCTATGATATACACCAGGGAAATGTCCACAGGCACTTTTCTATCGCTCTTGTTGATCATGAGTAGAAACAGCCACCAGCAGGACTTTCCATCACCACCCCAGACAAGTGCACAGAATCATAGAATCATTAAGATTGGAAAAGATCACTAAGATCACCCAACCCCCTCCCCACCATGCCCACTGACCCCACTGACCACATCCCTCCATGCCATATCTCCATGTTCCTTGAACACCTCCAGGGATGGTGACCCCACCACACTGACATGGAGGCAGCCCAGCAAGACGGTCTATCTCAGCCCTCCTCCTCCCACATGCCCTGCTCCCACAGGTCACCCCGGGGCAAGGATTTGGGGTTGCACAACATCTGGAGGGTCCCCACCCCTCTGGTCTGTTGATGCTGTTTGGAGCTATTACTGTTTTCTGGTGGCTGCTGTTTGCCCACTCAAATACCTCAGTAATCCGCTAAGGGACCTCACATCTTCCTTCCTTTCTTCTTTTTTCTTCTTCTAAAACAATTAGCTTGGCTCAAGCCCTCTGCAATACATCAATTAATACAAGCTGAGGCAGTAAATTAAAGGGAAACAGGAACAACTATGCTGGGATTAGGTCACTGAAACTATAAACTTTGGAACAAATCAGATTTCCTTGGGAAGGGAAATGGACAGCCGTGATATGTCAAAAGTGAGATGAGACAGGCTCAGAGCAACTTTCCACTTGGTTGCTGGATGCCAGAACTTCTTCCCTGGGGAAGTTTGGGCTGCCAGACCCTGCTGCTACCAATAATGCTTGGATGGCAAAACAAACAAACAAGAGGCAAGAGAAAATGGAGAAGGGTGGGCAAACTGTGCGGATGGATTGGGAGAGGCATGGAGCAGCCAGGTGCAACCTGAGGGGTAGGGAGGAAGGGAGAACCTTGGGGATCCTTCTCACCCCTTTTTCAAACAGCATGTGGGCCTGTTGTCTTGTGACACGTACAAGAGGGCATGAGACATGCAGTTGGCTTTTGCCCACAGAGCATGTCCAGAGCTAAGCATCGTTTGTTTCTTCTCCGTGGTTGTTCAGCAAAAAGCAAACTCTAGAGGTGGAAAAGGAGGAGAAGGGACCATTCGTATCCCCTTTCCTAGGCAGGGCCTTGGTCAGTTCATTGAGGAGAATCACTGCACCTATGGACAGGAGTGTGATCTATTTTGCCCAAAGTCACAGACCAAGGCTGGTGGTAGAGTCCATCTATCACCAGCGTAGGAAGCCACAGCCAATGGGGTTTGCTCCATCCAGCTGTTCAGGCTGTTGGCTCTGATCAAAACCAAATCCCAGGGCTCCCCCAATATCCACACTCATACAAACATACGTGGGGTGTACATATGTAACTGTTCCTCCTCTGGCAGTCACACAGAGCCTGTCTGGCTCCTGGCACTTCCATTATGGACAGTTTCTAATGCATCTCCAAACAAAGCTGGAAAGGTCACTTCTGTGGCAGAAACAGCTGTTATGGCATAGGGATAAATGCAAGGAGCATGTAATACATCCTCCTTCAACCTCTAATTGCATCCATGAGACTTGCAGCCAGCCAGGTGTCCTGGATCAAGCCCTGTGTCACCTCCTCTGCCAGGCCTGTGCTATGGGATGTTCTACAAGGCTGTGTGGGAAGGTCGGATTGGATCACTGCCTGTTTCACAGAGCCACAGCCTGATGAGCAACATTTCTGTGCCATGTGGCAGTGACAAGAGCCATGCGGGGAGAGTAATGGTGCTTGGGGCTCATAGAATCATGGAATCACTACGGTTGGGAAAGACGTCTAAGATCCCCAAGACCAACCCCAACCCACCCCCACCCTGCCCACTGCCCATGTCCCCCTGTGCCACGTCTCCACATTCCCTGAACACCTCTATGGTGATGGGTTGGTGACCCCACCACTCCCTGGGCATTCTGTTCCCTGAAGAAGAACCCAAGGAGGGCAGAACATTCACACCTCTGTTCCAGCAGGCACAGTGGGGAAAAACTCTCTGAAGGTGGGAGGATAAAAGTGATTTCTGGATGGAGGGAACAGGATCATCCTTGCTGTGGCCCTGCTGGGGTGCCATGGGGTGGCTGCCTGTGCTCTGCAGGACACACAGACAGACAGATGTAGGCTGGGGCACCAAGAGGTGAACATGAACCATTGTGCCCTCCACAGGACTGTGCTCCGAGCGACTTGAGGCTTCTGCAAGGCCAAGAGTGGGGCTCCTTCTCCCCTCCAGCGCTCATCAGCAGCACTCGTCAGCCCATGCATGCTCATTAGCTGCAGAAACGCTTCTGCCCTTTTGGCCTCTTGCTCAGTTCTTGCATTTGGTGCTCCTCTACAAACTGAATTACACCATGCTTGTGCGTGAGCAAAACTTCCCCTGCTCTGCACCGCCCCTCCCTCCTCCTTGTGCCCTGCTGTATCCCTGGCATTAATGCAGAACCCACGATGTCCCCATGCCTTCCCCGTAGCATCCCCACATCTCCGACTCCCAGCACTTCACTCTGCCCACGCAGCTTCGTTAGCGGCCCTCTGCCTGCAGACAGAGCCCTGCTAATGACGGCAGCTCCTGGTGGAGCCGGAGCAGCGTGGGAGCCGCGGGGACATAGCTGCGATGCTCTGCATGGCCTTTCATCTCTGCAGTAATGAGGTATCAAGGCCACCCCTGGAGCATGGCAGGTGGGAGTGCTGGGCTGCCTGGTGGGGTCTCCAGGCCCCCACCCCTGGCTGGCAGATGTCAGAGCAGGGCTGGGCTGTGGGATGGGTGCCTGCAGTGAGCAGCACGGCAGGAACTGCCCGAGGCCTGTAGTGGGTGTGCAATGGAACAAGGCATTGCTGGAAGCACGGCTCGGAGAAACTCTTTGGCTAAAGCTAAACAAGAGTTCATTTAACCCCATAAAAGCTCTTCCAGTACTGTGGGAGTCACTGTCTTATGGGGCATAACTACCACACTAAACAGTGTTCTCTGCTCTCTTTCAGTTCAAGGGTGCAGGGGCAGTCCGTGTTGTCCTCCCCACTCGCTGTGAGCTTTTCTACAGGGACTGTCTGTAGTTTCTGTGCAAAGAGGTGTGAGATTGAAGCAGTGGGAGCTGGTTGGTGGTGACAGGTGGATGCTCAGCCCCCTGAAATCATAGGGATATGTCCATAAGTGGTGCTGCGTTAATTTACTGCCTTTTCACCACTTCTTGGGGGCAGTGGTGGGAGAAGCAATGAGATCCATGTGTCACTGAAGGCAAACTCATGGCTGTTCTGGTGGCATCATGTAACTTGGTTTCCTCCTTCATCTTCACCTCTAAAGTACTCATTCCTAAACCTCTTAAAGACAGAGCTGATCCCAGTAACCACGCTCCCATACAGCATGATGCTCAGCCCAAACCTCCACGTAGACTCCAGAACTGGTGTCAGAAGGACCCCAGCAACCCACACCAATGTCTCATGATTGCCTCTATGCCATGGAAGCTGCTGGTGGTGGGAAGCAAAACCAGTGGGTGCAGTGGTCAGCTAGTCCTGGCTAATGCTGTAGCAGGATGTGCATCACTCCGCTGTCTTGGGGGTTTTTATGAGGTTGATGCCCCTGGACCCCCAATGGGACTCAACAACATTGTTGAGTGCAGAGCCAGCAGGATGGGTGAGGCCAATGCAGTGAAGTACAATGGGGATGTCCCCCATCCTCCCCCTCTTTTCCCTTTGGCCCACTTGCATTTGGGGTATTGTGGGGTCCGGGAGATGTTGCGGGAGCAGAGCCGCAGGCAGCGTGGTCGGGAGGTTCAGACACTGGCTAATCCTGTTAGGAAGGCAGTGGTTATTGCAGGGCTTCCAGCGGGACCTGCTAAATGAACCGTAATTCTGTAATGAGATTTCCTTTTCCCGGCCAGACTAAATGTTCTTGGCCACTGGGAATAAGAGGTTGGGGGAAAAAAATCAAAAGGAAAAACGTATCGGGGAGGGGGAAGCCTGTCCAAGGCTGTGTCAGTCTTGGTGGCACTGGGGATGCGCAGAGCTCTCAGATGCGCCTGCTCGTTGCAGACATGGGCTGTAGGCTGCCCTGTGCTCCTCTGCAGGGGGTTGACAGAACCTGAAGAGCAAGCAAATCCCATCCAAAGTTGTGATATCACTCTGAATTTCAGAGAGGGCCGGAGCCTGTGTGTGAGGCAGCGGAAGGCTGGAAGGGCAGGGGCATGCGAGGAGAAAACATGCTCCGGGAAAACAGTGGGTTCTTTGTAGAGGGGCTGAATGGCAAGAAGTGGTGTCCCAAGTGGGTTTTGTTCTGCCTCATGGCTACAAGGGGAGAGCCATCGGGCTCCGTGAGGTCTGGGGCTCCTGCTGGGATCCCTTCCTGCAGAGCTGCAGAGCCAGGAGCAGCGCTACCACTCTTTTCTGTCTTCCCTGATCTCGAGTTTTCTTAGTTGTTTACTATTATTATTATTTTCTCCGCTTTCTTTCTGATCTTTCTCTTAGAGAATATGGCAGTCTTGTATTTCTAAATGGGAATGCCTGCCAAGTGCAGAGCCAGGCTTTCCAGCCATGTAGGTGAGATGGAATGCACCATCTGCAGCCTGTCCTGCGCAGAGTTCCCCCCCAGCCCCCACCCATGGGCAGCTGAGGAAGGAGACAGCTCTCTGAGCCTTTTCCTCCACTTCTATGTGGTGTAATCTGGCCCCTGCTCTTTACATACCTCCACTTCCCCATTGGTAAGAGGTGAGTTGGGAGATGAGTGATTGTATTCTGGCATTTTGTAGGGCAGTGCTTCACAGGACCAAGGGGTGTCCTCTGTTGGGTTGTTTTCAGTCTTTTCAGTGTTTTTAACCACAAAGCTGTCCTCAGGCCTCAGGCTACAGGACTCATGCTCTTTCCAGGCATTCCTTTGGTCCACTTTTGTAAGTAAATGGGGTTCATGGCTCAGCTGCCCAGGGAATGGTGGAGTCACTGTCCCTGGAGGTGTTGAAGGAACATGGAGATGTGGCACTGAAGGACATGGTCAGTGGACGTGGTGGGGTTGGGTTGGTGTTGGTCTGGGGGTCTTAGAGGTCTTTTCCAGCCTTACTGATTCCAGGATTCTATGATTCACCCAGCTGTGCTCTTGCACCCCAGTCTAGCACAGCTGCAGCCTTTTGACCAAATTGAATGGGAGGGTTGAGACATCAAAACAATGAGGTTTTGGTGTGTCACCTGCATTGGGTCCCAGGTGACCTAAATGAGCATCCCCTATTAGGGCTGAAATCTACAGAGTGCTGGTCAACTTGGGAGAAGGTAATATGGGAATGCTTCCAGTCAGGACAGGTCCTACTAGTGCCATGAGATCATGGTCACCTCAGTGCTAACACAGTTCACCTACAAGTGACATCAGAGCAGCTCTGTGTTTTTCTAATTGCTGGAGTTGGCTTTGGAAGCAGTGGACAGAGTTGCTGGAACCCAGTGGCTGCAGGTGAGTGGATTGCTGAGGGACCCAAAAAGCACCAAAAAGCTCTGAATTGCTTTAAATTCCATGGGGGCGGTGAGCTCAGGGTGCCAAATCCTGCAGTTGGGGCCTTGTGTCAGCATGGCGGCTCAGGGAGGGCAGGGGGAGGGCTGTTGGGATCTGTGCTGGGCTGGGTTCAGGTGGTTCTTTTTCCTCTTTTTCCTGCTCTTGAGGAGAGATTTTGGTGTCAAGGGAAATTGTCTTGATTGGAGGTGAAATGTTGGGATTGTGCTGTTCCACGTGCAGTTGGCTCCTTTCAGCATTTGATTCTGTTGTGGTTGAACTGGGAGAAGCTGTTTAATACTTCCAAATTACAGCAGCTTTTTGACATCCCATGAAAGTCATTCCAGAAATAAATCCAAATTCCTGGCAGTGCTTCTGCACAAACTTCTCCCTGCTCGGTGGGAAGGCTGAGCACCGCCTTTCTTTGGGTTGTGGGGGAAAAATAAAAGGGGGAAAAGCACAGCTCTGTGCCTCCTGTTGTTGCTCCTCTCCCTGCTGGTACGTGCACTTGGGATGGGGCAGCTCCTGTGTTGCTGTGTGGCTTTGGCTGAAGGACACTGATTCACAAGTGTGTGAGCAATGCAAAGCGTGTCCTGGTGCACGCTGCAACCTACATGTGATGAAGGTGTAGGTTAGGGCTGAGATGAGCCTTCCTCATCATCACCAGTCCTCCTCGCCATTGCTGCGCCCCTGGGCTATGCAGATGGAGCTGCCCTACTGCTGCTTTAGGGACAGGGATAGATGGGGTTCATAGCTCATTCAGTCTCAGTGGATGCCCAGCCCATGTTGCTTTATTTCCATGGGTCTGGGGGTACAGCAGCCCCTCTTCACCCACCCCCAGCAGGCACACGAGGGGCTTCAGCAGTGGGTAGCAGAATATTTTTGTGTTGCTTTCCTTGCAGCTTGTTTTCTGCTAGCAGGGTCTTTTTTGGAAATGAAGAACTCGGCAGCAGCTGTGGCTCAGTTTCGGGCTGTCTTTGTGTTCCTTGTGCTGTGAATGCTCTGCAGATTGAGCTTATCAGCCCTGTCAGCCTGCTGCAGCCCTTCCGCGCTGCCCTGCGCCTGTTTACCCAGCACTGCTCTGACGCAGGGCCCCTTCCTGCATCTGTCCCACCCACCCCGAGGTCCCACACCGATAACTCTGAGATTAGAGATTTGGGTCTTTTAGAGAGAGCCATGGACCTGCAGCCCTCTCTTATGCTGCTCCATAGGGAGAAACCTCCACATTTACTGCTAAGGGTCAGCACAAAGTGATTTTCCAGTTGACAATTACCCCGTTAATCGACTCAAAGATTAAATACCTACATTTGGGGGTCAGATCCTCCTGGAAAGGAGTGGGCATGAGGCAGGGACTCAGCTGCTGTACAGCACAGGGGATGGGCTGCCCTTTGCCAGCCTTAATGATCTCCATTCTGCTTATTTTTGGATGGTTTTTGAGGTCTCTTCCAACCCAACTCATCCTATGGTTCTATGATGCACGTCTCACTGATTCCATGGTTTCAGTGCAGCTCTGTGCTGCTGAGCACCTTCCCCCAATTTCCAGCTGCTGACAGCTGCCTCAGATATTTGTGTTTGAAAGTGTTTGCATCTGAATAACCCAGGAGTCACTCCAACCACTCCGGCATGTGGAGCAAGCGAAGTCTCTGAGCTGGTTTTTCATCTGTTCAAATTAGAGCCTGGATTTACAAGGCGTCCTTGGGCTTTGGTGTGTTTGTAAAACCTCCAGCAAGCCCTTAAAAGGAGGATGAAAACAATCTGGGTTTTGATGGCAAGGTGTGGGGCTGGCGCAGGAGGGGATGCAGTGCGCGACTTGTAGAGGCAGAGCGTCACGTTTTGAAGTAAGGAAAGAAAGAAACACAGAGAGGGAAGACAGACAGGTACAGCTCTGCCCTGTAACAGTGATGAAACATTAATTCATCCCCCTGGAATTTCTTGTTTGTGAGCTGCCATAATTTCATTTCTTTGGTGTCTGTATGAAGCTGGAGTTAGTTTAATGCCAGAAGCCAAATACTCTCCTACTAATATCTCTTTATTAGATTTGGTGTGTGAGTGTGTGTGTGTGAGAGAGAGACAGAGCTCCTTATAACCTACTTTATACCATCGGAGGTGGTGTGATGCACTCTAAAAGACTCAATCCAGCCCTGTGACCGGCAGTGACACAAGGCTGTAGGCACGAGTTTGACTTTTTCATACCATTTCCAAGCTATTTTGCCCCAAATGTGTCCTAATGCTCACTGAGCCGGGGACTCCCAGGCCCTCAGACCTGCGGTGCTTGCCAGCAGTGCGGGCTCACTGCCACCCATAGGCAGCTCCAGCACCCGCACCCACTCCGAAGTGGAACACAGACAGAAATCCCAGGATTTGTCCCAAATCACTGCCAGACCCCCATCAGCTGGTGTGTGTGTGTGTGTGTGCACAGTGACATCGGCTCCTTAAGCTTTGGGTATAAATACGTTCAGCCCTTTCTTTATTCCCGCCGCGGTAATCCCTCAGATGCATTTTGGGCTGCATAGAAATAGCAGCCGGGTGACGGTTGTGTGTGTGTGTGTGAGATCTGCACTGCTGGCAGCCCGGGGATCTCTGAGCACATTCCCCACTGTTGGAACCCCACTGACCCCTGAGGCTTCCAATGCAGGTGGGTGAGGCTGAGGGGAGGGCAGTGAGCCTGGGACTGGGGGGGGGGAGAAGGGAGAAGGAAACTTGGGTGAGTGGAGTGCTGTGTTTATATTTGGCTCCCACAACGCCGTGAGCATATGGCTGGAGGCAAATGGCACTGAGCTGATTTCGTGGCAAGGGGGAGCGTGGGAAGGAGCAGGGGCTGTCCCCCCCCCCCACCAAGAGCTGAGCTGGGTGATCTCTTGCTTATAGTGTTGTCTGCATTTGGGGTGTGGGGTGACTTGTGCAAATGTCTTCCCCGTGGCTCCAGGCTGGATAGGGAAGGGTTACAGGTGTGTAATCCTGGTGGAGAAACCCTGCCCTGAGTGCTCTTTGCTGGAGGAAGGAAGGTGCAAATGTCGGTTGTCACACTGTGACCTTTTCCAGCCCCAGTATCTGGGGGTGGCTGCTGTGATGGAGGCTGTGACTTCCCCCAGCACAGGACATGTGGAGGCCACCAGCTCTTTATGATGCCAGCACTGTGCTATGGGCTTTGTGGGCAAAGCCTCAGCCAGCACAGAAGTGAGCACCGCTCTGCTGAGCATTATGCAGGGCAGTGTCCTGGGAGGAGGATGATGATGGTCATCCTGGTGACACATAGGGCACAGCTTGGCTTCTTCCTGGTGGGTCCTGTGTGGATGTTAGTGGGGTAGGTGGGCAGGACAGCCACAGCTGGGAGTCCCTCTGTCTGGAACCCTGCACCCATTGCTCTGCTTCCTGGTTTTGCCTCTCCAGCAGAGTAGGTGGTGGGATCTCACACCATGGGAAGAAGTTCTTGGGCTGCCCAGGCTGAGTGACAACATTTGGCCCATGTCATGAAGCCTTTCTTTGCCTGCTTGCCCCCACCCCATGCAGCTTACCCCTCTGTGGGACAGGCTTCCCTGCCCGATGGAGCACAGCAGATGTCATTTGGAAGCTTGCTATTAAATCAGTCCTCCTGCATCTAAATAGGCGTAATTATGTTTTCATTAGCCCCAGACAGTGCATTACAGCTTGATGTATGAGTAGTGTGAGGAGCAGGGGGGTGTAGCCCCAAAAGTGCTGCTGCCATCCTCCCCCATTTGCCAGCTCTGCGAGAGTCCCTGTTCAGTGGGGAGGATCAGGGCTGCTTGCTTTGCCATCCCTGAGGGAAGTTTTGTCATTTAGTCACCCGCTGTGCCATGGTTTATCCATGAGCATCCCAAGCACTGGACAGCCATGGCTATGTGCTGGGCTGCAGTTGTGTTTCCATGCTCCAGGGGAGCTGCCCCTGTGTTCTGGGAGGGGGCTGCATGCAGGTGAGCTCCTGCCAGAGAGCCAAATGGGGTTTATATAATATTATAGATATATAATTATGTGTTTGTTGTTGCCATGGGAATGAGCACAATTGCAAAGCCTGGATACTGATGTCAAGCCTGGGTCTCTACTGGGCCTTTTTGGGGGCAGGGGCAGGTCGGAAGGGGAAATGGAGAGAGGAGGAGCCCCTTCCCTGCGCTCTCCCCTGTGTGCGGCCCCAGCACAGTGCCCAGCTCTTTGCTGGGGACAGTGGGGAACACTGGTGCCACCTGCCATGGGCTTGGGGTGCTGGGACAAGCTTGGGAGGGAGGCTGCTTGCTATCAGGGAATAAGGGAACCCCATTGTCTCATTTACCCTCCCCCCTCACAGCAGTATGATGCAGGGAGAGGGCTGCAGCTCTCCGGGGGTGTGGGGCTGAGCCGGCTGAGCCCCTCTGCCCCAGGGTATGCTGTGGATGGCTGCAGGGCATGGAGTGGGGCTTTCCAGCAACAAGTGCAGGCTAGGAGTGGGAGGGGGTGTCTCTCGGCTCTTTAATTGATGAGGGAGCTGAGGAGGGGGTGATGCTCATCTGTAAGGGGAGGGGGGGGAAAAGCCAGGCTGGAAATGAGGTTATATAAAAGATGTATGATTTGGAGAGCGGAGTGTCTCCTAATGAGGGCTGCACCGGCTCGCTCCACACCCATAAAAACCCGGGTTGGACGTCAAAGCGGATTCGTTTCGGTGATGCTGGGATAAAGGGGCGCAGCGAGCAGTGCTCCCTCCCTGCAGCCCCGCACAGCCCCGCGCTCGTCCCTCCGCAGATGCCGGGAGCGAAGCGATGCTCCGGGCACGGATGAGGACGGGGACGGCTCAGCTCCGCTGCGTGGTAGGTGGTGGGATCGTGTGTGTGTGTGTGTGTGGGGGGGGGGGGGAAGCCCCCAACCCCGCACCGCTTATCGGGGAAACTTTGCGGTGCCGGAACCCCGCGGCACCCCGCAGCCATCGGTATGTCTCCACTGCGCTCCCTCGTACCCCGGGGGGGGGGTCAGCTGCAAACTTCATCCGTCAGGTCCCCCCCCGTGACACCCCCGGGAATGGGGGGCTGAGGCAGCTGCAAGGAGGGCGCAGCTCTTATCTCCCTCCCCCGCAACTCTTTGCAGTAAGTTTGTATGGGGCGAGCGGGATAGCAATTTGGTGGGGTGGGGGGAGGCACAGGCAGGGGTAAGGGGCAGTTTGCTGGCGGAGGGGGAAGGAGCAGTTCGCCAGGAGCAGGCGGACGGTGTGCGTGGGGAGGGCAAGGGGCCAATTTGGCTGGAAAAGGCGGGCAGTGTGCCCGGGACGGGCGGCAGTTTGCCCGAAGAGGGGGCGGGGGGGGCAGATGCAATTAGTCCGGCAGCGGCTGGGGTAGGGAAGGAGCAGGTCTGGGACGGGGGATGATGGGAGGGGACTGATTCTCGTGGGGTGGGATTTGGGATGCGCGGGTTCCCGGGGTGGGATGTAGGTTTCTGGCGGCACGCTGCAGGTCATCGGGAGGTTGGGGTGGAGAAGGAGGGGGAAGGTGCACAGGGTCCTGGGGGGGATGTAGGCTGCTGGGGGGGATGTATGATCCGGGAGGGGCGCACGGTCGCACCCAGACCCAGACGGCTGCGGGCGCTGCTGGAGCTGTCCAGGGTGCTGAACGCGCACCCCCGACCGCACCCTCTGCCCAACGCACAGCGCGGGGCTCGAGACTGCGGGAGATTCCCCCCCTGCAAGCAGTGCTGCTCCTCCTGCCCCACGGGTGTCTCCTCTGTCTCCAGGGCAGTGAGATGGAGAGGGAGCGAGATCCAGTTAGGAGAGGGACACACCAGTGCCACCCCGCAGTGAAGCCCTGGGACTCAAGGCCGGCTCCTGCCCCCCATAAGGACAGTCTGAACCTGGTCCCTTGTTTGTCCCCACCTGGGCACGACAGACTTCGGTAGTCCCCTCTGCAGCACAGCCAGGAGCTGTGGTGTAGGGAGTGCAGGAGCCAAACCCAGCTGGCTCTGCCTGCGCTCCCGCTCTCGGCTTTCTTTGCACTCAGCAGCTGGGGTGGTGAAAAGGTTTTGATGGAAAGCTTTGGGTTTTCTCTGGCAAAAAATGAAAAGAACCTCTATGCATGCACATCTGGAGCCCCTGGTGCTGGGGTGGGTGTTGGTGGGTATCGCTCCCCAGTGCCAGCCCTGCAGGGCATTTCCCTGCTCAGTTCCACAGCCCAGGTGCAGACATTTTCTTCCAACGCTTTCAAGTTACGACTGTCATGAGGAAATTCTGGCAGGCAACTTGACAATTATCTGCTGAGTCCCTGAGGAACTGATCCGCCTCTCACTGATACAGAGGGGAAGTGTCTCCTTCCTTCTGGTGGGAGGTTTGTGGGATTGCAGGGCTGGGGACCCACTGCTGTGCGTGCCGGCTGCTTCCCTGCCTCCCTCTTCTCTGCGTCCCCCACTGCTGGGGCTCGAGGTACGGAACAGGACATGGATGGAGAGCGGTGGGGAGGGTTTGTGGTGGGGGCAGACGAAATAGCACTCTGCTGTAGACGTCCAGCTGCACACCCTTACTATTCCTTTCCAGCTAAAGGTCTCCATCAGGGAAGTCTTATTTTGAAGAGTTTGATTTTGTGTCAGCGATTTCTTCCTCTGTTTCCTTCCAGCTTTTGTCACCCAGAATATTTTTCTTAGTGATGCCACCAGCAGCCCACCACTCCGTAGCTTTTGAACGTGTCCATGTTTGCAAACAAATGCCTGGTGCAGAGCCTCTCCAGGAGCAGCCATGGTTTGGGGCACTGTTGTACTAATGAGACATCTGCGCCTGGAGCAGCGTTACACTCCCCTGTGAGCAGCACTGAGCTCTCATGCCCTTTGCTTTCCACCCATTCCCTCTTCCAGTGATTGAGTGTGAGCTCCAGAGAGGCCATCTTAGGCAGGGGCATCACTGCCTCGTGCCTGGGGCTGAGCCTTCTGACAGCGGCCCTTGGGGGGGGGGTTGTGACCCTCTTGGTTTTGTTCTTTCCCCCCTCCCAGCTGCTTGCCTTGCGTATGTTGTGTTTTGTGTTTCTGTAGTGAGTCTGTACAAAAGGCTCAGGAAATCTGCCAGATTGCCCAAATCAGTGCCTGAAAACAACTATATATAGTAACCGATAAGTCACATGAGCTCGGCACGCATAGATTAGCATTTACCTTTCCCGAGTAACGAGGGTATTGTCTGATACTTGTTGATACCATCAGTTTTGACTAAAGAAAGACAACCCCAATAGAAAGGGACTGTCTCTGACAGAGAACAAATGAGAGTGAAAAGCCCTTGCTCTGCTCCCGCTGCTCTGATTGTATCTGTGTATTAAGTGAAATCTATAGACATGATCCGATCTCTTGTACGTCTCCAAAAATAAACACATTGTGTCCTGAGGAGAGAAGGAGCTGTAAGCCAGTCTGTGACTGGAGCTGGATGAAAGCACGTTTGCTTCCATCTGCTTCTCCCACAGGAGCCCCGCTGGGCTGTGTGATGCCAGAGCCCGAGCCCTGCATGGCAGCTGCAATGTGAGGTAAACCAGCACCCACCCGCAGCACCCAGAGCTCTGGGTATGGCCATGGGAACCTGCAACATGCTGTATAGATATATAGCTTCAAAACCCATATGCTATCGGTATGTCAATCCATATGCAGAGCGTGGAAGCCTGCAAGCGCTGCATGTGTGTAGATAAAACTGGAGGTATTTATGCTAATACAACTCTTTCTATAGCCCCTCTTTTACATGACAATTCCGAAATGCTTTATGAGATCCCACAGTACCCTTCTAGGGCAGGCTTGTCTTAATCCCATTTTGCAGACTTTTGGGCTTATGCTTTCAGACATGCTGAAAGCACACAGCCCGTCCTTGCCGTTACAGTCATAAAATCTGGCTGTTTTCTGAGCAGAACTCACCCTTCATCCCCCAGTCCTCCAAGCTGTGTCTCAGCTGAGGGTGCTGGTCCCATTGGGGGGTGCTTCTGCCAAAAGCAGCACAGGGCTGTCCCATCAGGTAGGGGAGATGAGTACTGAGGCAGCACCCACAGTACAAAGCTGGAAGCTGTGAAGTCTACACCCCCCCCCCCATCCCAGTTGTGCCCAAATCAGAACCAGAGCCCTCTGTGGGACAAAGGATGGGTCCCAGGAGAGTATTGCTGCTGCTGTCAGTGCTATGGCAACACATGCTGATGGAAAACCCAAGGGATGGCACAATCAGGAGCTCAGAGCCCGATATTTCCCACAGGTTTGTAAATAGTGGCACAAAGCACTTCTGGTGCAAGGTGGTGACAATGAGGTGAGTTCCCACTCAGTGTCCTGGAGGGACTTTGCTCCCAGCAGTGGTCCTATTGATGCCGCTGATGGCTTGGGAGTTGTTGCAGCCTGAGCCAACCTGCTGTGACTTCAGATTCCCTTTTTCTTTTATTCCAAATGGAGCCACAACTCCTTTCTCGTGCTGGGATTGGGTTTCAGCGCCATCCATCACGCAGCATTTTCTCATTTATTTCCCATCTACCTATTTTGTCATTTAGGACAAAGCGTTGTTGTGTTAACACGGCTCTCATTTGTCACATCGGAGTTGCTGGTGTAACTCCAGTCCTCTCGGTAAATTGATCGTGGTGAAATTTATGCTTTGCAGATGGGCCAAGCCCTAATAGGAACATCAGTTTGCGACGGGGTTAGTGGCGGAACTGACTGTTTTATCTAACCTCTGTTTCAGTGCACACCGCAGGCCCCGAGAAAATATTGTAGGAAACGGTAAAATAGAAACAGCAGCCGTGCTATGGAAATATGGTCAGCCTTGAACTCCAAATTAAAACAAAGCCGGGTTTCTGTCAAAAAAAGAAGAGATTTTGTGATTTTGTCAAGAGTTGTCTTGGCAACACTGGAACCGATCACCTTGCAGCCTGCCCAGTGTGGGGGCACCAGGTGGTGCAGGTAAATCACAGCGAGGGCTCTGATAGTCACAATGATATTTTGATGGCACTGAGGTGATCAGGACATGGAGCACGTGGGATGCACAGACTGGACCAGGCTTCCTTTGGCTGTCTAATTTCCTATAGGGGGATGGTTTGGATGGTGGTGGTTGTGTAAATATGCAGGTCAAAGGGACCTGGGGCTGCCCAAAGGCTGGGGGCTTCAGCTCAGATATAGGGTGACAAGCAAACACATAAAAATTTGCCCTCCCTAAAACAAAGCCCTGCAGCTGTGTTCTGCCATAGGGCTGTTGTATGAGTGGCAAAACAATTCCATGATTCAGTTCACACCTGGTGTAAATTGGGTTTGTCAGGGAGGTGCAGCAGATGCGGTGTCCCAGGTCACAGCAGTAGGGATGGGATGGAGGACAGGGGTGTGGAGCTCGGCAGCAGCTGCGTGTGGACATCAGCAGTGCTGGAGGGAGGTGGATGGATGGAGCTATCCCAGCATGGAAGGGCCACGCACACAGGTATGATGTGGTCTGAGCGTGCAGAAGGGCTGGCATGAGCAAGCTGCCTGCCAGTGAATCACTTTAATGCTCCATTTTCAGATGCACAAACACGCCGGTTTACAGTAACTGTGCATATGTTGCATCCCATTGCTCCTCATCAGAGTCACTGACGCTCCACGGGTTGTAAAAATTAAACGGGCATAAATCCATCAGCCCTGGGGTTCTGCGTTGAGTGGCATAAATCCCACGAAAACTAATTAAATAAGACAATGGTGTCCATTTAAAGCTGGCACGTAGAAATGTGAGCCATTACCGCAGTGATGATTTGTGAGAGACAAGGCTTGAAATCTCATTGTGAGGGCAGGGGCATGCAGGGTGCCCATGCCAGAGGCTCTGGGTCCATGCCGGGTCTGTTCAGCCCATGGGTTGAGGCTGTGATGGGCGATGGATTGTGTTTAGGGCAGGAGATTTATTTCCTCTCTGCTTTGCTTTTTAAATCAAATCACCAATTAAGGCATGTGCTGGAGTTTGTTGCTTGGAATGTTATATGGTGGTTCAGAATGTTTTCCTCTGTTGGCTTGCATAAGACTTTTGAGGCCCTGGAGTGTGTCCAGTGAAGGACAGTGGAGCTGTGCAGGGTCTGGAGCACACGTCTTATGGAGAGCAGATGAGGAAGCTGGGATGGCTCAGTCTGGAGAAGAGGAGGCTCAGAGGGGACCTTATTGCTCTCTACAATTCCTGAAAGGAGGCTGTGGTGAGGTGGAGGTCGGTACACTCCCGGGTAGCAGCAATAGAATGAGAGGGAATGGCCTTAAGCTGTGCCAGAGGAGGGTCAGGTTGGGTATTAGTAACCATTTCTTCTCCAAAAGAGTGGTGATGCAGTGGCTCAGGCTATCCAGGCAGTGGTAGGATTCACCATCCCTGTAGGTGTTTAAGGAATGTGGAGATGTGTTGCTGACACTGTCAGTGGGCACGGTGGGGTTGGGCTGGAGTTGGATGTGGGGATCCAAGAGGTCTTTTCCTACCTTAACAATTCCAGGATTTGTTCCTTACATGTCTATGAAGCTACACCATGCCCCTACACCCACCATAGGGGTATGTGTGCTGCGCCCATTCTTGCTCTGGTTAATGCCTACAAAATGAGGCACAGCCACACAGGTGGATGTTGAGACTGGAAGGAGTTAATGCTTTGATAAGACTGATGAGGTGCTGAAAGCTTGTAGCTCTGCAGGGCTTGCTGCCTTCTGGGAATTCAAGTTGGCTTCCTCTGGTTTATGTTTCAGAAGGGGAGGGAAACTGAGGCAGAGTCAGACTGCCCAGCTGGAGATGTGTAACGCACGGGGGGCACACAGCACCAGCCCCCCTCCAGGCTGAAATACATTTCCATGCAAGTTGAGCTCAGTGACACCACTCACTGCGCTGATTTGAAGGACCGAGACGGCAGCTCTGAATGCCCGACCTGACACACCTGCTGCTGCTGCTGGCTGCATAAATCAGGCTGCTAATGGTGCTTGGAGGCAGCACCGAGCCCAGCAACCCGCACCACCGGCACAGCATTTCCCTGAGACATCACTTGGAGTTGGTGCTCTGAGGCTCATCTAAATCACTCCCCATGGTGGAAAAGCAGCACTGAGTACAGAGGGCAGCATGCGCTGGGGGCCATGGGGTTTTCTCCTTGCAGAAGGGAAGGTGAATGCAGTGCTGGGGTCGTTGTGAGCACGTTACGTGGGGTCCGTATGCACTGTTGCAGCGGTGACTAACACAGAGCAAACACCGGGCTGACCCTGTGGCAGGGAGGCTGGCGGTCCTGCATTGAGTGCTGCTCACACAGCTCTCAGAGCCGTTTGTTCCTACATCGTGTTGGAAATGAGTTCTGCATGACTCAGACTTGTCCGGGATTTGGGGTCGTGTTGACCTCCTCAGTGCTGGAGATGTAGGGCTGGGGATGTGGAGATGGGATGGAGAAGGAATGAGTTGGTCCTTTGGGCACAGATGGTGATGCTGAAGGTGCAAACATCCCCATTGTGATGCCTCTGGGTGGTCAGGTCTGCCACAGCAGTGCGTTCAGTCTGCAGACCTAGTGCCCTCCGTTTCTTCCCCAAAATTCAGATTTAGCAAGAAACACCATTTGCATCTCAGCTGGCTGCTAAATGCCACGGTACAGCTCCGGAGAGAAACATCTCCAGGGCACCTCAGAAATGACAGAGGAACACAGAGCGGGTTTGGGAGCTGCCGTTAGCAGTGTGAGCACACAGCCCCATCAGCAGCCAATGACCCGTGGGCACTGTGCAGTCTTGCCCAGATGCACAGGGTCCCCAGGAGCTGGGGTTGGCTTGCCACCAGCGCAGGCAGCTTGTGGGGAGCTGTTGGGCTCAGGGGAGCGCTGCTTTGTAGCCCAGTGCTGCAGAGTATGGGGAGAGGAGGAGCTGAGCTGTGATCCCATCAGGCAGGCTTAAAAGTGCCTGTCAGTGCAAATAGCTCAGTGAGAGCCTGGGTAAGAGGAGCTGACTGTCCTTTCCTACCACCTCGCTTTGCTACTGGCTGTTGCTCTCCCTCTTAATGCATTGAAGCATCAAGGGTTCAGTGGGAAGGTGCCTATGGGCCAGATTGTGCCCTAGGCAGGGGTGTGTGGATCCCGCTTCCCCTGCCCCATCTCATGCATTGGGTTGGAGACACTCGGCATCTCCAGCATAACCCTGTGGAGCTCAATGCTGCTCTGCTTTGAATGGCGTGTTCTGGCATTTCTGCTCCTGAAGAAGGGAGGGCAAGGTGTGAGCAGGGCTTTCCTGCAGCCCTTCCAGCTCCCCTTTCCGCTTTTCTATCCCCTGCTGAGCAGACGGTGAGGATTGCTCTGCGGGAGAGTGAGGGAAAGTGAACGTGGGGCTGCAGGAGGATGCAGCCTGGCAGCTGGTATCTGCAGGGCTGGGCTGCTCCACGTGGGCATCTGTGGCCCTTTCTATCTACCCCATGTCACTTCTTTCTCTCTCTTTGTTGTCTTCTCCACTAGATAAAGCAGCTGTTGGTCTGCTCGCAGTCTGAGTAGCTCACGGGATGCTCTGCTGGACCCGGTGCTGAACAGCTGCCTGATGCCTGCTGAGCAATGCCCCCGCTGCCCCTCACCCTTCTAACACCTGCTGCAAGGATGCTGCAGACGGAGCCCCGAGGTGTGCTGCAGTGAGACAAAGTGCTCGTCACCCCATCACGCCTTGGTTCTCAGCATCCAGCTCCCAGCCCACAGGTGGCTGCCATGGAGGAGAACGCCTTCAGCGTGCAGCAGCTGCAGCCCAACGTCATCTCAGTGAGGCTGTTCAAGCGCAAGGTGGGGGGCCTGGGCTTCCTGGTGAAGGAGCGCGTCAGCAAGCCACCCGTCATCGTCTCCGACCTGATCCGGGGAGGGGCTGCTGAGCAGAGCGGCCTCGTGCAGGCTGGGGACATCATTTTAGCTGTCAATGGGCGGCCCTTGGTGGACACCAGCTATGAGAGCGCGCTGGAGATCCTGAGGAGCATCGCCTCCGAGACCTACGTGGTGCTCATCCTGCGCGGCCCCGAGGGTTTCACCACTCACCTGGAGACCACCTTTGCAGGCGACGGGACACCCAAAACCATCCGCGTCACCCGGCCACTCTGCCCTGCACCCAGAGCTGTTGAGTTGTCCAACCCCAACCTCCACGGCCAGGAGCTGCCCGCGGCCATGGGTTCTCTCTGGACCAGGGAGACGGGGCGGGATGTGGAGCCCGTGGTCCACGTCAACGGGTTGGTCAGCAGCCCCAAAGGACAGGATGGCAACAAGGGGAAGGACAGTGCCTGCAGCCACCTCTGTCTCAACGGCGGAGTGGAAGACAACGAGCTTCTCAAGGAGATTGAGCCTGTCCTGGACCTCCTGAAGAGCAACAGTAAGGACGGTGGTGGAGATGTGCCCTGCAAGGTAGAGACAAGGGATATAGAAGTCCAGGTGGACTGGTAGGTCCCTGCATACATTTCTTTACCTTGGGTGCAACGTGCTGGTTTTGGTGGTGGAGTTGCTGGTGGGTGGCTCTCCTTAAATCGTTGTACAACGTAGCAGGATGGGGATGGGATGTGGGGAAAAAGGGGAAGCTGTTGTGAGGGGAAGATGAAAAGGATGGAAAATTTGGAGCAGGTGGCAGAAGAAAGGGAGATGCAGGAGACGGGGAGGCTTAGGAAATAAATAGAGCGTCGTGCATGGAGCACGTCAGAGTGCTCCAAGAGCATTTCTTTGCTGGGACAGATGCAGCGTAGCAGCAAAACCCTGGGGGTATGGAACAGCCCCAGCTCCCAGCCCCATCCCCACATCCCAAGCCCAGCAGCCGTATCTCCACCAAGGAAATTCTGCTCTGGTTGAGGGAAACAAAAAACGTGTGTTGGGTTTTTTTTTCTTTCTCTGAAGAATCTCTCCTACACTTGAAGAGATTAAACTGAAGCGCTCTAAATTCACTGAAATTGAAGGACCTCAAACCAACAAAAATATTAACAAAGTGGGTACTTCACCAAAGCTCAACTCCTTCGCTTTCCAATACCCTTTAAAAATCTATATAAGAGGCTTGGAGTTGAAAATCCACTTTTCAATCGAAATTAGACTTCAATCTTCCGCCTGATGAGAAGTTGCAGCCCTGCTCCTGCAGCAGGATGGGGAGAAGCAGGGCGGGGGAATGTGCTGGGGGGGATTTGTTGGGAGCTCTGCAGGCACTCCGCACCCACTGTTGCAGATGGATCCCCTCCTCTGCTCAGTCTTGGAGCTTGGCATTGGGAAGGGCTCCTGCAGGGAGAGTTTTCTGGTCTGGAGATGTGCAGAAAGGTCAGGGACTGATGGGGAGCAGAAAGATGTGTTGGTCGATGCCAAAGAAATGCCCAAAACTAAGCGAGCCTTGATGGATTGATGGTCCTGCAGACTGGGGCTTCTCCAGGTTGGGGGAACTGAGCAGAGCTGGCATTAATCAAAACAGCAACAGGGCTCTAACTAATTATCAGGAGGGTGCAAACCCTTGCCCAAGGTTGAGCTCCAGACCCACAGCCTGGACCCCTTGGCCATCAATCCAGGTCTCAGGCCCCACCCTGTTCCGTCTCCATCTTTGCCTGGTGCTGACCTTCACCGCCTGCAGCGTTTGTCAGAGCCGCTCGGGCTGCAGAGCTCTGACAGCTTTCCCAGGGCACGGAGGGGCAGCGTGGGGCTGAGGTTATCTGTGGGCAGCAGAACGTTTCCTGCTCAAGGTGGGCTTTGCTGAAAGTGATGTGGATTACAGCTGATGCTGTGGGATCTCAGTTTTGCTTCTTTACAAGAAAGACAGGAAGTTTGTATAGCGGAAAAAAAATAATCATTTCATCCCCAACCCCTGCAGACAGGGTCTGTGCCCCTGCGGTGACCCATCCTTAGCTCCTTGCCTGTTTTGAGGTGCCCCATGGACATGGTGCATGCTCGTGGGATGAGCCACTGCCAGGGCTGAACATCCGCTCCGTGGCTGGAGCTGTCTGCCATGAGGTCAGTCATAAATCAGCGTGGAAGTGGGGAGCAAGGTATGATGAGAGCTGGCATTTCTGCCACGAGGCTCACCGTGGGCTAGAAAATAAAAATAGAGTTTGATTCACTCCCTGCCAGCGAACTTAAGGTCTGTTTTCCCTCTGAGCTCTGGAGAGATTGTCACGTCCCATCTTTCCTCCCTCTCCACCCCGCCGAGTTGCCGTGATTTATTTTTCTGCTCAGGTCAGCTCCCTAACACAAGTGGCATGTTGGAAATGGCAGTGAGGGGGCCTGGGAGGGAGCACAGTGCTGGGAGCAGGGATTCTGTTTACGAAGGGTTTCAGGGTTTCAGGCTCCATCCTGCGTTGGAATAAACCCCGTAATTTTGCAGTTCTCTACAAGAAAATTCTCTTCCTCCCACCTCCCTCGCTGCCACCAAAATCTCTTTGTGTTGCTCAAAACATTTCATTTGCATTTCTGATGTCTTCATTATTCTGCACTTGGACACAAAACTTTAAAACCTCCGAAATGAAAGGTTCCCTGGAACCATCATGTGACTGCATTCTGTGACACGGTGAAGCTCAAAGCCTCAGCAGTGAGCAGCCCTCCCCTTCCTCCCCTTGCTCCCGTGCAAACCCTTCCTCCTCACCATGCCGATTGCACTGGGCTCACCCAGGGGGCTCTTGGTACCTTGCATGTGGCTGCAGATACGGCACTGAGGCTGAGCTCCTCTGGGTACCTTTGAGCATGGCTGGAAGGGGATAAGGGCAGCTGTGGGTCATGCCTGACATTGGCTTGAATGATGTTGGGATCAAATAGTCTGCAGTCTCTTCCCAGGTCTTTTTTCTGCCAGCACCCATTCAACCCCAGTTAGCATTCTCCTGTGGCGTAGCACAGCTTCTCTCTGAAGCTCTACCCCATCCCAGTTCTTGCACTGGGCACAGCCCAGACTTGCCTTGCTTGACCCTGAGAACTGCTCCCATAATGAGTGGGGCTGTGGTCCTTTCCCTTGTATGTGGGTGACCGTCCCACACGAGCTCCAGACTCTTGGCACCTTGGCTTGGATGGAGCCGTGTCTCAATAGCATCCCAACCTGCCATCTCCATCCCCATCACCTCGCTCAAATTGGCCCCTGGGGATGGCAGCAGCCGGTTGTGCCTCTCATCTCTGCCTGGGAAATCAGAGTGCTTGCTGCCAAGCAAATTCAAAGGAGCCGAGTGACAAACTTCTTTTTTCTTTCTTTTCTTTTTTTTTCTTTGCTCATATATTTATATTTTTTTCCCCCTTCCTTTTTGGAAAAGCTTTGGAGATGTTTCTCAAAGGGCTGTTCTCAGCAACTTCCTTTCTGCTTCATCACTCCGAGCACTGCAACATCATCAAATTAGTCAAAAGAAAACAGTGGTGCCTCTCATTTTCCCAAACAGCCAGATGCTCCTTCCGAGGTGAGACAGCAATCTGCACGGCTGGGGGAGGAAAGGATTCCTCTGCCTTTTTTTAAGCAGTCATTTTACTTACAGAACCACAGAAGAACGCGAGGTCCCTCCCCAAAATCTTGTTCTGATCCAAGCATGCAGGTCTTTGAGTGCATTGGAAGTGCTGCCCGGAGGCTGGCACGGGTCTCCAGACCAGAAGCATCCTGCGTGGGCAGCTCACCCTGGGGATGGGGCCAAGGGAGGAAAACAACGGGTCCAAGAGACCCTGCTGCTCCCTGCAAATAGGGTAGCTTCAAGGAACGGGCAGGAAATATCTGCAAAATGAAGCTATTGATTTTTGTTTTATTTTTTTCCCCCCCGTCTGGGTTAGGACTGGAGCAAGGCTCTGAATGGGCTTTTCTCTCCTTGCTTCTCTCTCTGAAAGAGCCGGATACTTGTGGGCGAACCAACAAGGTCTGCTCTTGCTCAGCTGGGGCACAGCTGCTGTGCTATGGGGGCAGCCCCCTCCCAGAGCCAGCACCAGCTTCAGCTGATGGTTTAGCTGCAGCTTCTGCAATAGGTCCCACCTTTCTGTGAGTGCAAGCTGAAACAGCAGCATGCAACCTGGTGTTGCCCCAGGAGCAAATGTGCAACAGGGCATGGAGCTCTGAGCATCCAACCCCAACACCTGCATGGATCTTGCTGTAAGATGGTGCCTCTTGTATCTTTTTTCTCCATCAAATCCACCCTGCTTCTGTCTACTCCCCCTTCCCAGGAGCAGTGATGTAGTGGCACAGCTGCCCCGGGGGTGGTGGGGTCACCATCCCTGGAGGTGTTCAGTGTGGAGATGTAGCACTGAGGGGCACAGTGGGGTTGGGCTGGGGTTGGGCTTGGGGATCTTAGACACCTTTTCCAATCTTAATGATTCCATGATTCTAATGCACACAGTTGCCAACTATGACGATGACTTAATTTGAGCATCTGGCCATTCTCCATGCCTTTGGCACAGGTACCAGCCCATGCCTGGATGAGGATGCGGAGGCTCATCAGCTACAAAGGGTGGTTTGTGCATGCCCATCATTCGTTATGCTCACAGGCTCTGTATCCATCAGCCTTCGTGCTCTTTGGTGTCTCGGGGCTCAGGGCAAGGGGGCAGGAGCGTGCAGCTGGAAACAGGTATTCATAAAATCATATAATCATGGAACTGTTTGAGTTGGAAGGGATCTTTGAATGCCATCTAGTCCAGCCCCCCTGCAATGATCAGGTGCTCACAGCCCCATCCAGCCTGACCTTGGGTATCTGCAGGGATTAGGCGTCCATCACCTCCCTGTATTCACCAGGAGGTTTAACAGTTGGGCTTGTCTTGCAGGGGGAAGCCAGATTTCATGGGATTCCATGTCCTGCTGCTGGGGATCCCCTAGATAGAGGGGATGTGTCCAGTGACCCTGATGGGCTGGTAAATCTCAGTGTGTGTGGTTTGTGCTGGTGCCCAACAGCATCAAGAATGGCCAGTGACCTGCTCTAGGTTGGCATCCAGTCTGGGAGAGCGATGATGCTGGTCCTGATGCAAAGCCTAGAGCAAATTTCTTCCCTTCTCACCACCTTTTTTGGTGGTGGGGGGCACAAATTTGGGTACAGACTGCCTCAATGACACTTGTACCCTTCTCATGTACAGCACTGGCCACGCTCACCCTAAAGCAGCCAGTGTCTGGAAGATGTCCAGGAGCCTAGTGTGATATCTTGGCAGCTGAATGTTATGCTGTAAATGCAGAAAAAATGCTGAAAAGTTAGAGCACAGGGAGATGGGTTGGGTGAAGCTTGAGCAAAACACTTCGCTTAGAGGCTGAGGGCGAGGGAGGTCATGAGACTGGATTTGTTTGCGCGTATGTGTCTCCTCGAGATGGTGTTGAGAGCACCGTGCTGGTGTGAATCATGTCCTGAGCACCACGTCCTGCTTCGGTTGGTGCCAGAGCCTGCTGTCGTTAATGGGAAGGCTCGTTATTGATTCTTGAGACATCTGGAAGCTTTTTAAGGACTGACAGTGGGAGCAGCACAATTGCCAGTGCTCACAGCGAGCTGGGCTGTTGAGGAAGGGCAAAACAGCACCACACTGCACTGGACCCATCTGTGGCCACGTGCACCAATGGAGCTGATACGCTCCTTCCCAAGTGTAGCATCGTTGGGGCTGTCGGTGCCTTCACGGATGCTGCAGCCCACACACTCTGGGTCTCACATCTCCCAGACTCTGTTTTTCTCCTTTGTGTGGGTTCATATGGTGGTGGTTTTCCATCCGCTGTTTGGATGGCATTTAGCAGCCTCACGAACACCCCGCAGATGCTCCCCAGACAAAGCATGCTTGCAGACATGGTGCAGCGGGAGCTCCACCAGTCGCATTGTGCAGACAGGGGCAGCAGCACCGGGGACATTCCCGTCCCCAGACTTACAGATGTACGCCGTGTAGGCGAGCTGCCTGTTTGTTTGCACAGATCCACCCAGGTACAGCCGCTCGCGCCCGCCAGCATTTGCAAAAGGTCAGGAAGAGCAGAGAGCGCTGCCTCTCCCTCCTGGGAGCACCGGCTTTTCCTTGGATTTTTTCTTTTCCTCCACTCATCAACACCAACCGCTGTCTGCAGACACATCTGATTTTGCTGCAAGGCTCTGTAGCTAGAAATGTGCACGACTCTCCTTCCCCCAACATTCTGCTTGCTCTCTTGCTTTCTTTTGGGAAGTCTTTCACATCACCCCACTGGGGCTGGTGTGGGCACACTGCAGGGTACCAGGCAGGGTGCAGGTCTCCTGCAGTTGTGCTTTGGTTGCCCTTGCAGCAGTGGTTCATCTTCTTGGCCAAGGCAGAACATTCCTTCCCCTCCCTCAGCACAAATTGCAAGTTTTTGCTGCTGTACGAAGTTGCTCCGTCAGAACCCAGAGCAATCACAGCCCCAACACTGCTGCTCATCCCCAACCTGCTCACCCCACTGGTTTTAACCCTCCAGTTTCAGGGAAGGGGAGAACAAGCTGCAGAAAACCTCCCCAGCTCAGATGGAGAATGACCGCGTCTTTGGTGACCTGTGGGAGAAGAGCAATGCACCTGTGGTCCTCAACAACCCCTACTCTGAAGCACAGCAGGTAAGCATCCACCTTTTGTGTTGCTTCGGGTGGGGATGGGTGGTGGAGCAGGGACCTTTCTAGTGGGCTCTCACCCCATGGATGGCCTTCAGGGACTGTTTGGGTTGTCCTGAGGATCCTTGGTCCTGACTGCTGACAGTGAACAGAGGCCATGTGGTCCAGCAGCCAAATTCCCCATAGCTTGGGTGGGGGAAGGGTGCCCCTTATCCACAGAGCCAAGGTGCAGTGAGAGCACGGCTGGGACACGTCTCCCAAACCTCCTTTTGGGACCACTGTCCCTTTTGGTGGCAAAAAGCTGAGCCTCATTGTTAAGGTCATTCTGATTTATATGACAACAATTCAACGCAGCACTTCAGATAACGTGTTGTACTGCACCTTTTCATCTCCTGATGCTGCACAGACATAAATTCTCAGGCTCCCTTGCCAGAAATGGATTAACTCCCACTTGTAGCAAAGCCAGAGAGAGGCAGAATTACCCCAGGGACAACGCGATGTGCGTGAGCATGGCACAGTTTGCGTGGTCAAGTGCGCGTCCCACTGGGATTAACCAAGCATGGGTCAGGACATGGGGACCGATCCAGGGATTGTGTGTTCTTGCCCACCCTCTCCCTGTCAGCATGACTCTGTTCTCCAAGGGAGGGGAACAAAGTGATTTCATGGTCACATGAAGATTTCTGAGAAAACCAGCATTCCCTCAGCTCAGGAACGCCCTCAGCAGATTCCTCAGTCTGGTGCCTCTTCCCAGCTCCAATGAGCCGCCATGCAATGCTTGTAGGATTGTTCCATAAACCAGAGAACATCCTGAGCTGGAAGGGACCCACAAGGATTACTGAATTCAGCTCCTGTCCCCCCATGCAACAACCCAAACCCAACCCTATGGCTGAGACTGGTGTCCCAATGCTCTGTGAGCTCTGGCAGCTCGGTGCTGTGCCCACTGCCTTGGGGAGCTGTGCCATGCCCCCTCCCCCTGGTGCAGAATCTCTCCCAAAGACTCAACCCGCTCCCCACTGCCACTCTATGTTCTGCCCTGCTGTCCCATGGGTGGATGGATGTCCCTGGGAGCCCTGCTGTCCCCCACGCTCAGTGTGCAGGTCTCAATGCCAGTTCCCAGGGACAGGTCACTGCTGTGCTCCCTTTCTGGAAACCACCACCACTCTGCCTCCTTCACTAAGCTCCATGCGTGGATGTGTCTGTTACTATAAGCACTTTATAACCTTCTGTGTTCAGAGCTTAATTCCTCTCTATGTTCAGGCTGCCAAAATCCCCAGACTTAAGCTGCTGTTAAACTCTTTATTTTCCTTCCCGCTCAACATACAGTGCTCTCTTTTGATCCCTCTTATCCCAGTGCCGTCCTGGAGGCAGGGCTGCTTCTCACAGCCAGGAGAAGGGGTGGTGGGAGTGTTGCTGAACTTCTCACATCAAGCCAAGCCCCAGCTACTGATAAAAGCTTTAAGGCAGGATTTGGTGGAGCTGCTTGACCAGGTGGGCAGTGCTCACTGATGCTCATAATAAGGTGCTGAAAGGCAGTTGGGCATCCATCCCTTCTCTAGGTCTCAACTTTGGGTTTTCTTGCGAAACCACAACCTGTGCTGTGCTTGATTCCCAGGAGCCCTAAGCCCTTGGGAGCTGCACTGACCCCAGCAGGTGTGCTGTGCTGCAGCCGTGCAGATCGATTTGTTGGAGCCCCAAGATGGCACAGGGGATGCATGCACAGCCTGTAAAGGAA
Source organism: Excalfactoria chinensis (assembly GCF_039878825.1). NCBI lineage: Eukaryota > Metazoa > Chordata > Aves > Galliformes > Phasianidae > Excalfactoria > Excalfactoria chinensis. The sequence goes on along the minus strand of NC_092840.1, from coordinate 1,403,814 downwards.
GGGACCTTCATCGGCTCTGTGACTGTGAGGATGATTTACAGCTCCACAACAATGAAAAATGCATTTTCAGCCAGCGGGGCTGATGCAGGCTAGGAGGAAATGCCCCAGCCCTGTTACTCCCAGGCAGCACCCATCTTGTTTCTCCCATCCATAAGAACTGCAGACAACCCGTGATCTGCACTCCCCAGCCCATGCTCCCATGGAAGGTGCTGCAATAATGTATTCTGCAATGTGTGCCTTGCCGCCCATCCTGAGTCACCGATATCACAGCTGCCTAATTAAAACATCACGCACAGCCTCCCTGGCAGAAGCTGGGGTAATGTTTGGCTCCAGCAATACTGTGCAGGGAAGGCATACGCACATGGAGTCCTTCCCCGATCCTTCTGGGTGCTGCTTGCTCTTCATTGCTCTGTACCATGGTTGGAGGTGTGGTACCTCCACTTCTTGGGGCTTCAGCATGCGCTGGGACTGTGGCCCACTTTCAGCAAGGATGCAAACCTTGCAGGTGTCTGCTGGGAAAAGACAACAACAAAAGGGAGTGGCTTTGAGAGAGATTTAAGGCAGAATAGAATAAATTAGAGTAGAATAGAATAGAATAGAATGGAATAGAACAGAATAAAATAAGATATCTGTTAGGCAGCCATTATCCATCAGCTTGGACTGTGTGCTTTCTTGCTCCAAGAATAGGCTCAGTCTTACACCTGGGTTCATGGCTTGCTCTTGGGTACAACAGCACTGTTGTCATCCTTCCAGCCCCCACTACTTTCCCCCTGGGTCTGCTCATCTGCAGAGCAGCTTGTTCTGAAATAAGAGATTCCTGCACTGTGTGCTGGCTGTTCTTATCCTAGTCCTTTGGGGACCAGGGCTGTAACACTGGATTTACTGCTGCTGCTCCATGAGCCATGATCGTGGCAAGAGCCCAGAGCTATGCTTCACTACAATACCACCAAGAAGGAGTGAAAATCTGAAGGCAGTGCCACCTCTACGCTCTAAACAAGCAAACCTGTGTGGATGGATTAGAAAGAGCTGCAAAGTTCAAAGAAGAAGGTTACATCAAACCCAGCCCATAGACCTGTTCTGCGGTGGGGCAAGCCTTCTCCAAGCAGGTTTTGGCCCTCCTGTGGCCTCAGGTTTCCCCTTGAAGCCTCCAGCAGCAATCACTGAAGCACACTTGAACTCGAGATGCGATTCCAAAAGAAGTGACTCTGTTTCCCAGGACCCCTGTGGATCTCCCTGCCATGGGTGCCCCAGCAGACATGGACTGCTCTTTAAGTTTTCAAGTTCCTGGGGGAGCAGAGCTCACATCACAAGTACTGCACGTGAGATCTGAAAGCATGCACAAGTGCGTGCAAGCAGAAGGTGCAGCCAAACCTCATTCAAGCCCTTTCCACCACTGGCATGCAATTCAGGATGTGCTGTGTGAGTGCGCCCTGACGCAGAGCACTGAGGTGGGCTGGAGATCCAGAGCTGACACTGAAGTAATCCGTCCATGAATAATTCAGCAGCCCTCCCACTTGCATAATGTATCCATCCTTATTCCTGCGTTCTTCCTGCGTTGATATCAAAGCAGATATGTCTCTGGCTTGCTCAGAGGTTGTTAGCTCTGTCTCAGAGGGCGCATATCAGTGAGGCTGAGCTTGGCACGTGCACAACCTGAGCAGGTGATGCTCCTTAAAAAGATACATCTCGCACACTTCAGAGAGGTACGTCCTCCACTGGGAAACTTGAACACCGTGTTCATCTCAGTCACTTCTGTTTTTTAACTCTTCTCCTACAGGTCTCGCTGTCTGGTGAGCAGAGATGAATTCTCAACTGCATTGAGAGTTAGTGGCTCCATTGCAGATTCTCAAATGCTGCCAAATATTTGGATCATGCACCTTTTCTCACCGTACCATCACTAAGATTTAAGCACTCATGTCCTTGCTGTTCTGCCTTTTCCCTGTATCCCATCTATGATCATTAACCTCACGGTTGGTCTTCTCCATTACCCAGCCAGCACCATCAGGACGGCAGTCCCCGACGAAGAGTGCAGCGAACGGCAGTCCCTCCAAATGCCCGCGGTTCGTCAAGATCAAGAACTGGGAGACAGGCTCCGTGCTCCATGACACTCTGCATCTCAAGACAGCGATGGTGAGTAGGGCTGGTGGCACTGCCCAAAAGGTGTCTGGACATAACTGAGCGGATCACAGTGCTCCGAAGATGTTTTCTTTGTTTGCTTGGAAATACAGAGCTGGATGTAACCATTCTTGCCTCCTTTTGTCCTGCCAGACCACAGCATGCACTGAGCAGATCTGCATGGGATCCGTCATGACCCCCAGCCAGCACGTCCGCAAGTCAGAAGACACCAGGCCAAAAGAGGAGGTGCTCCTCCTGGCTAAGGACTTCATTGACCAGTACTACTCCTCCATTAAGAGGTAAGTGCTGACCAGAGGAGGGGCTGCACATGCTGACCTTTCACACCTGCAAGTCAACACAAAGATCGTGATGCAGCTGCTTCTTCATGGAGTTGCATTCATAGCACTTGCTGTGTGCACACACATGTTCCCAAAAGGAGAGCAGCAGGACCCTCTGCCCTCCAACCAGGCTGGTGAATGCCATCTCCTCCACTCCCTGCCCTCACAGGTCTGGCTCCAAGGCCCACATGGAGAGGCTGGAGGAGGTGACCAAGGAGATTGAAGCCACTGACACCTACCAGCTGCGGGACACAGAGCTGATCTATGGTGCAAAGCATGCCTGGAGGAATGCAGCCCGCTGTGTGGGCAGGATTCAGTGGTCCAAGCTGCAGGTGAGCACCACAGCAGTATGGCCTGCAAAGGATATACTGGGGTTTTGGAGAGGCAACTGGAAGCTGGAACTCTGGAGAAGTGCACCTGTGGTGCAAGAGATGCTATAGTAGGAGATGTCTGGCTCCATGCCATTTAGACTAGCTGGAAGCTAGAGTAGGATCTGAATTAGTGATCTCCAGTGGAATCTGGTGGCAGGGAGCTGGTGGGCCCCTTTGAAGCATAGATCAGATGTTGTTGAGCAATTCTCAGCAACAGTTCAGCCTTCAGCTGGTTCTTCTAGCATTTCTGAACCTTGGGGAGCCATTTCTGTATGGATGTTGGCTTCAAGCCTACTGCTGAGCCGCTGTTCTGTTTTCCTCATCCCTTCACTGTCCCTCAGACCTCCCAGTTTCAGCCTTGAGTCATGATCTACAAGAAAGAACAGAAACTGAAGCTGCAAGAAGATGAGCTGGGTTGAGAGCACTGCACTGAGGGAGCTTTTGCCTGAGCAGGAGATGAATCTCCTCTCCAAAGCAGAAGCATCAGGATCAGATGTCCACCTGCCATAAGGGCAGGGAACACATAATTATGGAGCTCTAGCTACCTAACATATCAAAGTGGTCTCCAGGGTCTTCCTGTGCTGTGTTCCTGCTGCCTAACTCTGCCCTAAGAGCTCAGCATGCATCCTGTAGCACCACCACTATTGCTTGCACTCTTTCAGGTGTTTGATGCTCGAGACTGCACCACAGCCCATGGGATGTTCAATTACATCTGCAATCACATCAAATATGCCACCAACAAAGGGAACCTCAGGTGAGCCACCACTGGGTCACCATAGTTTCTGCATCGGGATCTGTGCCAGCTGCTGTGCAGCTGGACAGCTACAGCCAGCACCTGTTTGTGGGAGCCCGAGTGCAACCTGGTGTTGGGGAACTGGTGATGCAGCCCATGCTGTACTGTGCCATTTCCTTGGTGCTCACCAGTGCTGCCTCTCCCTCGCAGATCTGCCATCACCATCTTCCCACAGCGGACAGACAGCAAGCATGACTTCCGCATCTGGAACGCACAGCTCATCCGCTACGCCGGCTACAAGCAGCCCGATGGCACCATCCTGGGGGACCCTGCCAACGTGGAGCTGACAGAGGTATCAGTGCCAGGATCCCCACCGTGGGGCACCACGAGGCTGCTGGGGATATGCAGTGGCTCTGGCCATCCCAGGAATGTTCTGGGTCTGCAGTGTGCATCAAAGCCCCTGCAGTGCTGGCTTTGTCCACCCCTAGGTATTTCTTCCAGGAATAAAAATGTTCCCATGTGTGGGTTGGTTGTGATAGGCAAGCCCATGGCTTAGTTCACTTGGATGGAGATCAATGCTCAACCCTAAGGGTTGAGTCCCTGCTCACAGCACCCAAAAGGCAGATGGCCTGCAGGAACTTCTGACCCTCTCTGTTTTTGTCATAGATCTGCATTCAGCAAGGGTGGAAGGCTCCGTATGGCCGTTTCGATATTCTGCCTCTGCTCCTGCAAGCCAACGGCAATGACCCAGAGCTCTTTGAAATCCCCCCAGAGCTCGTGCTGGAAGTGCCCATCCGGCACCCCAAGTAAGTTAGAAGGGCTTAGCTTTTCTGGTCTGACCACAAACCATCTCCTGTGCTTGGCTTGCATCCTTGCTGCCTTGGGTGCTTGACTATGCCTGCTTCCAGATCTTCCTTCCTCTCAGAGGCAGGTGACCTGGAGGCAGAAAGTAGCTTGTGTTCTTGTCTCAGAGCTGGTTTCTCTTTGCTTGAAGTCTCCCAGAACTTAATTCACTCTGTAACAGTCCTAATGTCTTCCATAAGGTAGACACCTTCTCCAGGAAATATTCTGCTCGTGCAACCTTTAGCCTAGTGGTTGCTACCAAAACTACCTCCTCAATTCCCCTGCCAAATGCTGCTGATTACCTGACCCTGTTGCATCCTGGCAGGTTCGAGTGGTTTAAGGACCTGGGCCTGAAGTGGTACGGTCTGCCTGCAGTATCCAACATGCTCCTTGAGATTGGTGGCTTGGAGTTCTCTGCCTGCCCCTTCAGCGGCTGGTACATGGGCACGGAGATCGGGGTCCGGGATTACTGCGACAACTCCCGCTACAACATCCTGGAGGTAATCCCCTCCTCAAACAGGCCAGATGCTCCTGATGTGAGGTCACTGGGACATGGGGTAGGGGAGTGCAGGACAGCTGATCATCCCTTCCAGATAGCAGTTGGGTTCTCCCTCTCTGTGTCCTTGTCCCCAGTCAGAGATCCTCATTTCTCTGCTCACCTCTGCTCAACCTTGTGCTTTGTTGCAGCAAGTGGCCAAGAAAATGAACCTGGACATGAGAAAAACCTCGTCGCTGTGGAAGGATCAGGCCCTGGTGGAGATCAACATTGCTGTGCTGTACAGCTTCCAGGTACGGGCACAGCAGCGTTTGACAGGCCTGAGCTGGCCTGCAGGGATGCAGGAATAAGATGGGACATGTGTGGAGAGTCCTGCATAAGGACAGCAGCAATTGACGAAACTCAGCTGAAACTATGCTGTGCCTTCCTCATTTTGAGCTGTTCCAGGAGCCTGCAGTGAAATTTAATAATCTCTCTGCCCTGCATGTTGGAAAGAGCACTATCAGCACCTGAGCTTTGCTTATGCAGAGGGAGGGCCCCGAAGGGCAAGATTCACCCCTTCTGTCCTGCTGGTGAGGCAAAATTAGGCCCAGATTCCCCCATACTTGCACTTAAAGGTTAAGCTGCAAAACTGGTCCTTGGCCACTTAGCTGCAGAGGGTGGGGGTCCTTCCTGGAGCTGTGTCATCAGTTCTGAGAGCCCTGGGAGCTCTCTGGGGGGCTGCGCAGGGTGATGCTCCAGCCTGTTTTTCTCACATTGTTTCTTGCTCAGTCTATGTCAAATAAGAGGAGGAGTACCCGTCCCCTAGCATGGCTGCTCATAAGGGATGAGGGCAGGATTGCCTGGTGTCTGTTCTCATTGGGCAGGGTTAGCAGTCCCCTTTTTCACCCCTCACTGTCCTGCAGGACCATAGCAGTGAGCCTTTCTGGATGGTTCCTGGATTCACCTTAGAAGAAAACGTTCACTTCAGAAGCCAAAATGAACGTCCTTCAGATCTGAACTTCTGCTCAGTCACTGCTAGCTTTGGTCATTGGTAGCATTTCCATCCATTGCGTGGAATACCTGGTGCACATCCCAAGCTCTGTTCCCTGTCCTGAGTTGCTTTGCTGAGAATGGCTCCATTTGGCTCTCATCCTTTGAGCAGCATTAACCTGTGATTGTCTGCTCTGCTTTCTACTCCCCCAACAGAGTGACAAAGTGACCATCGTGGACCACCACTCAGCCACCGAGTCCTTCATCAAGCACATGGAGAACGAGTACCGCTGCCGTGGGGGCTGTCCTGCCGACTGGGTGTGGATTGTGCCACCCATGTCTGGCAGCATCACCCCGGTTTTCCACCAGGAGATGCTCAACTACCGCCTCACACCCTCCTTTGAGTACCAGGTACCTTCTGTGCCCAAAGCAATAACCAGGAGCAGGGTGGGAGCTGGGACATGGAAACAGGGGGATGGAGGAAGGAGAGAGATCCCACCTGGTCCCCTCACCAACTTGTCTGTGCAGGCAGCAAAGCCCATGAATGAGTTGAAATGACCTCCGGGTTGCCTGAGGTCTCAGCAGGCTGAGCAGTAGCTTGCAGTGCTGCTGCTGGAGTATTTAACACTTCAGACCATGGGAAGAAAGGGCCCTAAGCAAATGCTCCCTCATTAGGCAACCCTCTCTGCTTTGCTGGCTTTCACACAATGTGACCTTTAGTCAAGAGCCCTCAAGGAACAATCAGAAAACAGGAGCAGGCTGTTCATTTCTGTAAGCAATCCACCAGGAACTCCAATGATTCCTGGCCCTGATTACAGACAGCCGCCTGCGAGGGCACTGAATTAGCTTCTCTGCTCTTGTTACTTGCTTCAGCTGCCTCCCCTTCCCAGAGGGCCTCTTAGAAAAAGAAACCTGTGGGCTGGGAAGGGGAAGGATGTGTTCACATCTCTTCTCCCCTGCTGGCCCTGCCTGCTCTGTCCTTGTGGCTTGTTACTGCTCATCCCAGAGGTGGGAGGGCACTTGGCCAGATCCTGTCAGGAGCCACCAAGGTTTTATTAAACTATAATTTTCTGTGCCCTGGGGTCTTTGGGGAGCTGTACAAGTGATAAAGCTGGTTAAGAGGCCAGCTGGTCCTCCTGTTCCCAACCAGAGGAACTCAGTGCTTAACACAGTGGGTACAGTAGCTCTCTAAGCTCTGAGCTCTGCCCATCAGCTGCTGCTCTTCTCCCTCCTAGCCTGACCCCTGGAACACCCACATCTGGAAGGGAGTCAATGGGACACCCACCAAGAAGAGGGCCATTGGCTTTAAGAAGTTGGCAAAGTAAGTACAGCGGGCAGCGAGGGCCTGGGGCCGGTCCTGCTTTAGGGCAGCAAGCTGAGGGGCTGTCAGTTCAGGTCCAGTCTGCTGAAGGGGAATGTTTGGAGAAGCAGGAGCCCTTTGAGAATCCCTGTAGACCTTCAGAAGTTGTGACCAAGGGAATACTGGGTGTTCCATGCAGACCCTTCTCAAGCTGGTTTGCCCTCCAGTACTCTCCAGTGCTCAGGAATGGCTTTAGCATATCCTGGGGGTTTATTACCTGCTCCTCCTTCCTTAGTCTTTTGGTCCATGCAGACACAAGTGAGATGCAATCTGTATTCATATTTCTCCCCCTAACTCCTTAGCTACTCAAGGAGCACTTGTTTCCTGCACCAGTCCAAAACTCTGAGCGTCCCCATTGCAAGGAGCAGCACAATAGGACTTCCTATTCCTGAGGAACCTTCCTGCAGGCAGCAACGGCTCAGGGCCAAGCTGAGATTTGCTCTCCATGGCTGGCTGACCCCAGCAATGGGTCACACAAGTCCCTATCCCCTGCCAAGGCTCACAGCAGGGGTGTTGTGATGAAGCATCATTTGGATGCCTTGGCTGATCCTGGTCCAAATGCTTCCTCGGGGGCCAGCAAGGCTGGGGCTGCCCCGGTGCCCGTGGCCAGGCTGCCAGGTGGCCTCATGTTGTTATCCCCACGCCTCGCTTTGCTGTGCCTCCGCTGTCGGATTGTTCCCACTCTTCAGCTGTCGCCTCCCGGGAGCAGTTCTCCATGGCACATCCATAACCGTGATCAGTGTCTGATGAATGCACTCCTGGGGCTGACACTGGTGCCTGGGCCTGGGCTGCAGCCCGGGGCTGCTGGGAGAGCAGGAGATTAATTGAGCTATTGAGTCAGGAGGAGCAAAGCTTTTATTTGTGTGTGTATCACTGATAAATGATTTTATAAAAATGTGAGCGTGGCAGGTAATTTAAAACAAAATAATCTCCATTGTTCCCAATGCGGGGAGGGAGGACGAGGGAGAAAGAATTATCTTTGCAGTTCACATTAATACTGCCTGGATTGGAGCTAAGTGGTGTAACAAACGGCAGCCCCAGCCCTGCCACCCAAACACAATGATTACTAGTGGCCCTACAATAACACACAGAGCTCAGTGCCCTTCTCTGCAGCCCCACACTTTCCCATGGCATCCTCCCTTGTCCCTGTAATGCAGAAGCATGGAGCCAGTGTACCTAGTGCTGCATCAGCCCATCAGGACTGGCGGTGCCGTGACCTCTCCAGTCCCTCTGCTCCGCTGTCAGAGCTGAGCCCACAGGGAAAACCAGAGCAAATGTACCCAGTCACGATGCAGCCACAGGAGGCGGCCGGCGAGACACATCTCTGCCAACACAGGGACAAATGTGTGGCCTCAGAGGGCTGCTCCGCTGAGGTCATGGCATAGCTGGAACACAAAGCAAAGGGACTGCAGACAGCTCTGACCTCCATGGCTCGGGGCTGTGTGGAGCTCTGATGCTTCTGCTGGGCGAGGGCACATCCCCCAGCCAGGTGGCATTTAGAGACATGGGGAGATGCTTCTCCATAGCTTGGGCACTGCTTGCTCTCCAGCTATTCCCTTTGAGGTTATCTGTTCACAGCTGCTCCCGATTCTTCCGCTTCTCCATACCTCACAAAAAGTCCCTCCATCCACTAGCACTGCCCATCCCAATGCTGCAGATCATTGCTCAAAGCCCCCCAAGATAAAGGCTCTTCCATGGCTCCCACTTGGCACAGAACAACAACATAATGTTGCTGTGGTTCTTAAGGCAGGCTGCTCGTTACTAAGAAATAACATGGTGTGAACAGCCTGGGCTAGAGGTGCCGACAAGGCAGCATGCTCCCTCACCCAGATTTACTCTTGATTCTCAGAGCTGTAAAGTTCTCAGCCAAGCTGATGGGACAGGCCATGGCCAAGAGGGTCAAAGCAACCATCCTGTATGCCACGGAGACGGGGAAGTCACAGGTCTACGCAAAAACCCTGTGTGAAATCTTCAAGCATGCGTTTGATGCCAAGGTGGGTGCCAGCCCCCAGCCTGTCGGGTTGGTGGGTGCAATCACAGTGGCTGTGGAGTTCCTGCTGATGGCTCTGTTGCTCCCAGGTGATGTCCATGGACGAATATGACATTGTGCACCTAGAGCATGAAACCATGGTCCTGGTGGTCACAAGCACCTTCGGCAATGGAGACCCACCTGAAAATGGAGAGGTAGGATGCAAGTCTGTAAAAGCAGGACATGGGCAGGGTCACATCCTGTGAATTCATTCTGACCTCAGACGGCCCCAGGAAGCTCTGGGTGCTGTGCAATAGCAGTGCTGTGCCTGCGTCCCCTCCAAATGGAAATATCTGTGCATTCCCCAGTGAGATGTAGCCAGTCTTGTTAAATTCATCCCATAAAATTGATGCCACCGTAACTGCTGCCAGCCCACTTGCCTGGGTGCCACAACCTTGTACATCCCATACAACAGCAGTACAGCTGCTGGGAATGGTAGGCAGAGAGTGAAGATGCAGCCCAGGTTGCTACTTTGTGTCCTGCACAGGCACTGGATGGTCTTTGATGGTCTTTTTCCTTTATCTTCTCTGTAGAAATTTGGCTGTGCGCTCATGGAGATGAAGAATCCTAACTCCAACCTGGAGGAGAGGAAGTAAGAGCACCCCAAATCCCTCTCTTTGCCACTCCATTTGCCTCCTACTAGAACAGAGTGGGAAATCAGTCCAGGGCATGGGATTTACCTGGAGAAATGGGAAGGAGCAGAGGAAGTTAGCAGGGAGGACAGAGTACAGGGTCAGCACGCCTGCAAGCTCCAGCTTGTGGTTGGTGTCCAGGAAATCTCTCTTTGGGGCTGGGTTGGTGCAGCATGGGGCTGGGTGAAGGCAGCAAGCCAAGCAGCTTCCAGGAGGATGAAAGCTTCTGAGAGCGGTGTTGGTTGTCCCAGTCAGCTCTAAATGTAATTTAAGGGACTGTCAGGAGATTCTGAGAGCCAAAACAGCCTGTGGCTGGGTTACCTGACAGCAGAAGTGGTCAGAGAGCTGCAAACAGTGACCCATGAGAGCAGATTAAATTGTGAGAGCTATTTCATCCAGAGAAGAGGAGAGAGAAATGCAGCGTGGTATCAGATTTCACATATGGGAAAGGTGACTGCAGAGGAATAAATTACTCCTGATGCCCCCCCAGAACGGGCTGAGAGGTCATGGCTCCAGATGGTAAAAGGAGAGCTGACGTTAAGCATGAATAAAAGCTTTTGCAATGAGGAACGGCAGAAAAGAAGAGTGTCCAGGGGCAGCAGCAGCCTGGTGTCTGTAGGAAGGAGTGGGGGCAGCTGTTCCTTGGGATCCCAGCTCTATGCAGGGGGTGCTAAGAACTCCCAGCAGATACCAGGGACCTCTGAGCCATGCCCAGAGCAGCACCCAGCTAAGGAAATAGGGCTTCATGCCCATCCAAACCATCATATAACCCCAGATGGGGACAAGACCCAGCGGCAGGGCAGAGAAGTGGTTCCATCCATCTAGAGCAAAGCAGGTGAGCACGAGGAGACGCAAGGAGCAGCGCTGAAGAGGTCTGGGCAGAACGCAGGGGGTGGTAGAGCACAGCTGGAGCAGCGCTTTGCGACCCAGAGCTATTTTCCTTGGGGTTGTCTCCTCCGCGTGGCGTGCCGGGCGCCGGAGGTCTGCTGTGACTCATCCCCGCACTACTGTTTCGTTGTTCAGGCAGTATATTTAGAAACCCTTGTGTAGAGCAATTTCTGAAGATGGTTCAATTCAGAAATACTTCTGCTGTTGTCAGATTTTCTTCTGCGCTCCCTTCCCCCCTCCTCGTCCCCTCCTCTCTCACTCCCCTCTTTTCACTTCCTATGAATGGAAAAACCTTCAGAAGACTTGCTCAGGCACGTGCCTGACCTTGTGCACAGCCAGGGAAGGGCAGGTAAAGCCAAGCTCTGCGTGGTTGGTGGCAATGTGGCGGCCAGCACGTGGGTCAGCCCATGGGACCCCATGGAACACGGCATCATAGAATTAGATTGGAAAATAGACCATAGAATTAAGATTGGAAAAGACCTCTGAGACCACCAAATCCAACCGCAACCCATCTCTACCACGCTCACAAACCATGTCCCTAAAAACGTGTAGGTGTAGCACTGAGGGATATAGATTAGGGTGCATGATGGGGATGGGTCAACTGCTGAACTTGGTGGTTTTAAAAGTCTTTTCCAACCTCAGTGATTTCACAGTTCTTGAACACCTCCAGAGGTGGTGTCTCCACCACTTCCCTGGGCAAAGAGCAGCTCTAGCTGGGGTTATGCATTGTATGGGCTGCTCTGGCTCACCCCTAGCAAAGTGGGCATTCCTCTACTACTTGCTCGTGAAATGTTGAGCCCCAAGCTTCAGCCTGCTCTGCTCTTGTTCCCTCTGGATCTCAGTCCTCTTCCCGTAGTGGGATTTATCACACCTGTCACCACTGCAACGCTCTGTGCCATTGCTCTTTACAGGAGCTACAAGGTTCGTTTCAACAGTGTCTCCTCCTACTCGGATGCACGGAAGTCCTCAAGTGATGGCCCTGACTCCAGGGACAACTTTGAAAGTACAGGGCCTCTAGCTAATGTCAGGTAAACAGAATGGGGAGAGAAGTGGTGAGTCCTGCATGTCCCTGAGAGCAGGATGGGTAGATGCCACTGTCCCCTCGCTGCAGCCACATCCATGTCCTCTCTCTGCAGGTTCTCTGTGTTTGGGCTGGGTTCACGGGCATACCCCCACTTCTGTGCCTTTGCACGGGCAGTGGACACCTTGCTGGAGGAGCTGGGTGGGGAGCGGATCCTGCGCATGGGAGAGGGGGATGAGCTCTGTGGCCAGGAGGAGTCCTTCCGCACCTGGGCCAAGAAGGTCTTCAAGGTAACCTGTCTCCCTGGTGCTCCAGCAGGGTAAAGGGCACAGGGCCAGCACTTGCACAGACGATGGTTAGAGCTGGGTTGAAGCCTTCTCTCCTTCCCTACACTGGGAAGCCCAAGAGGGACACTGGCCATCAATAATGAGGTTCTCCAAACTTAGATGTTTCATGGAGAGGGCACCCCAACCCATGCCAGGCTCTTTAGTAGAGCATGTTGTAATAGGACAAGGGAAAATGGTTCTAAACTAAAAAAGGGGACATTTAGACTGGTTACAAGGAATTTTTTTATTTTTTTTTTTCAGTAAGGGTGGTAAGGCACTGGCACAGCTTGCCCAGAGAGGTGGTGAATACCCCATCCATACAGACACCCGGGGTCAGGCTGGACAGGGCTCTGAACATCCTGATGGAGCTCTAGGTGTCCCCGTTCAATGCAGGGAAGTTGGACCAGATGGCCTTTAAGGGTCCCTTCTAACTCAAACGGTTCTATGATTCTATGCTCTTGGCCACTGGTACAGCCCTACACCTCTAGGGCCTCCATCCCCATGTGTCATCTGTGGTCAGGGTGGGTCAAGGGGCTCATGGGGCTGTAGGGCTCTGCGGGAGGCAGGGGGACTGCTGAGAGCCTGGTGCGTGCTGTAGGCAGCGTGCGATGTCTTCTGCGTGGGAGATGATGTCAACATCGAGAAGGCCAACAACTCCCTCATCAGCAATGACCGGAGCTGGAAGAGGAGCAAGTTCCGCCTCACCTACGTGGCCGAGGCCCCGGAGCTCACACAAGGTGCAAAGATGGGGTCACCCCAGGGGGTCTGGGGCAGGCAGAGGGGGAGATGTACTGGGAGCAGTGGGGGGAAAGGACCAAATCTTTTTACTGTGTTACATTCCCATTGTTTCAGTCTTGCTTCCTCCCCAACCTGTTGTGGTTTAACCTGGCATAGTGATAACAAAATAGTCGCTCACCACCTGCTGACCAATGCTCATCCAGTCCCTGAGCAGTGGCTGCTCCCCTGGCCAACTCCCCTCCATTACATAGTTTTTTCGCATGATGTCATACGGTATGGAATATCCCTTTAGCCAGTTTGGGTCAGCTGTCCCAGTTCTGTACCCTCCCAGCTCCTTTGTCCCTCCAGCCTCTCGCTGTCAGGGCAGTGTGAGAAGCTGAAATGTCCTTGGCTCTGTGCAGCACTTCTCTGCAACAGCTACAGCATCAGTGTGTTATCAATGTTGCTTACCCCTAAATCCAAAATATAGAGTCATACCAGACACTCTGAAGAAAATCAGCTCTGTCTCAGCTGAAACCAGGACACCATCACACACTCAAGGATGAATTTGTGATGACCTCAGGCCCCTCTGTTTGTTCCCTGCCTGTTTCCGCAACAGAGATGTTGAGCTCTGAGTTCTTCTCCCTCCTCCTGACCCCTTTTTGTGAAGCACAGAGCTGGAAAGCTGGGAACTTTCCAAGCTGGCCTTGTCCAAATGCCGTTCATCCAAGCATTGCGGTGCAATGGCAGGGCCAGCCCACCGACACCTGGCCCCTCAGCATGGCTCCTGCAGCTGATGCACTGCCGCACTGCCCTGGCGCTTCCCAATTCGGCCACCTTGCTGCCAGCCAGGTGGCACTGGTAGCCAGGTCCTGTCCCCACACCTTGTGCAGGTGGTGGCTGAGCCCTCCCTGGTCCTTTGCAGAAGGGACACGTGATGTATTACCCCAAGGCTCCCGATGCTCTGCTGTGTCTCTTCATGGGCTCTTCTCCTCCGCAGGGTTGTACAGCATCCACAAAAAGCGTGTCTATGCAGCCCGGCTGATCACACGCCAAAACCTGCAGAGCCCTAAGTCCAGGTAGGAAACACGAGCATCCCAAGATTGCTGGAACCAAATGCGCTCGCAGGGCACCCAAGCACCTGTACATGTGGTGCTGCATGCATCCCTGACAACAAATGTCCTGTTTGACACTATGTTTGTGCAAATCATAGCCATATGAGCCTGGGAAAGGGTATGTCCTGCTTTCCTCTGTGGTGAAATCTTGACCACTGTGTTGTCTCCTACCTGAGAATGGAACAGACTGACCAGAACTGTGGGTACTCCAGGTCACGGATGGGGCCCTGGGCAGACTGAGCTGGTGGGGGCAACCATCCCAGGGCAGGGTTTGAGGTTGGATGATCTTTGGTGTCCCATCCAACCCAGTCATTCTGTGATTTTGTGAAGGCAAGTTGCTGTGCTTTTGGGGTGCCCAGCACCACATCTATTAAAGATGTCACTCAGCAGCTCCCTGTTGGTCTCCCCCAAACACATCCTGCTTTGTCTCCTTTCTCTACAGTCGCTCGACCATTTTCCTGCGTCTCCACACCAATGGCCACCAGGAGCTGCAGTACCTGCCTGGGGACCACTTAGGTGTCTTTCCAGGGAACCACGAGGAACTGGTCAATGCCCTGATTGACAGGCTTGAGGATGCTCCTCCGGCCAACCAGCTGGTGAAGGTGGAGCTCCTGGAGGAGAGGAGCACAGCTCTAGGTAAGCACATCCCTAGTCCCTACATGGAGGTTGACTACCCCTCCTTACTCATTCCCTACATGTCCTACTGCCACACATGGTGTAAGAGGAGGTGGAAAATAGCATGCACTCAGAGTGACCAAAGCCGAAGGTGCTGAAGTATCAGATTCCGTATTTGTACTCATGGCACAGCATCTCACTTGTAGCATGAAGATATCTCTGACACTGCTTTCTGCCTCTTCATCACTCACTGTCTCAGAGCTGAGCAGGGGGGAATGAAAGCAAGGATTTATCCCCCCTGGCTCCTCCACTCAGCTGACCTGTGGTTGTGCTGGATTCCCTCCTCCTGGCAGGTGTCATCAGTAACTGGACAGATGAGAACCGCATCCCACCATGCACCATCTTCCAGGCTTTTAAATACTATCTGGACATCACCACCCCTCCCACCCCGCTGCTGCTGCAGCAGTTTGCTTTGTTGGCTACCAGCGACAAGGAGAAGAAACGTCTGCAGGCTCTTAGCAAGGTAAAAACTCAGATCCCAGTCACAGGGGCTCGCAGGGGTTGTTTCAGTTCTGGAGCAGACTTCCTTCACTTTTACACGTGACAGTTCCAACATTAATTAATTAATGACACACCAGGTACAGATCTTCCTCTTCAGCATCACCGTGTTTAGTAGCCTAGTCTTTCAGCTCCAGATAAAATAACTTTCTGGGCACACAGAGGCCGATGCTGCAGCCTTCCCTCCCTCTCTCCCTGGCTGCAGGGCTTGCAGGAGTACGAGGAGTGGAAGTGGTCCAAGAACCCCACCGTGGTGGAAGTGCTGGAGGAGTTCCCCTCAGTGCAGATGCCCTCCACACTGCTGCTCACACAGCTGCCTCTGCTGCAGCCCCGCTACTATTCCATCAGCTCCTCCCCGGAGATGTACCCTGGAGAGGTCCATCTCACTGTGGCTGTGGTCTCCTACCGCACTAGAGGTACTATGCTCAGGCAGGGGGCAGACGAGGTGGGCCTGGAGTGGGGAGTAGGGGAAAAACATTAGCACATAGGTAAATCTGTAAGGGCTTTGATTGAGAGATGTTATGTAGAAACCTTTCTACCTGCTGGAGCGGTTAGATGCCTTCAGCCCACGATACTGCTGCCCCATGGCATGGAGTAAGGCCATCCACCTAAGACCAGCCTGCCAGACTTGGCCCAGGTACCAGCAGCAGACCAGCTGCAATCGCTTCTGTGCTCTATTCCATTCCATTGTCCATGCCAAAGTCCACACAGCAACTAACAGCCAGATTTCGGTACCAGTGGGAGTACTGATGCCTCTGAGCAGCCCTGGTTGTGGTGTTCATGGGTAGAGTCCCACAGCACATGGGAGAATATGCTGGCCATTCACTTTGGTCTGCCAAAGACAAAACTGAGGGCTTCCCAGGTATCATGAAAGTCCAGTTGTCCCAGGCCTGGCTCCTGGGGAAGACTGAGATCCAAGTGCCAACCCCCTCCCAAACTCACGGGGATGGATCAGAGATGCTGAGAGGCAATAGGTTTCTAGGTGCAGGAGGAGATGTAGTAGGGAGAGTTTCAGAAAGGAAAGAGACTTCAGTACTGGCTGGTGTGCCAAGTGCAGCCCTTCTTCTCTTTCCTCCTTAGATGGAGAAGGCCCCATCCATCATGGAGTCTGCTCCTCCTGGCTTAACAGAATCCAGAGTGATGAGGTTGTGCCCTGCTTTGTGAGAGGGTAAGTGGTCCAGGCAGGGGGTGAAGGATGGGTCAAGACCCTTGCAGAAGGAACTCTTTCCCCTTGGTCTTTCTTTGCAAAGCACCAAGGGGGCAGAGAAAGCAGGGCTGGCTTTGTGAGCACATGGATCCCTCTTGGGTGCTCTTTTCTGCACAAAAATGTCACTTTTGGGGATTTCAATCCCCGCTTCTCTGGACAATGCCTCAGCCAGCAGAGGCAAGGCAGGAAGCATCATGCCTGGCTTTAACTGATAACTTCAACACATGCAGGGCTCCCGGGTTCCACCTGCCCCAGGACCCCCAGGTGCCCTGCATCCTCATCGGCCCCGGCACCGGCATTGCCCCATTCCGGAGCTTCTGGCAGCAGCGGCTCTTTGAAATCCAGCACAAAGGTGGGCTGACTCTTCTTCCTCCTGCTCCTCACCCCAAGCAGCACTCATAATCCTGGCCTGGTTGGGGCCCTGATCTGGCCCAGACCTCCTTGAAGGGAATGCAGACTTGGAATGCAGCCCAAACTGCCCAACAATCTTCCTATAAAGCTCCAAGTTTTTATGGTTCTATGTACTGTAGTGTTGGGTTGGTTGGTTGTTTTTTAAAGGATGTTTTGGCCCTGGTGGGCTCCTCATGTGGGCTGCTGGGGTGGCTGGCAGTGATGCAGTTTGCAGAACGGGATGCTGGTGATCTGCAGGCTGACGGCTTCCCCCCATCTCTCCCCAGGCCTGAAGCCCTGTCCTATGGTTCTGGTGTTTGGGTGCCGGCAGTCCAGGATTGATCACATCTACAAAGAGGAGACGCTGTTTGCCAAAACCCAAGGTGTCTTCAGAGAGCTGTACACAGCCTATTCCCGGGAACCGGACAAACCAAAGGTGCTGGTGGGTGCTGGGTGCATGGGGTGGGGATCCTCAGTACAACACCATGTCCTCCCCAGTGCAACCCCATGGCAAGGGCAGCAGGGCGGTGTCAGCTGGCAGGGTGATCCAGAACCAGCAGAAAAAAGTGCCAAATGAAGCCTTGCCGGTCACCCATCTCTTTTCTACCTCTTTTAGGGCTGCGGCAAGGCACAGGTTTGCTCTCCACATGAGGCACTGGAGGCAGCTGGGGCTCCCAGAGCTGCTCAGAGTATGCAGGTGAAGGAAGCTGGAGAAGTTGAAATTAACTCTGCTCCTCCCTCCTGCAGAAATACGTGCAGGACGTGTTACAGGAGCAGCTGGCCCAAACGGTGTACAAAGCACTGAAGGAGCAGGGAGGCCACATCTACGTCTGCGGGGATGTCACCATGGCCGGGGACGTCCTCAAGACCGTTCAGCGCATCATGAGGCAGCAGGGCCAGCTGTCGGTGGAGGAGGCAGGCGCTTTCATCAGCAAGCTGCGGGTGAGTGGTGTCCGTGCCCTGCACAAGATCCTGCCCTGGGCACTGCACCTGGTGCCTTGCCCTGCAAAGGGGCAGCACTGAGGTGATGAGCAGCTCCTCCCCACTAGCTCCTCTGGGCACCTTTGTTGGGCCCATTTGCCACACTGAGTGCCCGCTGTCCCTCTGTCACAGCAGCAAGATAAAGGGGCAGGCTGTGGGTCTCCTGCTTGTCTCTTGCACATCAGAGCTGCCCAATGCAGCACGACCTTGGGAAGGTTGTGTCACCACCGTTTCTCTCTGCCCCCCCCCCCCCCCCCTGCCCCTTCAGCTCCCGTCACCGGCCCCATGACACTTGGTGCTTACTGGGCACCTGCCCACAGCCCTGCTGCCTTCTGTGTCACAGCAGCACCAACCATTTGTAAACCCTTCTCTTTCCCCCGTTTCCTCTCCCGTCCTCACTGTCAGGATGACAGCCGGTACCACGAGGATATTTTTGGAGTCACCCTGCGCACGTACGAAGTGACTAACCGCCTTAGATCCGAGTCTATTGCATTCATCGAGGAGAGCAAAAAAGATACGGATGAGTGAGTTGATGCGTTTATTTTAACCCCTGCTCTGGTCCCCAAGTGTGTGGGCTGTGGGATGGGAAAGGAGCTTTAACTTCTGTTCATCTTTAGCCCTAAAGAGTGGCTGGAAAAAGACATTTCACTTCTGCTTGTGCCGCAGAGACTTCTGCATGGCTGTCTGAGATAGCAGAGAGGGTGCAGGCAGCTGGTACTCATGTTGGGGGGTACCCATATTACAGCTCCCTAGGCCGCTGCACATGCAATTGGGGGATCTGGAGGCTTTCCTGTCTCTCTACTCCAGAGAAAACAAGCAAAAGAAGTAAAAATCTGCCATGAGGTATTTGTGCTCTGTCACATCCTGCTGTGTGCTCAGCTCAGCTCTGTGCTGAGGGACTCTTCCCTTGGTGAGCAGGATTATTTAGGATGAGGGGTGGGCATGGATCTCACTTCTCATCCTGACTTTCATCCTGGCATGCAGTCCTGGCTTCCCAACCTTTGTGGTGCCTGGGAGAAATTTTGCTCCAGTGCAGTGCACACACCAGGGACTGCTCTGTGTAAGGAGAGCCTCCAGTTCCCCTCTGTAGGGAGGGTTAATGAGTGCCCACCTCACCCAGCTGCCAGAGCTCTCTGCATGTCTGCAGCAGTAAGCAGTCCTCTGGAGGGACCTGTGGGAAGATCACTGCCTTTTCCCAGCTGTACTGTCAGATGCCCTGTGGGGAGGTACACAGGAGAACACAGTACTCTGATTTCCAAAGAGACCCCTGAGGATCCCATCATGCCCTCCTGGAAGCAGAGGACAAAGCCAGCATGGCTTTGCTCTACATCAGCTCTACTCATCTGGCATTAGGGCCACATTACAAAGCAGGGTGCTCGGCTGCTCCCTCTGAGCCCTTTCTGCCCTTTCCCTTGCAGGGTTTTCTGCTCATAACTGGACCCTTCGCCCCAAGGGATGCCCAACCAGTCCCGGCACCTGCTGCCTGCTCCCGCCGAGGGCACTGGGTTTTGTATTTCACGGACACGGTGGCTCCTTTTCCTGGGAGCTGCCCATGGAAAGCGCTCTGTCTCTTGTCCTGTTGTTGTGTCATGATGATGATGATGATGATTTTTATTGCCTTTTCTTCCTCTTTCTCTTGCTCTCTCTCTCGTCCTGTGGTGGTTTCTTTTCATCCCCTTTCCCTTCCCCCGATTTCCCCACTGAAGTACGATGGCTTTATAATTCGCAGTGGCTCTTAACAAAACTTCCCGTTTCTCCATCCTCTCACGAGGGCATTTTGCAGCTGCATGAAATCACCATTTTTGTGACCATTTGCGTTTTAGTGTTTTGGGGGCAAGCAGAGTGGCAGGGGCTGGGTGCTGGCTGGCTCTTGCTGCTTTATGGGAGCTGGGGGCCGTTCCCTCAGCCCCAAGCTTGGGGCTTGGCTGAATCCCGGCATTTACTTTGCTTTCTTTTGGACTTGTTCAAGCCTGGGCATGAGCCCATGGCTGGGGGCAGTCAATGTGCCATGTCCTCGTGCCTGTGAACTTTGCTCATCCCCACCCAGCCTGGGTGCAAACGCGTCTGTGTTGAGCCAGAAGGCAGGATGTCTGCAGTTCACGTGTCGTCGTTTCCCCTAAATGCACTCTGCGCTGTTTGCCTCCTTCTCTGCTCCCCTTTCCCCCTAGGTCTCTCCTTTTGCTCAGTCCTCACTTCTGCTGGCATGAAAGTCCTCCTGCTGAAGAAGCAAGCACTGAACACACTAATGTCTGTGCTAGGGAGAAACTCGTGGCAATGAGTGCTGCTTTGCCAGGCTGTCCTCCAAAAGGCTTTGCAGGAGATGTGCAATCTGCAGCTGTGATGCTGGGGGCAGAGATTCAGCTGCATCCTTGAGCTTTGCACACTGTGAATGCTTAAACCCTCTCCCAGGTGAGACTGGAAAGCCACCAGGAGGGAAGAGAAGCAGCTCCAACCCCAGGCGCAGGAGCACCTCCATGTGGGAAGGCAGAACTTGGAGGGCTACAAAGACTCCCACCACCTGGTCCCTGCTGAAGCTGTGCTGACAGAGGGTTCCTGAAAGCACAGAGAGCACCAGTTCCATCTCAGTGCAGTAGCTGTGAGCAGTTCTGGGACAGCAGATCCCAACCCCCACTCATGGCTTCAGGAGCAGCAAGCGCCAGCATGGAGTGACCTGCCTGCCAAATAAATACATGCAGCATCTCGATGGCAAGCCTGTCCCCTCTTGCAGGCTGTGTGCCACCTGCCAGCAGCATGAGCTGTCTCTGCTGGGATGTCTTGTTGACCTGAAGGTGAGATGGGCTGCAGGACTGCTGCGTGACTCTGAGTTCTGCCATGCTCACACCTCAGCCCGGCTGCAAAACTGCAGCCCCACAAATGAGCTGTTGGCACTGTCACAGAAAGGTATTGGTTCCTTTAGCAGAGCAGAGCTGTCAGAGAGGTAAAGCAAGCACGACCTTGTGCGTCCTTCTTCCCTCAAACCCCACCTCGCCCCAAGGAGGGTTTGTCCTCCTTCAGTGAAAGGGCTCTGGGCGGCTGCGGCCCTTGCTGGAGGCAGGGGACATGGGGCTGGTGTTGGAGCTGATCCTGTCTCCATGCTGCTGCACTGTGAACTGAAGCTTGTATGGAACAAAGCACCCGCACTGCTGACAGCAGAGGGCTTGTTCAGGAGTTGTAACATAGAGCTTTGCTTTCAGAGGGCTAGGATTTGCTGCCCTAAGACCAAATGGGAACAAAAAGAGCTTCATGAGGTTTGTTGCTCTCTCAGGATGTGGTGTGAGGCACTCTGGCTCCCCTGGCAGTGCAGGTACCATTTGCTCAGCCTGCTGCCCTTTCCTGCTGCTTGGCTGACCATAGATGGGACCTCAGCCCCCTGGCTGCTTGATGCAGCTCAAGCTCAAGAACCAGGTGGAAACGGCACCAGAGACACAGGTCTGTTTTGCTGGTTCTAACAGTGCACTTACCAGGGCATGAAATGCGAAGGAATGCTGCCACGGTGTGGCCAGAGCCAAGTTTGTTAAGATGGCAGGTGCAAGGCTGGGTTTGTGGCACTGCCTGGGGACTTAGGGATGTGGAGGTGAATGCTGGACAGATTGGGACGAAGTGCAGCCCCTGGTCCTCCTTTAGGCCTCTGTGCCCCAAACCTAGGGCAAGTAGTGGGGTGAGATAGCTTGGTCCCTTTTTTGCTGGGATGTGTGAATTCAGACAGGCATCCTGCTGATGGGAGCCAAACCCCTGGCTCTAGACCTGTGTACATACAGCAAACCTGGCCCTAAACCCACATCCCATGGCTGCAGAAACAGAGCTAAAGATCAAATTCATATCAAATCCCTGCCTTGATTCTGATTCTGGCTCTAGACTTCATGCTCTGCTCCTAATTTTAGTAGAACTGGCGACAGCCTGAAAAAGAGGGTGTGCCCAAAGAAATGCCCTCATCTTCGTCCTCCTTCAGCTCAACCTGTGTTGCTGGCAATTAGTTTTTTCCAGTCCTGCCTTCTGCCTGTATTGCTTTAACATCTCCCATCTGGAAGTCCTATTGCTGCTGCAGTCTGTGGCTGAGATGAATTGGCTTGCTCTTCCTGCACCCCAGAGCCTGCTGTCTCCACCTCCCGCTCCAACAGAGATACCAGTGAAAGCACTGGGAAGCACAAAGGAGGGAACAGGGCGTGTGCCTTGCCTGCAGTGGGTCTTCTGAAGGGGCAGACAGCTTTGGCTGTCTGAAGCTCAATGGTTAGGTGAGTCCTTCATAATCCTTCCGAAGAGAAATGCTGCTTGAAGGGCAGCCTGCCTGCCTGGCTCTGCCACAAAGGTCCACAGAGATGTACATCCTGCAGGACTCCAAGCTGCCTCTCCACTCCCTCTGCCTCAGCAGGACCATTTGCTCCTCACAAGTCAAACTACTGGGAATTTTGATTCATTGCATTTTGTCGAGTCAGTCTCAGATGTCTTAACTCCCCCTTCATCTCTCTAACCTGCAAAGGCTTTGCGCTCCCCTTCGAGTTTAATTTTCTCCCACAGCGCAGGGGGAAATAAACCTGTGGATCTGCTTTATCATTCATTCCACAAATGTGGCTTTTCCACCAGTTGTCTAGACTCTGCTCATCTTAGTCTGACGCGTGGGTGTAGCCACAGTATCTCCATCATGCACAAACAGCAGGGAGTGCTGCACACTGGTGCCCTGAGCTGCCCAAGGTGTCACATCAGGATGGACCGTGCCTTTTGGGCGTTCAGGTCACAAATGTCACTGCTGGTTGCTTGCTGCCCTGCTCCACGCAGCTCCTGCAGCAAGGGGACACAGGACCCAACGGGCTCCTGGACCATCCCAGTGCCCCAGTCCCTGTCCTGGAGGATGCCCACCACCTCTGCCTGTTTTGCAGCAGTTCAGTCCAGCTCCTTTTTGTTCCCCAGAGATTAAACACAATGAGGGTCTTCTCTAAATGGGAGATTGGATTTTCAAGATGCTACTGAGTGAGGGTTTGGGGTTTGCTTTTTTTGGTGTTTTTTTTTTTTTTTTTTTTTTTTTTTGTTTTGTTTTGTTTTTGTTTTTTTTTGTTTTTTTCCGCAGAGATTTTAATTTGTAAGTTTCTCAGATATCCACAGAAAGTTATGCGCCAACTTGAAAATTCATGGGAAATGGTTCTGTGTTTTCCCAACCTGCTGTGTCCATTAGCAGAGGAAAATAAGTTGTTCGTTCAGCACAAGGTACCTGCTGCCTGTGTTGTTGATGACTTCAAAGGTTTCATCTCCCCAGAAGGACTGCTTAGGAGTTTGCTGTTCTTCTTTCTACTGCTATCTATGAGAGACAGCGGGAAAATAATGAGACTTCTCTCATCAGGATCAGACTTGCAAAGAAAACACACTCCACAATCATCACTGGGCAGACCTAAGCTCATAGTGCTGGAGGAACCAAGGCAGTTGCATCCATACTGGCCACAGAAACAAAGTTTAAGGCTGGGCAGCTATGCTCCCTGCCCCTGTCTTGTGCCTACACTCCTCAGCAACAAGCAGGGGACTGCATCCACACTCAGATGTGTCTGTGCATGTCTGGGAAAATGGCAGTTGTGTCCTGAGCAAACGTGATTGCTCCTGTGCAGAAAAGGAGCTGTGAAGAGACATCAGCCACACAAAGCTGTGTCCAGACTAAATGGGATTGCTCTGCTTGCTCTCTTGCTGTTAGCATGCAATGCCTCTCACCTGCCCTAGGCTCCCAGCACCACCTCCCCCTGCAGATCCTTCCGGTCTCCTCCCCAGCCCTGTCTGCCTGCCCAAAAGGCACAGCTAGATGAGGGCAGGTCCTGGGGTGCCAACAGGCTTGTAGTGCCTTGTGCTAGGAAAAGGTGCTGAGGGTGCCCTCCTGTTCCTGCTCTCTTCAGAGCTGCTCCAAGCACACAGAGTCTGGAGTCTGAAAGGAACAGACGAATTCATTTCAGAATTGAAAACCTTGGTGGGTAAATTCTTCACAGGACCACTGAGAGCAAGCTATAAGCTCTGCAGTGCTCTGCAGCTTTCTTTTGGTGGGGCTTCATAGCAGTATGCAGACAGGGCAGAGTTAGAGTGTGGGTGCAAACTGGATACCATCTTCTGCACACACTGCTGATCGGTGAGCACCTACCATGGTTTGGAGGCGATGTTCTCATTATGCTGTTTAGAGAAGGCTGTGTTTCTGCTGAAGCCTTGTGGACCTGCACTAAGCCTGAGCCCAAGCTGCTGCCTCCTGACATACCACTGAAGCCATTACAGATCTTTGATTCATACCTATGGGGAAGCTGCAGAGAGTTCCCAGTATTTTTGGAAGGAAATCTTATGCTCAAAACTAAATTTTGTTCCTGCCTTCCCTGGGGACCAGTTCTCAGCTTCAGAATTGCTCTGATAACTTTGCAATTGCTTTGATAGTTCCAGAGGGGAGTGCAGTCTCTTTACGGAACAGATGGAGACACACTTACAGGACCATTCAACATTGCTGTAGCTCTGTCTTTGTTAGAACAAATTCCTCTGCTATAACAGGAGGAGCAAAATCTGGACAGCACTGAACACTTGGAAAATTGAATTCCCAAACTCAGACAAAGTTGGTCTTGCATCTGTGTCCTTCCAGGTATGAGATGCCTTCTGCAACCACTGGTCTCTGTGGCACTGGGGGCGTTCAGCAGCTTGCAGGATAAAGCTTTCACAGCAGCAGTGGCAGCACTATCATGGTGGCAGTATTTCTGTGCATGTCAATCTGCACTTGCACCTGCCTGCAATGCATGACTGTAGTATTCCATTTGAAATCTACCCTCAACGGGGAGATCTGAGCTCTGGCTTCTTCCATATGGTTATATGTATTTAATAGGAATTCAGGGGAGCTGGAGAAAGCTAATGAGATTGCTGCTTTAAAGCACTTGGTTCCAGAAGTAAAACAGATCTTACGAAGATAGAAATTGGCTTGACTTGAGCATGGCTACAAGGGCAACTCATGAAATATTTAAGCACTGTAATGCAAACTTACCTGTATCCTGCTGTGAGAGGAATAAAGCAGACCGGAAAGTCTTGGCTTCCACCCCTACAGATGTTTCCAGTGAAGGCTGTGATGGAAGTTTGAGCCATCAAAATCACTGGGGGAAAAAAGAACACAACAACCAAACAGGTTGTGAGTTCATAGCTGAACAGCCCCAGCTTGTTTACCTGTGAGAGTGCCTCACTGTGAGAGCTACTGTTTTCCTACCTACTCATTCATGTGCCTACCTGGCTAGATTTCAGGGAGGAAGGAGGGAAGAAACACATAAAAAGTGAGATGAGCCTTGCCTTCAGCACCCCCTATTTAATAGGTGCCTGCAGGCCAAGGCTTTGCAGCTGCTGTTCCCCATGGAAGGGCAAGATGATGGGGGCTACTCTGGGACCCGCAGGCTGAGCTTGCAGCAGTTCTGGGGCTGAGGAGAGTGGCACAGAGCTGGGCTGCAGGTACTCTGCACAGCCTGACTGCAGAGCTGGCACACAGTTCCATAGGGCTAGTGCAGAAATCTGTTGGTGAATAATGGAGGGTAAAGTGCTTTTCTTGTAGAGGCATTTTTAATACTTAAGAAAATGGAAAAGGCTAAATACTGCAAAAGCCAATCAAAAAGACCAAGTGATCTGAGAGTTCTTTTTGTTGCTTTGGATGAAACTGAGTATTTTATCCCCACAATAATCGCTAATGGAGATTTTATCATTTTCCACAGGCAATAACGCTGCCTTAATACACATTCAAATCCGACAAGAGGCATTAGTGCTACTTGCTTTCAAATGTGGCTTTTGTTTTTCTGTTTGTGTGATCATGGTATGAAACCATGTCTTAATAGAATACGTTTTACAGTACTCACCAGGATGTCTGGAAATAGATGTTTCAGCATCTCCCCGTGCTCAGCACTGAAGTGATGGCTTTGACGCCAATGAAATTCAGTGCAAAATGTCTGCTTTGCTGGAATTCTACAAAATAGGTGTATATCCAAGATACCTACGGTTAAATGTGCCCCGCTGCCTTGAGATGCCTTCAAAAACCCTGGGATCTGTCTGATAAAAAGAGCTTGAGAATAGGTTCCCTTAGTCTGTAGCAACATCCCGAGTTCTTCTACACTGCACACAACTCCCCAGGCAGCAGACGAGTAGAGCGAGATGACTTTCAGCTGGGACTCATTGCTTTTTAGATTGCACGCAGTTAGAAACATGAGTGCTGCCATCCACCCAGGGAATTCGATATTCAGTGCCAATTAATTTTTGTAATAGGAACAGGGATTTCTTCTCCTGATTCCCTTAAGCACCTCTGGAAAGCGTAAGCCTCGAGGATTGATTTGTTGTTTCTTTGTTTTGGTTTTTTTTTGTGGTTTTGTTTTGTTTTGTTGCTGTTGTTTTTTGTTCTGGTGGCCTTGTTCCTAAAGAGCAGTGGTTCCAAGCTGAGAATGGAGACCACTCTGTGCAGGGCAGTAGCTTTGGGGCAGGCGACTCCTGACATTTCCATTGCAGAGGTTTACTAAACTCTTCAGCTGTGGGTGAATTCTGCTCTGTGCTGGTTGGGACCCCAATTTCTCTCCCCTTCCTCACCCTCCTGCTCCTCCCTCCTTCCCCTCAGCGCCTCCTCATGTCACCGTGCCTTCATTTGGTCAATAAAACGATGCCACGATTTCAGACCGCTGCGTTGACTTTCATCTCACTTGGCATCCCATCAGACACTGGAGAGGGGTGGTTTATCTCATAGCTTCTCGTGTGATTCTAAGGTAGGTTTCTTCTGAGGAGCAAAGGGGTGGGGGCCGTGGGAGCAAGGGCGAAGCAGTGCTGTGTTTGATCATACCAGTGCTTTAAGTGGTCAGAAACATGGGTTTTCCCCTACCTCCGAGCTCTCAATGCTGCTAAAATCTCTGCCATTCGTACAATGTACTCCAGCCCCATCTCTTGGACTGACTCTGGCTCTGTTTGCAAGATATCCACGTTGTTCTAAAGCATGCACCTTTCTGTATAGTCCCGATCTTACGATTTTATGGAATACTTATGCCTGTTTGCATTACAGTCAAAATAATAATAAAAAAAGAACTAAAATGCAGCAGACCTCATTCTTCTCTTGTCTGTGGGCTCAAAGGTCTCTCCTCACACATTGGCCTTGCTCTGTTTCACCATCCGTGCTGCTGTCAGTGATATCTACTAACCTGACAGAGATGAGGGGCTTCACAGCACTCCCATCAGCCACACCACAGCCATGGGAGCATCACATCAGGTATTACCACAGCCATGGGGAGCATCACCTCAGGTATTACCACAGCCATGGGGAGCATCACCTCAGGTATTACCACAGCCATGGGCAGTGTCACCTCAGGTATTACCACAGCCATGGGGAGCATCACCTCAGCACTGCCGCAGCCCCATGGCGGTACCCAGGCTCGCTCCCCTGGTTCCCTGCCCATCCCCACATGCCGTCCCCCCGCAGTATCAGCCGCCCAGCCCCCCGTTATCCGCCGTCCCCCCTCCCGTTGCGGCTCCCTGCGGACGCTCCCCGAGGCCCCTCGTCGAGGGGCGGCACTTGGCACCGGAAGCGGGAGACGCGCGGCGCTCCGTAACCCCTCCCCGCCGCAGGGGGGCGCTCAGGTAACCGGCCAAGATGGCGGCGGCCGAGACGGAGCGGTTGTGTCTGACGGACCTGCCGGGCGAGCTGTTGGAGCTCATCCTCTGCTGCGACGTGCTGGGCGCCGCCGACATCGGGCGGGTAGCGTGCACCTGCCGACGGCTGCGGGAGGCCTGTCAGCCCCGCGGCAAGGTGTGGAGGGAGCGCTTCCGCCTCAGGTGGGCAGCGCGGGGCGGGGGGCGCCGGGCGGGCCCTGTCGGCGGGGCGGGCCTTGCGCTGCGGCCTGCGGCCCTCGCTGGGCCCGGAGCGGCACATAGCAGGGCTTGGCGGTGCTCCGGAGCGGCCTACGGGGTTGGTTTGATGCTTCAGGGCTCGGTTCCCCCTGCAGGCCGCTGTAGGATGCTGTGTCTAATCTATATGCTTCAGTATGGAAAGGGGCTGGAAGAGGAAAGGGGCAGGCTCTGCAGCAGCGTGTGTGTGATAAGGAGCAGTGGTTTCAGACTGAAAGAGGGGAATTTTAGGTTGGACATAAGGAAAGAGTTTTTTACAATAAGAGTGCTGGGGCACCGCACGGACTGCCTGCACGGGTGATGCCCCATCCCTGCTGACACCTGGAGTCATGGGGTGGAGCTGTGAGCAGCTGTAGATGTCCCTGTTAGGGAGCTGGTGGCCTTTAAAGGGCCGTGCCAGTTCTGGAGATCCCACATTCCCCCCATTCCTGAAGCAAACCTGAATGTTTTTGTACAGATGGTTGAGATCCACCAGCTGGAATTGAGCATGGAGGTGATCAGCACACGAGGCTGCTCTCAGCAGACCTGTTGGCAGGAGTTTGCACGTTAGCCTTGCTGTCCTGGTTGGGTTCCATCTTGCATAATTACATTTTATCTTCCTAAAACTGTCGCTATAATTTCAACCCCCCAAATCCTTCTTTCTTCTCCTAAAATAAATGTTTGTAATTATTATTTCAGTGATAGATGACCAGCTAGGGATCCATCAGGAGAAAGGCTATGGCATAATAGAGGGCTGTTTGATTAGTCTTTGAGTGGAGCTGTGTAGCTGCGATGCAGTGTGGCTTTATGATTAACAGGTAGTAACAAACCTGCTGTGTGTGGATGGACACATCTTTGCCTTTTGGACCACTGCTAATAATTATTTTACAGCAGTGGTGATGTAAAAAATGAACATATAAATTCTGAGTAAAGCATCTGCAGTTTTCTTTTAGATGAAGAATGTAGGTAGTTGGGTTTTTTTGTGTGTTTGTTTTGTTTTCATGTGTGTAGATACGGATATATTTCTCATGTTAACACTGAAGTGCAAAGTCATCCAGCTGTCACTATTTGACTCCAGAGTTCTCTGCTCCCTTCCAGTAGATGCTGCCACCAGCAAGGGTAATAGAAGGAGGTTGGGTTTTGTACATCCTTTTAATTAGGCCCACAAGGGTAGGAGGGAGAATGGAGGACAGTGAGTTCTTGTTGTTAGATGACAGGTTAGCTTTCATGTCTTTAGAAGACAAGGCAAGCTTTCTTTTGTAATAAAACTCAGCACCTGTTTTGCTGATGTGATACTTGTATTTATATTGGAAAGCTCCAGAGGGAACCACAGAAGTGTTTAGCATATTTAAATATCAAAATAACTGGATTATGGACCTTTTGAAGATTTCCTGTTAACATTTGCTGTTCGTAGGCTGCAAGGGGGCTTACTTTTAAAATATCCAACAGTCTTCAGTTGAGATCCTTTGTATTTATGCTTTGATGCTTGAATTGATCACTGGATTAATTTATACAATTTCACTTAAGGTTGCATTATCTCTTGGCAGTATCTTAGCTCCTCAAGTCTTGTGATTACAATAAGCAGCATTTTACAGTCCTGGGAGCTATCAGTGATGCTGAAACACTAACAACCCATTTACTTCTGTCTTGCTGTACAGGTGGCCATCACTACTGAAGTACTACAGCCACACAGACAGCGTTAGCTGGCTTGAAGAATACAAAGCACGGCACAATGCTGGCCTAGAAGCCCAGAGAATTGTAGCTTCCTTCTCCAAAAGGTTCTTCTCAGAGCATGTAAGTCATCTTTTCTGTGTGTGTCGAATAGCCCAGCTACTTACTGAGCACTTTCTGGTACTGTCTTTCCTCTATCTCCTTTTCTTCTCTGTGGTCAGAAAATTCTTACTGCCTCACCTGATGTAAGAATTCTAGGCCAGCAGCCAAAATGAGAGAGATGGTCCAAAATCCAAAGGTGAAGTTACAAGAGCCCGAAGCACACCCTGCAGGTCGTGTACAGCTGTTGCTGAGAATCTTGCTGTGGCTTGAAAAGCTCTTTGCACATCGCTGCGTGTTCAGAGCTCTGGAAACTCAGCAACTTCTGAAGGACTGATAGTTGTCCCTGCACATGCCACAGCCTGCGTGTTTATCTCACTGCAGGCCTTGTGCAAGGATTTGTTCTTCTGGGAGCTGTCAGGAGTGATTTGAAAGCAGGTCAAATGCACATTAGGTTCCCTGAGTTGGAAAGCGTGTTGTTCAAGTTTTTTACCTAACCATGGCATCAAGATGCCTTCGTGTCTTATGTAAAAAGTAGAAATTTAGTCTCGCAGAGAGATTTATTTGCATGCAGACCAGTGGTTATTCCATTGTCTGTTGGTGGCTGTGGGTTTTGTCCAGCTGTGTGATTTGAGTGAACCTGGAATTCGGTGATGTAGGTGTAAATAAGGCTGATCTTAAAAGTTCCTGCTAGAACCACTAAGTGGCTACTCCTCGCTAGCTTTGTTTCTAAATGCTTTGTTCCCAGTAGAGAGTTCCCCTACAATAAAGGAGATGCATGTTGAAATTTTCTATCTGATATTATGCAAATGTTGACAATTAGGTTTTCACCCCCAAAGAGAAAGGCCACAGTGCCACTAGGATATTAGGAGATGCATGTGTCCAAAATGTTCTTTTTGAGCTGTTTCACTGTAGTTGCAACAGCTAGACATTTTATTGTGAAGGAATGTGTGTCAAGGCATTCCCTGAGTGCAGAGGCTCCTGGCTTCATACTGTTTCAATCATGTATGCAAAAGCTGTTGAGGCCATTATTCAGCAGTAACCAAACACCTAAAAATTAGGACTGCTTCCTGTGGGGCTAGAGAATGCAGCTTGCTTTCTGACATACAACTGCAGGGAGGAGACTTTCAACCAAATTCTGCTAGATCCAGTGCAGTGCCCACTAAGGTATGGTATATTGGGAATTGCATTCCCCATTTTTTTTATTTTTTATTTTTTTTGCAGGAAAAAGTTGATTCAACCTTAAAATTGCTTTTAGTGTGGGCTCAGTCTGCATAGGATCTCTGGTGTGCTTGGGCTGGTCCATACAGCTCTGCAGGAGCCTTGAATGCTGTAGTAGTTAGCTCTGCTTGCTCTGGGTTGCTCCTTAATTTGTCAGCGGATCTTTGTAATGAATCAGTGGAGTGAAGGCCATGAGTAGCCAGCTTTCTGAGCTGAATACTATTAGATCTTAAATGATGTATAAAAGAAAAAAATCAAACAAAATTGGTTTTGAAACGTGTTATGGAATAATGTTGCTTAGGAAAGAATCTCTTGTGCTCTCCGTAATTCAACATCTAATTTTACAGGTTCCCTGTGATGGATTCAGTGACATTGAGACTCTTGGGTGCCCCAGTCACTTTTTTGAGGATGAGCTGATGTGTATCCTTAACATGGAAGGCAGGTAAGGAAGAGCAGGAGGGATTAGAAGTGGACGGAGTTCTCTCCTTTCACTGGTTAAAAAGAGAATGGTACTGTGGGGAATGCCTGATGCCCCAGGAGGAAACCATGTAAACTGTTCCACTCTTGAGGAGGTCCTCTGGCTTTTGTTGCTTGCTTGCTTGCTTCTTTGCAGGTTCACAACATCTCTAAGTATACATTTCATGTACCTTCTTTTCTGCATTAGTTTTGGCTTAAGGGGTTCTCATCCCCACATTCCTTTTTTTTTGTGTTATGTTTTTGTTTAAACTTGGATCAGTTTGCTGCATTGAATTGCAGGATGCCCCCACAGCACAGCAGGGAGCAGAAACGCTTCAGTGTGGATTGCCACTGTAAAGCCCTGCATCAGAAAATCACAACTTCTTAACCTCTTCTTGTTGCCTTTCTTAGCCGTAGTAGCTACGTACCATTTTTATCCCCAAATAAACAGCTGAGTTTAATTGAGCTGCTGCAAAATTTGCTGTTCTGTAAATTATTTAGACAGGTGAAATGAAACTTCTAGTTCATTTCTGCCTGGGTGTTCTCATTGCCGTGATTAACACTGAGCAAGATGAATAAGTCGCTGGTTTACTTGAAGGTTTTTCTGCTGGGAGCATATAAACCATGCTGGTTTTGCTGTGATACAAAGCAGCAATAGATTTGCCTTAATGGGCTCTAATAGCCTTGATTAAAGGGGCTATTAGTAGAGCTTGGAAAAAACAAAACTGGCGTGACAATCATCTCATTTTTTTTTTGCTTTTTCACATCCATTTTATTATCTTCACTATTTGAACTGGGACTAAACATCTCTCATTTGACAACTGGTTAAAAAGCTTTTGAGCTCTTGCACTGGCCAAATGCCTCCCTGTAAAGCAGAATTGATGCTAATTACACCCTGATTAAGCTGTAGTTGTTGCCATTCAGGAGCATTAGGCTAAATCATTTCTCTGGAAGATAGCCCAGTAAAACAGTTGTCCCTTTTGAGCTTCCCAATTTATTGGAAGAGGGTGAAATGTTATGAGGTTTGATTGTTCTCCTGTTCCGTGGGATGGATGAGGCTGATTTGACCTGCAATCTGGAAGAGAGAAAACACAAGTGGGGAAAGAGTTACTTTGCTAAGAGAGGAAGCTGGACTTGTTTCATAAACATGGCAAGGGTAGAGCCTGGGAGTCAGTTGAATCCTCCTTTGTTTTCTGGGGAGAAGGCAGGGCTTTGTGCCATTCCTGACTGTTTGGTGTAGAAGTGCTAGGTGAAGCCCTGGGTTGCACATTACTGAAGGCCAGCTGTTGTTCAGGTGTGTGTGATTTGGATGCCTCCAAGCTGGCCAGTCTTACTTCAGGTGACCTTCAAACCTTACCCGGATAGCAAGTGAATCTGTCCCTGCTTCTTGGTCACTCTACCATCACTTGCTAATTTCAAAAGTGAAGAGATTTTACTGTGAAAGCTGTAAGGTTTTGGGCTGTGTGATCTACAGGCCAGCTGCTGATCTCTTCCAGGCTTCTCTGAGTAACAGGGTTGTTTCTCTGGCAATTACTTTTCTGAATACTGCTGGACATACATTTTTCATCAGTGTTTCTTACTGGTGAGAGGCTATTTTAACATTGCATTCTGAAAGGATTTAGAGTCAGAGGATAATGTTTTATGAATAAAATATAGGATTTTCAACAGATATTCCTGAGCTGCTTTAATCAGAATCTGTATTATCTCTCGCAGCGCTGTATCTACTATCCTAGTGGCTGGATGAAAGTTGGAGATGATAACAGGAGCAATATGTTGTGCATGTTGTAAGTTGTGTTTCTTCTGATGATGAATTTGCTCTTAACTTTTACCTCTTTGGTGACTGTGGCATCATCAGTCTAGTTTAGAAAAGCAGCGTATAACATTTAGATTTGTCTTCATTAGGGAGGTTATATCAAATGTTTGTGCACAAAGTGCTTGTTTAGGGCAATACAACTTTTTGTATTTGAATGTGCAGGAAAGGTCTCACCTGGAAGTACTATGCAAAGAAAATTCTATACTTCCTCCGGCAACAGAATATATTAAAGAATCTGAAGGAGTATCTCCAGCGCCCCGCTGACCAGCAGTCGTTTCTAGAGGGTAAGTCCTTGGCAGAAGTCCCATGCAGAGCACTTAGAAGCTTTCCATCGTTGTTTCATTCAGAGAGAGGCTTCCTTGCTTATATTTCTGTTAGTGACAAATCAGTATTAGGGTGAGCTGGGTGGTGGATGGAAGTCTAGTGGTGTGGATGGAAGTCTGGTGGTGTAGTGGGAAGGCTTATGCACACTGTAATGGAGAAACAAAAGGCTGTACTGCAGCTTGTATCCTCAGTTTGTTGGAATGTGCTCTGCTTTAAGCTTTCTATGGAGAAAACCATCTTTGGAAGGAGATGAAATATGCCGGTGTCTGGAGAAGAGTCCCTTACTCTTAATATGTGCCTCAGATTATCATAGGAGAGGTTCTGTAGCACCAGATGTGGTTCTTGTTGGTGGCAGTACACCTTGAGGAAAGGATTGTGCAAGAAGGAAACGCCAAGGATGGCCTTTTCTGGAAGATAGTAAACTGTGAAGTAAATCATGTTAGCCATGAATACATGTGTTTGTCTGCCATGCGGGTGCAGTTACAGTGCTGACAGATAGACTTGTGGGAAGATTTGCCTTGTTGGAATGGGAAGCATTAGGGGAGAAGATGCGGCTTGGAGACAGTTAAGATTCTGCCTGTTGTGGAGGTGCTAATGGTAGCACTGTAGGAAGCTGAAGGAGGCATGATCAGTACAAAACTCTTGCAGTTAAATACGGTTGATTCCAGAAGTTGAGCAATACAGGGGCTTTGGAAAGATTGTTCTTGATTGATAAGATGACAAAGAGAAGATTCTGCAAAGGGCTATTTTTTCTTTTTTAGGCAGAAGTTTGACAGAAGAGGGTTGGGCAGCAGAAAAATGAAAGTCTCTTCTGTTGTAGTGGATTTCTGACATGAAGATGGAGAGTGGGCATGGCAAGATGAATGTAGCAGAGAGGGATCAATGAGCAAGAATAATGACAACTGAGGATGTGGCTGGAAGAAATCAGAACTGATGTGAAGTTGAGATTGTGTGGGGCTCTGAGTGAGAAGCATTATGAGTTGGGAGGATGCCAGTGAGACAGGAGTTGGCTGGTTAAGCAAGGCTGGTCTGTCAGCTACCTGCTCCGTGTACAAATTGATGCTTTTCCTTTCGGGATGGTGGACTGGGGACTTCAACTGGTGTTTATCACTGTCGGCTTTGTTCTTTGCACTTTGTGATAAATCCCATATACAAAAAGGAGCCTGAAAAAGAAAGCTATTGTGTTCTGCTGCAATTGCTTGCTTGTATGCCATAGGCCTGGAACTTTGAGTAGCTCAAACGAAGCCGAGAGAAGACTGAAGTCCTGTTTCTTATATAGTTTGTTTTTTCCAGGTGCTGTTTTAATTGACCAATACTGTAATCCACTGTCAGACATCTGTTTAAAAAGTGTCCAGGCGCAGGTGGATGAGATCACAGACAAAGTGCGCAAAGTCCTCCGGACAAAAAATCCAAGACACCCCAGCGTGGCTTCCAAGGCAGGTACTGTACAGAAATGTTTGACTGCAGAGTGTTTCTTCTTCTATATGCAGATAAGGTGAAACAGCTGTTGGATTATTGCAGCTTTAAGTTATTTAAGCCTTGTCGTTCCTCATCCTGCTGAAGCATATCCTGACATTTGCTTATACCCTTGTTGAGACAACAGATGTTTATTTAACCCCAGAAACTCAATTAGCCCAGGCTTGGCTGTCCATGTGATGCTGTTTAGGCAAAAAGGATTGGTTAGTGGCAGGATTTTTTTCCCCATATGTCCCTGAAGTCTTAAGTAGTTGTGATGCTTGCAGCTCAGCTGTGGGACAAGGGAGCCAGCTTTCTTTCTCTGCAAGTCTGAGAAAGTCAGCAGCAGTAAATAAAGGTTTGTACTTTAACATCTCCCACCGTCAGGCAGAGTTACTCCTTTTATAAGGAGTTTTATAAGCGTTAGTCTAATCTGTCTTTCAAAGAGAATGAGTGGTCTGTCTGTCTGCATACCTCCAGTCTTTTGACTACTTGAATCTGCATCTCGTGTTCCCAGTGCATACAAGAATTTCGGTGTGGAGTTCAGTATATAAAAGTGAAGTACCCTTGTGTCCTTATTGCTCTGCATGTGTTTTTAGGAGAGGTCCTGATTCCAGAAGTGGAGCTTCAGCGGCAGGTACTTGATGCTATGAATTGTGTCCTATACGAGCAGTTAAAATACAAAGGAAACGAACTGGATTACTATAACTCCCTGAATTCATACATTCATCAGGTATGTGTTAGGCAAAAGCTGAGGGACTGCAAAGCTTGATGCACTCTTTGTGGTGTTTGATTTGTTTAAATGTAGCCAGACAAGTAGTTCTGTCTTTGGAGTTATGGATGGATGTGTCACGTATGAGTGCTTATTCTGTCATGTTGGTGTGAAATCAAACCTTGGTGTTTGCTTTGTTTTTCTTCATACCCCTCACGTTTTTGTCCCTCAGGTTTTGATCCGCAGAACAGGAATTCCTATCAGTTTGTCTGTGCTGTATTTGACAATTGCCAGGCAGCTGGGAGTCAAACTTGAACCAGTCAACTTCCCTAGTCACTTTCTGCTGCGATGGTGTCAAGGAAAAGAAGGGTAAGTGATCTGCTGGACTTCAGGGTTTTATCCTCAGTTATAAATGCCAGAAGGAGTTTACAGCTACAAACCTACACCAGAATGTTCAAGTATTTTCCATCTTAATTATGAGCTGTAAGGAAGAGAAGATGAGCTCTCTAAAGAAACTTTCCTAGAACTCAGCTCTGCCCTTACTGAGTAGTAGCATTGCCTGGGTGTGAAATAACAGTAGCCACGAGGTCATGATTCCCTTAATAAGATTACAGAAAGCTGAAAAGAAGAAAGAAGGTGCTGATTTCACGTAACCCTTCATACAGAACAGCTTCTAGAGGCCACTGCTGCTGCACACTCAGTTAATTCTCTGAGTCAGTGCAGCATACAGCTTTGTCCAACCAGATCATGGTCAATGTACAGAAATCTGTATTTCATGAAGGATGTTGGCAGTCCAGTTCAGAGCAGTGCTTTCCCCTTTTGGCACTAGACTTCAGCTGCCATACGTGTGCTTTCTGTTACACGTTCCAGTGCAGCATCATAATGTAGTCTGGCAATAAATACAGCAAATCTGAAAATATCTGAAGGGAGCAGCTGAGGTGACGGAGTGAAAATGAACACCCAGTTTCTGTGTCTTTTCCCATATAAGTTTAGCTGAAGAGGAATCTAGGAAGGAAGGGAAGGCAGCAGGTAATCTCTTATTAGGAAGGAGCTGAGATATAAATGCCATTTGGCTTTTTAAAAATAATCTTGAAAGCTCTGAAAGGGGAACAGAAAGGGGTAATCCTGCTTTACCACGAGACCCATCATAACAACCTGATGTCTTACTAGAAGCACAGATATCTTTGATTACACCTACATTGATGCCTTTGGGAAGGGGAAGCGGCTGACGGTGAAGGAGTGTGAATACCTCATAGGCCACCATGTGACAGAGGAGTTCTATGGGGTGGTGACTTCAAAGGAGGTCCTGCAGCGTATGGTGGGAAATCTCCTCAACCTGGGCAAGAGGTGAGTTATCACTGAGCCACGTGGCCTGTGGGGAAGAGGGGCCCACGTTGTGCTGGCTGCCTGTCCAGTACGTGTGTGTCACTGTGCTTGAGTGAGTGCTTCAAAACGGCATCAGTCACACCAGGCAGTCTTGAAAACTGTGGGTGTCACATCACAATGTCTGGTTGCTTTTAATTGTGTGCAGCAGCTTTGTGTGGAAGCAAGAGTATTTAGTGAGGCCATTTTCACTCAAGGAAATGGACAGGGGTTTGTTTTTTCCTGTGTGTAAAGCAGACAGAAGCTGTTCCCTTTAGAGCAGAGATCTTCGTTATGACCAGGTATGTGTCACCCAAGTGCTTAATGAGCAGTTACAAAGGGACTGTAACTGAACATGCAAAGATCTGTTGTTATTTTCACATCTCCCTGATAATCACTTTCCCAAACAGCATTAGACAGAAGTCACAGAGTAGAGGGATTGCTTTAGGTGTAATTTAGCAAGGGGAACAGAAGGAAATTTCTGAAGGTAATGACTTGGAGAATGAATTCTCTGAGCAGGGTTATTTGGCCAAGCAGAGTACCAGTAAAGGGGGAGGGTAAAGGCTGACTTTCAGCTGTGTGGCTTTTCTTCTGAGCAGGCTGTTGGATGTGATATGTGCCAGCCTGGAGTCACTTGCTGAGTGAGCACACTGGTACCTGTTGCATCGTTTTTGGTGACTATCCCTGTAAACCAGAGTTCTAGGGATAGGAATTGAAGAGCTAGCCTTACAATTGAGTTTCTTTTTTGCTGGCAGAGAAAGCACTGATCAGTCTTATCAACTCTTGAGAGACTCGTTGGATCTGTACCTGGCCATGTATCCGGACAATGTGCAGCATCTAATGCTCCAGGCTAGGTTATACTTCCACCTGGGAATCTGGCCAGAAAAGGTACCTCGGCACTCGGTCGTATGTGTTCTGGTAGGCTAAGCGTTATTAACACCAGTCTATTGATTTCTTTAGACTACATCAGCTTGCATTACAGTCTGCTACAAGTTGTTTCTGTAATGAACACAATTGAACGAGTTATCACATTTCAGAGAATCAATTCCTACTATGTGAAGCAGGGAAAGAGGATGATTCTTGCTTGCCTTAGGGGAGAGCTGTATGCAGCCTCGGGTCTGAGTCATAAATGGTGATTTACTGCCTGAGTCTGATGGTTTGTCTTAAAACCAGTACTGGGGGCTCATAGCTGTGAGTTACAAGAGTGTTCTGCACGGTGT
The DNA here is from genome assembly GCF_039878825.1 of Excalfactoria chinensis. Taxonomy (NCBI): domain Eukaryota; kingdom Metazoa; phylum Chordata; class Aves; order Galliformes; family Phasianidae; genus Excalfactoria; species Excalfactoria chinensis. The sequence continues at coordinate 1,365,943 of NC_092840.1, read as the reverse complement.
GCCTCCATTGTGGGGGCAGCGCTGGAACTTTTGCAGGACTTGTATAAAAGGAGCAAAAAACTTATCAGGAAACGTGCAGGAAATTATCTTTTACAAACACAACCAGACCTGTTCCCTGAAACCTTTGTTACACCATCAGTGGCTCTCGTGAAAAAGCAACATGGAAAGGATCCCAAGGACAGGACTTTTAATATCACCTTCAGCCCTGAGGAATATTGTGAATGTGGGAAAGGTGGGACAGCAGTATTTCTTCTAGTGTGTCAATACAGCAAAGAGGAGTTCCGTAATCAGAACTGCCTGTGCTGCTTTAGTGAACGTCACTTGCTTGAGCAGTGCCTGCACTGTGCCTAATTGTTAGCTGTGGGTTGAGGAGGCAGGAATATTGCTGGACAGCTGAGCAGAAGGCTCAGTTCTTAGCTGCGGATTAACCGAGGCAGATGATTGCTGAAGAGAGAAGGTGCCTTCCTTTTGTAGAATGAATCATGCTAAGCATGCTGTTCCTCTCATATGGCAACAAAAGTTTTAGGGTTCCCATGGAGAAAGCAGCCCAGCTGTGCGCAGTGGGACTGGCTGAGCTGCAAAGGCAAGCATACATACATAGAGTACAGGTAGATCGTCTCCTTTCCAGCACTCAGCTGTGTGTGAAGCACATGATGTTTAAGTAGTGGCATTGTGCTGCCCTTAGGACAGACAGCAAACCCCGATGGCTGGCTTTTACATGTAATCTCTGCACCACCTTGCCAGATGGAATGACAACATACAGCTCTGTTTTTTTCCTGCGGTGTCCTCATGTATCTCATCTTTCCAGGCAATCATATGGAACTGTAGTTAGCCAGAGAGCCCTGAAGGTCTGACAGAGCAGAGCAGAACGTACCAGGTTTCACAGAGGTCTGTCAGACTTTTTTATAAGGTGTGATACAGAATCTTAAAAGTCAAGCAGAGCTGCCCAGAATGTCTTAAATTTGCCCAGAGAGGTTGGGATTGCCCCATCTCTGGAGGCATTCAAGGCCAGGCTGATGTGCCTGGGCAGCCTGACTGTGCTGGCTGGCAGCCCTGCCCATGGCACAGGGGTTGCAACTAGATGGTTTTTAAGGCCCCCTCCAACCCAAGCCATTCTGTGAGAAATAAGATGGTCAGGAATGCAGGGCAGTTACAGACACCACGCTAAACCTTTCCCTTTCTGTGAGGCTTCTCAAGTTTCACATCATTCTTCAGGCAGAGATGCCAGCCAGTAATTGCAGGAGGCTGAGAAGCCTGAGTGGTGTTTCTTCTCATACCTGAGACCTCATCTGTTTTCCTGAACAGACTTTTTTCCCCACCATTAGTGCTGAGTAGCCAAAGCTGGATATTTTGGCCGACAAGCTTTGATCCGTCGCCAGGTGCTGAGGGCTGTCAGCTTGGAATTGATGTTGGGGCTGATGGATCTGCCTTTTTCCAACCTGTTTAGACAACTTTTTTGTTAAGATCAAGATGCAGGAAGACAGAGCACAGCTTGCATTGCCTGTCTAGCAAATTTGGTGCCAGCTGTTCTGTTTTGGTGCTCTGACAGCGTGTCAGTAGGCTGGGATTTTGGATTTACTTTGGGAACACTTGTAAAGTTAGTTACAACTATAGTTATAGCGAGTCAAGCAGGTTTGTCTGTCTCCATTCACTGTTCCATGGTGCAGCATTATATTGTACAGGTTTCTGCATTTTTTTCTTTCTGTGCTGAAGAACTGTTTAAGATCTTTGTCCTCAACTATAGCAGCAGTTATCTGGGATGGCTTCACAGCAGCAGTTAGGAGACAGCAGCAGGGACCGTCTGAGCACCTCAGGAACCTTGCAGGTGCCTTTGCCCTGTGATTGCAGGATGTGGTGCTGTTGGCTTCTGACTTGGTTTTAAGCAGTTACATTGCTCAACAGCGCCCTGCCTTGGAAGTAAGCATCTTTACAAGCAGAGGATAGAGCTGTTTGCAGTGACTGCAGGCTGAGTGTGAAGAGCTTGGGGCTGCGCAGGTAGAGCACAGGTTTACAGTCCTCTGTGGTGAATTCTAGGCCTGGGCACTTAGACCCAGCTAACTGGAGAGGTAGATCTGTATGTCTGACTGCTGTAGAGACCTGCTCTGAATGCTTTCATCTTCTGTTTGCTGAAGGTTCTGGACATCCTGCAGCATATTCAGGCTTTGGATCCATCGCAGCACGGCGCCGTTGGGTACCTGGTGCAGCACACCCTGGAGCACATCGAACGTCGGAAGGAGGAGGTGGGACCTGAGGTGAAGCACCGTTCAGATGAGAAGCACAAAGAGGTCTGCTTCTCAATTGGGCTGATTATGAAACACAAGAGGTGAGCTCTTCAGGAGATCCCCTGTATTTCCTGCAGTCCGCACTGTAACAATGAGTGCAGAAGTGTTTGTTCTGGTGGCAGTGAGGTGTGGTTTTGTCAGCCCAGGAGATACCTGGAGCAGGGAATGCCTGGCACACGTGTCTGTGCTGCATGTCTGCTCAGAAAGTGGGAGCAGGTCTGTCTGTCCTTTAGCAGGCGCTGCTGCTTGTGCTTGCAGGGAGGTTTGTGAGGTGCTGTGTGAGTCATCGTGTAGCGCGGATAACATTTCCACAGTCCGTAGCTCTTGAAGAAACATCAGTAATCAGTTAATGAGGAGCTGTGGAACAGAATCGATTTCCAAAGAGATGAGATTACTAAGACAGCTTATGAATCTTGTGCTATTATTACCCCCTCCTCCTGCATTGCACAGAGGCTTTGTGTTCCTGCCTGTACAACTGTGCCAGAATGACAAGCTAGTTCTGTTTCTTCAGCCATTTCTGCATCTCAGCAAGACGTCTGGAGCTGATTCTAAGGGTGTCAGCAGTGTTGGTTGTGGTACCTCACAATTAATCATAGGAATATTCTGACAACAGTGCTGGCTTTGTTCCTGGAGGTTCAGTATTAGGACTGCCACGTCTGTGTATGGGAACAGAGAGTGACTGGTTCCCCTCCCTGTGCCCAGTTTCCTGTTCTCCTTCTTGTTGACATCCCACCCTCTTTCCCATCCTCATTCTCATTCAAATTTGCCTTTCCTTTTCGTTTTGTTTGTTGCTGTCTGCTTACAGAGTCATTTCCCCCCTCTCAAAACACAAACGTGCACACAGGCTTTTCATGTTTGTTTTCCTCTTTGCTCTTGCCAACTCACAGGGATCCTCCGTCCCGTTTGTGCTGTATTAGCCTTGGTGAAACGAGCTGGCTGTGCAGATTTCTCAGTCTTTGCTGTGAATTCTCTTTCATCAGGTATGGCTACAACTGTGTGATTTATGGCTGGGATCCCGCCTGCATGATGGGACACGAATGGATCCGAAATATGAATGTCCACAGCCTCCCCCACGGCCCCCACCAGCCCTTCTACAACGTGCTCGTGGAAGATGGCTCTTGCAGATACGCTGCTCAAGGTGAGCGGGAGCCTCCTGTGCTTACTGTTCACAGGTGCACAAAGAGAAAAGGGTGCTTAAGGGAACAGCTCTTCAAGCAGCAGGCATGAAGTGTAAGTTAAAATGGAAGCAGGAAGGAAAATGCTGTTGAATTGGTGGCAGGCTTCTTGCTGTCAGGTGAAACCAGCGCTGCTAGGATTGAGTGTGAAGGACCACATCATTGCCAGCTCCTGTTGCCATAGAAACAAGTCCGTGTTGGACACAACTGATTTTCAACTTCTTTCTGAAGTTTGGGATTCTGTAAGCAGCTCTCAGTGATATTACAGCTGTGCTTTGGGCGGGAGCTGGGAATCCAGTGAGAGAACAGACAGACTTTGCTCATCAGGGCTGGGTTGTGAACTGCTTCACCAAGAGGCTGCGTGTGCACAGATCCCAGGGAGCACAGACAGCATGGAGCCCAGTGCCAGCTCTGGGAAGAACGGGGCTGAAGTGAATGCCAAGAGGGGGGGAAAAACAAAACAGCTCTACCTTGGTAGGTTTAAAGGGCAGGTGTTTCTTATATGGAGGACCTGGTGTGTTGCAGCCCTTATTAGAATGATTTGGCCTCGTTACGAGTCATTAGTATATATATATATATGTGGTGTGCCATGGATTCATCTTAAATTGTGCACCTCAGTGGAAATGAACATGGTAATCACCTGCAGCGCTTCTGGAGTTGAGTCATCTCTTAGGGTTGTTTTTTTTTCCCCTCTAGTTGTTTATAAACAAGTATAATTAGCTCTGATTACAGCAGATTCACCGTGCACTTGAGCTGAGCTGTAGGTTGATGCTATGATTTGTGGCATCCAGCAGTTCTGCTATGGATGGGGGGAACCGAGGGGCTTGTCCTTGCTGAGGTCTCTCTGCCTGTCTGAAGTTCACCTTGTTTTGCCTTCCGCACGTGGTGGGAGCTGACTGCTTGCTGTCCTGCAGAGAACCTGGAGCACAACGCGGAGCCTCGGGAGATCCCACACCCCGACATCGGCCGCTACTTCTCCGAGTTCACGGGCACTCACTACCTGGCCAATACTGAGCTGGAGATCCGGTACCCGGAGGACCTGGAGCTGACGTGTGCCACAGTTCAGAAGATCTACAGTTCAGGCAAGGAGTGACTGACAGCAGCATCCGAGGATGGAAGCAGACCGGAGTGTAGCTTTACCCTCTTTGCAAACCTTGCCCAGAGGGGCAAGTTTGGTGACAATCCTTTGGCTTAATGCACTGAAAACTGCATTAAACTTCGTAACCGGTGCTATAGCATCTTTGCGTTGCCTACCTGCCCGTTCTGGCCCACAGGGATGCTGTGGTGATGAGCCCAGGCTGAGCGTCTTGCAGGGACGGTGGTGCTGAGAAGCGTGCTGTCCTTGGGACGATCTGCCCGTAGACTCATTCTGTGCTTGTCCTGCCTGGCAGGTGGGTGCTGTGAGATCCCTGCTGCGGAGGAACCCCGTCTTCCAGAGAAGCTGCTTGTCCTGACAGTGCTGTAGATTTTTTGTTTTGGCTGTGGTTTATTTTTAACGTCTGTCTCACACAGATGATAGTTTTTAAAGCCTGACGTTCCACTCTGTCTTCTCCAGTCTGACTTTGTGGGCAGCTTCTGCTTCACCTCCATATTCTGGTCGTTCACAGAGCGGTTCCAGTTCTGACCATCCTCTCAGACCCGGGGTAGAGCCCTGGCAGCATCGGGGCCTCCAGCAGCACAGCGGCCGCCTGCTGCACACTCTCCTAACACAGCAGAGGAGCTGCTGCTCCCTTTCCCTGCCCTTTGTGTGCCTGAGTGCCCCCAGGATGGCTCCGACCCACCCGGTGCTGCTTCAGGGCTGTGAGTTCGCAGCCCCTGCTGTGCGCTCCTGTAGTTGTTGTTGTAGCACAGTGGGACGATGGCTGGAAGGCGGGCAGCCTCGGGCACAGCCGGAGCAGAGATGCTGATCCTGGGGCTTGAAGCCCTTCGGCTGCTGGCAGAAGAGGCTGGATGTGGTGGGGGGGGGGGCAGGGTGGGGGCACTCACCCCTCCCATTCTAGCCGCTGGGATTTAGTTTAGTCTGAGTTTCAGCACAACCCAAAGACCCGAACAGGATCCCTGCAGGAGGGTTTTCCTCTGCACTCAGGTATTACGGGGTGCAGAACAACAAGGTAGGAGGTGGATCTTAAAGCACTTCGGCTCCCCTCCTCCTCCGGCAATGCCCGACCTGCCGCGTGCTGTGCTCACGTGTGAGAAACAAACACAGCGCGGAGCTGCACCCCAAGTAAAAGGCTTCCACTGTGTGTGCGCTGATGGCAGCTCTCGGATCCCGACCTGCTACAGGTTGGGTTGGGATGACAGGAGGGGGGGGTTGTGGTGCCGGTGCCCGCCCCCTCCCGGCTGTGCCGTCCCGGGTTGGTGCTGCAGGTGCCGAAGGGCCGCGCCGTGTTGGGCGGAGCGCTCCCCGCCCGCAGCGCTCCCGGCGGCGCCGTTCCCTGCGCGCACAGCGGCGGCGCGGCGGGGCGATGGGCTCCGCGCAGTCCGTGCCCCCCGAGATGCGGGCGCTGGCGGAGCGCACCGGCTGTGAGTAGTGCAGGGAGGGAATGAGGGGGGTACAGCGTGGGACGGCCGTGCCATACAGCCCCCCGGGGGTGGGGGGGTGTTGGTCGATTCCTTGTCCCGGTGGTTCCCCGCGGCTCAGAGCTGGTGGGAAGCACCGCCCACAAAACGTCCCGTGGGAAGGTCGGGCTCGGGGGGGACACAGCGCTGTGGGGGGCACAGAGGGACCCACCGGGCTGCCGCTTCTGCTCCCCATCCCCCCGCTGGGGACACCCGTAGGCGGGGGTCCGCCCCAACCCCCCTTCATTTCAGCACCGATGGATTCCTGCGCTCGATGCCCGCCGTGTGCGGCGCTGAGGGGGCTCCGAGCGCTGCTCCGTGCCGGGTTTGGGGAGCAGAAAAGGGGAGAACGTCTCTTGGCATCGCGCTGCGGGGAGACGCGGGGTGACCCACGAACATCCCGCGGGCGGTCACAGCTCCAGCCGCGCTGTGGCTGCGATTCCCACTGAGGACCATCAGGGTTTGGGTTTGCAACCGCCGCTACGGCAGCAGGCAGAGAACGTCCCGGGGATGGGATGCGGGTGGTTGGGGGTCACACCGGCACCGCAGAGGGACCCCACAGTCCCCAGTGCTGCCCGCGGGGAGCTGAGTGACGGCACAGGGGCTGCGGTGCCTTTGCGGGGCACTGTGAGAGCTCCGATCGATGCGGAGCCGGGTTCAGGGCTGGGAGACGTCAGTAACTAATGGAGCCGTTAATTAAACATCATAAAGGAGAGAGGGAGACGGAGCAGCAGTGAGCGCGGACCCGCTGCTGTGCTCGGCCCCGTCTCCCACGTGCGGCCGTGCTGTGGCGCTCCCGATGTGTCCCCGCGTGTCCCCTCACCTCTCGCTTTCCCCCGCAGTCACCTCGGAGCAGATCGAGCAGCTCCACCGGCGCTTCAAGCAGCTGAGCCACAACAGGAAGACCATCCGGTGCGGGCTGTCTGCCGGTGGGGTCGGGTTGCAGGGGAGGGAGGAGGGAGGCAGAACCGCTCCCTGAGCCCGAGTACCGGAGCATCGCACAGAGCTGCACAAAGCCCCGGGCAGCCCGGCCCCGCTGCTACACAGCGCTGCTCGCTGGCAGCTTCAACCGGGGGAAAGGAGGCGTAATATTGGGGCAAAAGCAATAAACCGATCCTTGTGATCACGTTGAAAGGACGGGCCGGGATTTCTGCCCACAGCGTTCCCTCCCACCTTCTCTGTGTTACTCTGTGCAGCAAAGAGGACTTCGACACCATCCCCGACCTCGAGTTCAACCCCATCAGGGCCCGAATTGTGCACGCCTTCTTCGACAAGCGGTACGTGCAGCCCCGAGTGGGGGAGCACACAATCACAGCACAGTTGGGCTAAAAGGGCCCTAACAGCCCCCAGCCCCAACCCCTGCCCTGGGGCTGGTCGCCCCCACCAGCTGAGGCTGCCCAGCGCCCATCCATGGCCATGAGCACCGCTGGGGATGGGATACCCACAGCTCTGTGCAGCCTGGGCCAGTGAGGGCTGCACAAAGGCTGGGCAGAGCTCTGGCCCTGAGAGCTGAGCCGGAGCCAGGCTGGGAATGAGGGAAATTGGAGCTGAGCTCCGGGGATCCGCTGGCGCCGCGCTCCGTGCTTGCTGTGCTCCGTGCTTGCTGTGCTCCGTGCTTGCTGTGCTCCGTGCTTGCTGCGGCCGAGCAGCCCTGGGGCTGCACTGTGGTGCCTGTGGGGCGGGCAGGTTGGGGTGCCGCAGCTGCCATCCCCAGCAGTTCTGCTGCCATCAGGAACCTGCGGAAGGCGCCGGCCGGGCTGGCAGAGGAGATCAACTTCGAGGACTTCCTGACCATCATGTCCTACTTCAGACCCATCGAGATGGACATGGACGAGGAGCGGCTGGAGAGCTTCCGCAAGGAGAAGCTCAAATGTGAGGCAGTGTGTGGGGCGGCGGGGCTCGGGGGGGGCACACACTGACCCCACATCCCGTTCTCATCCCTCCCAGTCCTCTTCCATATGTACGACGCTGACTACGACGGGATCATCACGCTGCAGGAGTACAAAAACGTAACGTATGGGGGCACTGGGGTCCTCCCCGCTGCCGCGCCGCCCACCGCAGCCCCCACTGCCCCGCAGGTGCTGGATGAGCTGATGTCTGGGAACCCCCACCTGGAGAAGGAGTCGCTGCGCGCCATCGCCGAGGGGGCCATGCTGGAGGCAGCCAGTGCGTGCATGGCCCGCACGGTGCGAGGCTGGTGTGGGGGTGGCGGGCAGGGCTGGAAGGGGCCACGGCTGCAGCTGTGACGGTTTGTCTCGCTGTGCGCAGGGCCCGGACGAGGTGTACGAGGGCATCACCTTCGAGGACTTCCTGAAGGTTGGTGCCTCGCTCCGCTCCCCGCCGCCCACCAGCACCCGGCCCCGCTCACCCCTTCCCTGCAGGTGTGGAAGGGGATCGACATCGAGACCAAAATGCACGTCCGCTTCCTCACCATGGAGGCCATCGCGCACTGCTACTGACCTGGGGCAGGATGGAGCCTTCCCAGCGCCGCAGTGCCGGCACAAGGCCGCGTTCCGCTCTTTAGAACCGTAAGAGGTATTTTACCTGTAATAAAAGGTATTTCTGTTTTTACTCTTTGCTGAGAAATGCTCCAGCCGCTGCCAGGTGCCTGATGGAGCAACTCCATGGTGCCACGGGAGGTTATGGGCACCGTCTGCCTGGAGGCAGAGGGACTCGGGGAAACAGGATCATGGGGCCACAAGGCCATGGGGGGACAGGGAATGGGGGACACGGGCATGGGAGCAAAGGGACACAAGGACTGAGGGATGCAGGAACAAAGGGTCACCGGGGACACAGCGATGTGGGGATCCGGGGAACCAGGAACGCAGGCTCCTGGCTGCATGCGGCTGCCGCCCCCACATGTTCCCACTGGAAACGGAGATAACACTCCACTTACAGCACTAATAACCGGGTGGCTCGAGGCACATCTCTGTCTCTAAGGCAGCCTGAGCCAGGAGGGAGGGAGGGGGAGAAAAGGCCAGTGGTTATTTTTAGAGAAGCTGGAAAAAAAAGTGCATGTTTTTGTCTTACAAACCCACTCCCCCCATGCCATGGAGCTGCCCCCCACCCAGCAGTGGGGCACAGCAGCAGTGGGGCCCAGTGAGCTTCCCAACCTCGGGGCTCAGATGTGGGCTCCTTTCCAGCAGGGATAGCACAGAGATACCGCAGCACCGCGCTGCTGCCCTGGCAGTAACTGTGTGCTGTCCTTCTCTGCCTGAGAACTGCAGCACAGCACTGCATTGCTGCAATGGTGAGGGGAAAAAAAACAACAAACTGCAGCCGCAGTTGCCCTCTCCAGGACGTTTTCTTGGAGCATCAGCACTTCCCTCTCAGAGCTGCAGCCAGCAGACTGCACTGCACGCCAGCCAGCCCTGCAGAGGATGCACACAGTCATGGCTGCATGAGCTGCACTGATGGGAGCCCACCAAAGTGGGACAGCAGCCCTTTGCAGCAACAAAAATGCAGCTCCCATCACAGTGCTCTCTGGCAGCCTGGGTGCCCTCATTTGCACTAGGAACGCTGGCTGAACACACACACAGTGCTGCTGCGGCACAGTCATCCTGAACCAACTGCAGTGATGGAGAAGCAGCCTGCAAGGACCACAACCCACCCTGAGGAGCTGGACCACGAGCCGAGGGGATGGGGAGTCCTTCTCCACTGGAGGGGACCCCACGTCCTCCAAAGACCACATGGGTTGGTCCCCAACAAGTTCATTTTCCAGCAGCACAGTGACTGCCGCAGCTGTCAGGGCACAGCACAGAGGGACGGAAGTGTCCTTGTCACCACAGTGCAGAAATAGGGGAAGTGGCTGCCCAGAAAAGGTCCTGACGTGCACTGGCATGAGGCAACTTATCTGCTGCTTGCAGAAGGAGACGGAGAAAGAACAAAGCTGCCCCGAGATAAGGAGAGTCAGCGTCCTAATGAGCCAAGGACATTGTGAGTGAGACAAGGCAGGGGGTGACAGCTCTGAGGTGAGCAGAACAATGTAGGACAGCAGCTCTGTGCTCAGCCACAGGGCTCAAGTGACCCAAGAACTTACTGCGCCCTAACAGCCATCACCTGTCGGACGGCTTTCATCCAACTTCAGCACGGATGCTTTTCTGCAACGTCAGCGCAGCCAGCAATGCACTCCAGCCAGCTGGTCCCTCTGCTTCACTAAAGCAATGCAAGGCTCTGCAGCAAGGACAGTCAGCAGCCCAAGTCCCTGCCAGCTGAGGACAGCCTCTGGTGCTGGTAGGGTAAGACCCTCATGGTTAACATGAGACGTGATGGGCTGCGGTTTCAGTGCACAGGGACCCATTCACCCCAACAGACTTGGGAACAAAGGCCACAAGCCACACACGTATACATACAGAGTCAGAAAACATTTAATCTACAATTGTAGAGAATTAAAAAAATAATTCATTTTAAAACCATTTTGATGCGTGTGACTTGCTGTGGGTTTCCAGTCAGCCAGGCTGGACCGGGCCAACTCTCGCTTCCCCATCAGCCTCCCCTCTCCCAAATCCCATCATCTTCAGTGCTCATGCCTGCTTCCAGACACGTCCTGATGCACTCAGAGAACAGCGAGCAGCCCATTATAAGACGAGCAGTGTCAGATCCATGGGCTCAGCAGGGTCTTTTCTCCGAATCCCACTTTCCTCCCTGCAGGGTGAGGCACCTGCAGGCCGTGCCCTCCCTGCTGCTCTCCCCCATCTCAGCACTTTGTCACTGGGGTTCCCACTTCCCAAGCAGCCCAGACCCTCTGCCAAGATGGGATTTGCAGCGTTCCTCCCACAGGCAGCAGGACAGAATGCTTCTGTTCAATCGAAGCACACGGTTCACCCTCATCCTTCAGCTCTGTTCCTCCACAGAGGATCTCTGGATCTATGATGTGTTCTAGCACTAAGCTGGAGGGCAGCCCTGCACTGCTGTGGCTCACAGCCCCGTGTTTTCAGCTGAAGCTCAGCACTCCCCATACACCTGCAGCCAACAAGTCCTGCTGGTGCTCTGCCACTCTGAATTGCCCTTTTGCCTTCGGCCTCTCATGTGGCAGAGTGCTGAGGCAGCTGAGTTACCTAGATGTGATCATACGGCACCGCAAGGCCGATGTTGTAGTTGTAACCCATCACCTCATCGTAGGAAGAACGGCAGATGGGGAGGACGCTCTCTACAGCCAGCTGGTCCACAGAGAACTCGTAGGCATAAATGATTCCTCGATGCCTGCACAAAACACACCCAAGACAGCAGAGCATTATAACTTAGCTGTGCATTTCAGCAGGTATAACTGTCAGAGACTGCCTGAAAAGTCCAACATTCAGTGCTTCAGAGGACAAACATTGGAGCTCATTCGTTCTGCACTGGGGCTGGTTGTGCAGATGGAGGAGGAGAAGATTCCCTCCTGCCTCCCCCCAGGGACCCCAGCAACACGCACTGCCTTGCTTTACAGGCAGGTTCAGAGATGTAGCTGTCATCTGCTGGAACACTGCTCGCCCATTGGAGTGGGGGAAGGTAAGCACACCACAGCTTGACAGTTCCATTAGACACACTAACATCCATAAATACCCAAATCGGGAGCTTAAATACCAGCAGATTTTCTTCAGGAGGAGACATCATCACTAATACTTAAAGTAAGGGAAAGGCTGCATTCTCTGTCTTGCTTCAGAGGCCTTTATGTTCACCGCCTTAAACAAGAAATGCTGTTTTTCTGTGCTCAGAAGTGAACAGCCAAAATTCAACAACAGTTTTGAAAAGGCTTCTCTATGTTTTTTTTGTCAAACACACTTTGCCTCTATTTGTGCTCCGGATGATGACTCAAGTGCTTATGGAGCCATTTTTAAAGGCAGCGTAATGCTGTGCTGCAGATCCCGCCCTGCAGAGCCACACTCACCTGCGGTGTGCAGTGAGGTCGTCGTCCATGATGCTGGCACCGCGGGGAGTTTTCTCATCAGGGATGTTGGCAGTGATGAGGCTATGGGAATTAAACCACACGTAGCGCACTGGATGCCTGAAAAATAAACCCCAAGTGCAGCATTAGATAAGAACAACTCCAGCTCCAGTTCAGTGCACCCCCTCCAGCCAGAGGCTGTGAGCTGCACCTTTGGCTCCTCTCTGTCCGGCTGAGCTGGATGAATGCAGCCTTTATCACCACCTAGCGGACTGTTAGTGGAATACACGTGGTGCCAGAGCACCATCTGAACTCGGCAGCTGTGCTGCAGTAAGGCCTGAGGCAGCACGTCCCAGGGAGGATCGCGGTGCTTCCAAAGAGAGCAGTGCAGCCAGGGCCCCCACTGCCCTGTGCAAAGCGAGGAGGCTGATGCAGAGATGCACTGCGTGGCAGAGGGCTGGGTTTTCCTTCCACTCAGCTGGTGAATCACCCAACCCTGAACCAAGGAGCACTAAGAGCAGGTAAAGATTGCTCATCTCCATGACCCTAACCTTTCTCCTCTTCCCTACTTCTGCCCCTGCCTTCCATTCACAGCACGGGTTACAGACATGGATAATAACTTCAGCATCTCGTCTACAAAAGCCTTTTTGATTGAAGCGTTCCTTTCCAAGTCCTATATAGATTAAACAGTATTTAAACATCTAACCTCATGGTTTCACTTTGACTACATCTCCCCCTCCACCTCAGAGCTCAGCAGATCTGCACTGCCTGCCCTCCTTCTTGGCACACTCATTAGTGCTGCTCCAGAGGATAATCAATGCAATATTGTCCTTAATGCACCAACTGCATCACATCGGGCTTTATCATTCACAGGGTCAAAAGAGAAGGAGATAGCTGCTATTAATTAATGACAACTCCCACTTGAACGTCTCTGACTGTAAAAACCTCATATCACCTCAGTAGGGGAGAAGCATTAATAAAAAAACCCCATCAGCATGTATTTGGGATGTATTTGGGATGTATCTGTTCATTTTACTGAGAACAGGGCATCAAGTGGAACAGGTTGCCCAAGGAGGCTGTGGATGCCCCATCCCTGCAGGCATTCAAGGCCAGGCTGGATGTGGCTCTGGGCAGCCTGGGCTGCTGGTTGGCGACCCTGCACATAACAGGGGGTTGGAACTGCATGGTCACTGTGGTCCTTTTCAACGCAGGCCATTCTATGACTCTATGATCTGGGCTTACTTGTGGCTAAATCCTTCAGGTCTCTATTCAGACAAAGCAAACTCCCCGGGAATTTTGCCACAAACAAAAAATGGTAATTTGGCTAATAGAAGCCACTAATAGCCTTCTGTCAGCTCCAGGATCCTGATCTCAGCTGGTACTTTAAGCTCCTTCAGCACTGCACATTTTGTGCTTTCAGTACAAACTGTTACTTTCCTATCAGTGGCTGCGTGTTTAAATACCAATCTGGCTTTGCTTGTTGCTGCTAAGGGAAACATGGAGGAGCACAACAGAAGCAAGGGTACTGCAGGAGGTGTGTCAAATAAAGAGAAGCCATCACAGTGGGGACAACATCCAGCAGCACAGCACTTGAAGCCCAAGGTTTGGTAATGTCAGAACTGATGGATGGGTGGGGAGAAGATGCTAACTGAACTCCACAGGAAAGCCAGGGATAGTGTCCATGCGCCCTTGCCATGAGCAAAGCACTTTGGAAGGAGTGAAGCTAAGGGTGCACAGGAGCACACACACGGTTACCTGGCGTGCATCTCCCAGAGCTTGGTGCCCATCCGCTGGTCCCACACACACACCAACCCATCTTCTCCCCCACTGACGATCTTCCAGTCGTCCATCTGCACTGCAGACACCCCCAGCCGGTGGGCATAGAGGGAGCAAAGCGCTGTGCTCCTGCGGAGGTCGTACACTCTGACCCTGAGGGAGAGCAAAGCAAGAATGGAGATGATAAGAATGGAGATGAAAGCAGCTGTGGCTCCCGAGAGCACACACACATTCCAGGTTGTGACAGTACATCCGGAACAGTGACGCTGTGGTGGCTCTGAGGACTAAATGTGTAGCAGTCCAAGAGGAAAATGAAGGGGAGCACAGATTTCTATGCTAGAATGGTTACTGAGTACACCAATACTGAAACAAAGCTATCCACAAGTAACAGCAACCAGTACCTCTTCTCAAAAGGTTTATATGTATGTATGTGTATGTATATAAACAGTCTCTCTATATAGTTCCTGAAAGCTGTGATTCTCAAAAAGTACTCAGTGAATGGTTTGAAGAGGGGCTACGTTTAATGGAGAGCGTTAGAAAAAGAGGAGAGGACCTCAAGTCGTGCAACAGGTCTATAAAAACAGTTAAGAACAGTTAAAGCTAATGGTGTTATTTTTTACATCTAGTACATACCACAAAGGAGGATGTTTTCTGATCCTTACGTGCCAAGATTAAGATAGAGCAAAAGAGATAAAATGCAGTGAGTGAAAACAGAAGTAAGGGGAAATACTGATCTCAGCTGAAAAGCAGCCAGAGAAAGTTCCTCCCAGCTGAAGGCTATCAAGAATGAAGCCATCAGGTATACATTAATTCAAAAAACAGCCAAAAAACACTTGTTCCAACACATTAGCTGTATTCTGTTCCATCCTCTTGCCATGATCTTAATAGTTTTGCAAGTCTTTCCCTTTCCTTTCTCAAATGGAGATTGCATCATAGGATTTTACAAATAACGCATTTCAGCAACTGAAATGAAAGGCTGCAGTACAATCCAAAACTCCAACAGAGCAACATCCATCTGACATGCAGAGAAACACGCTGGAACAGAGCGAGGAGCACGCTTTGTGTGGCTCTGCACTCACCCCCAGGAAAATCTCCCCCCCCCCCCCCCCCCAAACAGTTGCTGATGGTGGAAAGGACTTCTTGCTTTCCCCAGCTCCAGCAGAGAGAACCTTTGGCTACACATAAGAGCTGTGCTTTGGGTAAGGATGGGGTATTTTGGAAGTGCTCACACTCAGCATTCTCCCTGCCTTGCTGCACGTGTTCTGTGTGACAATCAAAGCTTCTTCTGTTTGGTAAGCACAGTTGGAAACCATGATGTGTCCTGGCTATTTCATTAGCAAGGGCCCAGGTTTTAGGCAGGTGTCCATTCTGGCACACCCTTGTAAGAATTAGAGGGACAGGAGTTGCTTAGATGTGCTTCTAAAAAAAAAAAAAGAAAAGCATTTTGCAAATCTAATGTGATGGTCTAATGTGCTCTAATGCAGACCTGGCACTGCCCTCCATCTCCTGCCTCAACAGCTGGGCTCAGTGGGAGCACATCGGACTCATCCCAGTTGAAGGGAGCTGTAAGGAAGGTGCTCTTGTGAAAGGCTGTGACTCTCCTGTTGCAATGCTTGAGCAGTAGTTGCCTTTGGGAGAAGACAGAATACATGTTTGGTAGCATACATTGGGCTTGCCATGCTTACTTTCCCCATGCTACTCACTGTCTTAGGAAACAAGGCTGCAGTGCATTAGCAAACACTCCCCGTTCTCAGAGCTTGCACTGGTGTGAAGCACAGCTATGCAATCAAATCATTCAGCAGTGCTTCAGGAGAAGCATTTTCCAAGTGCTGTGTTTAATTCCAGCAAGACATTTTCCCAGAGGTGGGGTGGCAAGGCCCTACTGAGGGGCTCACTCTGTAACAGGGCCAGGGAGGTCCTCCCAGCCCCAGCTCACCTGTGGATGCCCAACACCTATTAGCACATTTCAGGCTACACCCTGTGAATTACTGACCTTTGAGATACACGTGGTCCTGTCTCCTGGATGCCAAACTTATTTGCTGAGCTATTGATTCCTCACGTCTTGTTGGTTTAGTGATGGCCAACCCCTGAACTCAGCCAGTGCTTGAGCTAAATACAGCTGAAAAGCTTTCTTCGGGGGAAAAGGGCGAGACATTTACTCTGGTATAAAGGGAGTACATTTTAATCTCACTTAGGGGCTATTAACTTTATCTGCTCTCTCATCACTGTGGGAAAGATTAAAATTGCAGGTAGTTTTACCAGGGTGCTTTGGAAAATCAATTATATGCTTTTAGAGAAGGAAAGAAGAAAAAAAAAGCAAACTCCCAAGGATTCAATTACACATGTCAAACTTCAGATATTTCCTTTCCCCCTTTGCTGAAGAAGTGTGAGGTTTGTTTCCGCTGCCTATTCACTGAGAAGGAAGGGGGGAAAAAAAAAATGCTGGTTGACAAAATAATCATTTTTGCAAGCTGCTGTGCTGGCGGGATGGAGGCCTGGGATTTGGCAGAGGGAAGCACCCGCCTTACAAGCTGATACCCACCGCCACACCAGACCACCACCTGCAGCCTGGTGCCCAGCGCGGAAAGGAGGAGGGAAGGAACCAGGAGCCATTAGAGACTGGCTCGTCGCCATCCCACATCTCCTTTGGTGCACTGGATCAGACCCCGCACGTAACTAGCCAAAAAAGAAAACCTAAAAATTGGACTCAAAGGGTCTTTTTAAGCACTTTAATCCTTTCGCGCTGACTGTTCCCAGAGCGTCCATTCCTGGCACCAGATATTGTGCAGGGAAAATCCTACTCCCCAAGCCAAGGAGTTAAAGAGAAAGCTGCTAATCAGCTAAATAGAAGTTGGAATCTGTTCATATGAAAGTCTCTCCTTTTTTTTCTGTCACCTGAGGGACATCACAGTGTTCCGAAATACACTCTTGACATCATTTGGCAGACGGACTCATCTCATCCTACATGATTCATCCCTTAGGTTATTTTTTTAATATCAGAAAGTGAGCTTTTAAATGCCAAACTAATTTTGCGGGTGGTGGCGGGGAAGTGGAAGATATTCCAAGTGGTCTCGCTGGGCTGTACACCAACTGTGTCCACCAAATGGCTTAAAAAGAAAGTCTTCCCATGGAGCTTTCTGAAACAAAGCAAACTGGCAGCCACGTCCAACTATTACCTAATATTTTGTTCCTGAAGTTCACGCTGGCCGCGTTAGAAACATTAGAGGAGAAACAAATTCTAGCAGGTCCAGATGTAGGACAGCAGGACAGAAAGTAAGCTAACTGGAAAAGGGTTACAACTCTTGGTAGCACCTACCTTCTGTCTTTATTGCCTGTAACGAGCATGTTTGGAGGACTGTCCTGGAGGTTGACGCATGTAAAGTCACCCATGGAGTTGCCCAGCTTCTTTAGACACTGACTTGTTTCCAGGTTGTAAAGAAGAACCTGGCAGAAACAGAACAAACATTGGCTAAATGCAGCGTGAGCACAACTACCTTTTGCCGCAGTGGGAAGCAGCGCAGAGTTACCACCATAAGAGATGCTTTGCAGGACTCATCTCTCACGTTCTGTCAGCAGCCAACATACAGGCACTCCCTGTCAAGGAAAGAAACGCACATTCAAAAAGGAAAAAAAAGAAACTAAAAGTTTCACAATGGAACCCACCGCACAGCCGGGGCGAGGGGGGTTCTTGGCAATCCATGTAAGATAGGCAGAGGTCTCAGGCAGTCCATAAAGCCACAGGTCAATTTTTCCATGTTTACACGGGTAAAGAAATTACATGACTTGCTTTTCAACTCGCATATTTGAAAGAATAGCAAAAGGAAACAGAGTCAGCACTTGGAAGGTTTAGACAGATGGACTGTGCGGAAAGATTCCATCAAACAGAGCAAAAACTGAAGAGCAGAAGTGCACTGACTCAGTGCTGACAGGCCCTGCAATTGGCTTTTTGTGGATGAAGAGAAATAGTGCATCTGAAATGGCAGCTCAGATGGGAAAAAAATAACAACAGCTCTGATTTTAGGCTACATCCAGGATGACGCCACTGAGGCCTGGAAGAGAGGTACAAGTCATTTCCCTTCTGCTCATCCTCCTCTGTGCTGCACAGCAATCAGTTTAATTATGTTCACCATCTCTTCTGTGGGGCCAGATGAGGATTATCTGTTTGGGCCTTTCCATGAAAGGAAGTATTTTTAGATCCAGCAAAACATACTGGGCAAAGTCCAGCGAAGCTTACAGAAGTTCTCAGTGCCCTCAGAAAATGACTGCATTTCATGGTGATGTTCCTTCAATTAACTCATTCAATAAACATAATCATCTATGACCGTGGAAAGAGAAACAGCACTTCAAATATCAGAAAAACAACCAAACCCTTATGGTTTCCATGGCAATACCAGTGTGGCTGCCTCAGTGCCATGTGAACATTCTCACCTTGTACTTTTCTGATTACATCCTCGCGCAGTTTAAGAAATATTCCACTGTCAGTGCATATTATTCCAACGTTCAGCAGAGCAGTGATGTGATGCTCTCTGCCCTTCTACTCCCTCACTGTGCATTTTTACGATACACCTGAAAGGCTGAATTAAGGGAGCAGGAGATCATTCTGTGATGGATGTCTCCAAACCTCTAGTAATACTGCAGAGATGTTGCAGGTTTCCTCCTGCCCCCATTTCTTCCAGTTAAAAGAAATGCAAAGTTTTATCCATAGATATTATCAAGTTCCCTACTAGAATGAAGACATCACATTCAACACACCCAGTTACTTATATTTATCATCTCCTAACCAGTTCCCTCTCCCATCTGCCTACAGTACAGTGCTGTACAAGCTGCTTGCCACAAATACCATTTGTGGCATGTGTTTTTTCATCCCTAAGACCAAAACAAGAAACACAAACCAAAGCAATTTCACCGTATCTCTGTACAGTAAGAGAATCTGCCTTTGCAGGGAGACTTGGGGCATGAAAGCTGCTAAAAATAATGTCAACTTCCATTCCAATGAAGTAGCTGCTACAAACAGTGCTTGTCATCAAGATCAAAAAACAACCGGCACAGAACAGCTCCCAGCACCTCCCTAACCAAAGTCAGGATGAATAACGTACTGGCAAAAGCACTTTGCAGAATTCTCAGTGCAAAGGAAATTAACAGCTCTGCCTTGCAACCCAATTTCTCTTTGTGAGGTTTTGCTCAAAAAAATACAAGGTCAACACAATACTGAACGACAGACGATGGGGTCAACAGCAACACACTGCAGCTCCCAGTGTGTGCCTTGCAAGCAGCCCCTGCCAGCTCTGGAGAGGACTAAAGGCTGCTTTCTCCAACGTCCCCTGGGAATACTACTTAACACGAACATCCATAACCTATTAATTTACCTAAACGACCAGCACTTCTGTCTATCCTATCAACATCCGATACACACTTGAACAGTGATGACCATGGCAGACCATAAAGAACTGCTTGCACGCAGCATTTGAAGTTTTGCTGTTTAAAATCTGAGCAAATGTTCCACCCTTTCCTGCTTGCAGTCCCAGTTTTAGACCTGTGATACTCTCCTACGTGCAGCCCCAAATGAAAAATGACTGCTTTCTCCTCACATAACATGCTGCTGCCCACCGCTTCCAAAATGTTTCATCTGTAAGAATCTATAGAAATAATGTTTCAGATCCATCGAGTTGCTATGAAAGCTCTTGTTTTCTGCTTCCTCCATTCCTTCTCCTCTCATGTCAGTCCCCAGTCTTCGAAAGATTGTTGCTTACAAATGTATATAATGCAGATGTGCATTTCTAGCCAACCAGACCAACCACTTGGTAGGAAGGTGCTTTCTGTGATTTCCACCCACCTTCCTATTGACCTTCTTGGTGTGCAAAATGGGCTTCAAAACCTTGCCCTGACAAACTGGTAGGTAAAGAAACAAAAGGAGCACTGAATGCGTTCTGAGGTCTGAATAACTTCTTGAACACAGAGGTTTAAAAGCGTACTGATAACAATTCTGAAGATGCTAGAACACCTCTGATGAGCTCCTCTCCAGTATCCCACGGCAACGAGGATTTTCTTTACAAAGGCCAAGGAGAAAGAATGAAATACCTGGTCAATAGGGACTTGAAATAAGGGCCTGTATGTTAAAGGGCAGATAAAGCATAAGATCTTTAGGAGGTTTATAATCCTATAATGCACACTGCAAAGGGATTACCCTTTCAAAGACATTTATAATCCTATAATGGCCACCCAAGACCAGTGACCTAATAGTCACAGACCTGAAGGTAAGCGAAACAAGAGCACTTGGGTGTGAAATGAAGTACCCTGGGATAGCATGCTAACGAGCATCCCTGCCCTCATGGGACTTCTGGGGCACAGGGGAGGAAAAGCATTAAATACTCTGTGCAGATGTATCAGGATCTAATGCACAAAATAAAAAGCGTTACCTATTAACATTGTTCAAATGAAAAAGTCTTAAGTTATTGGATGAGAGCCAAGCAATCTCCCAGAATGCTTAATAATTCAACAAGCCAGAAATAGCTAGAGTACCTTTACCATTATGTTTAGTTAAAGACCACAGAGATTAGAAAACACATTATCCATCTCAGAGGCGATTCTTTCCATGTTACAAGTCCCTTAACAACCTTTACCATCTCTCCCTCTCTCTCTCTCTTTTAATAAGGCTGAGCAAATGGGACTTCATTTTATCCTATTGCCACAGACTGGTGGTATTAATTATTCATGCTCATACTCTCTTTTGTTAAGGCAGTGCATTAGACTAATTTCCCTCCTTACTGCCCAAGTTGGGCAACTCTCAACCTGTGGCCACCGTCCTCGGATGGACCGACTGAGCAACTGGCAAACTGATGGGCAGAGGAAGAAAGGAAAAGCTTGCTGCACTCCAGGAACTGCACATCGGTGGGTATGAGGAGTTCTCTTTAAATGCTGTCCAAGAACTGAAGAAAGAAGGCTACATTAATTCACAAAGTCCCTGCAGCCAGGATAGCTAAGCCGTGAGCTTCATTACATCTTGCAGCTAAGTGAGGTCAAGCATACTCTGTGCACTCTGGTTGAGGTACTTCCAAGAAAAACCAAGGAACTGAAGGAAATGCTGCTGATGGAACTCTTCCATGCATGTCCCAGCAGGTGTTTTGGGATCATGTGTTGTTGGAGATGTCTTTTTTGGATGGAACACTAAAACAACAAATCCCTGAGCACTTGTTATCAAAGAGCCTGTGGTATTTTCAGCAAGAGCAGGGCTGTTCAGCCCACTGTCCTGGCTGCAGGCCAGCAGAAAGCAGCTTTGTGCAACTGTGTGCTTCCTCTGTAACCACACTTCTGCTTCTTGTCCTGAGCCACTGCAGCTCTGGGCTGGTAAACGTGCTGCCTCTTGGAATGGGGGGAAGAACTCTTCATATATAGTATATTTAATTCTTATTTTGATGAAGCATTAGATAGGAAAAAGCACGTTGTAAGACCGTGCTCCCAAAGCCTACACCTTTGCCATTACTCGGTAACATAGGATCCCTTCAAGATCTGCTGTCTCAGTAACCGCCTGGATGGAGGTTCCTAACTGTGACTACAGAGAGCAGCAAGCAGAGGATCAGAACGAAAACCCAAACACTGTCTACATTTGTTTTAGGATTTTGTTTTGCCTCCTTTCCTCCTGCCCATCCCTGTGCCAACCCGAGGGAACACTGCCTGAATACACACAATTATTACTAACAAGAGATGGGGATGTGACATTTCAAGTCCACAGCGGATAAGAAGGGATCTGGCTTTTGCTCAGGTTAAAACCATTCAATGCAGGGGATATGTACAGAAGTGATAGGGCTATTTCATTTGCATTGGTGAAAAAAAATCATCAAATTAAGTACAGCGCATGGCTGCAAGTTGGAGTTCTGTTTCTAAAGGGATGCAGAAGAAAGCCTCAGAGGTGCAGTTTTCCTACTGCAAACGTATTGCATCACCTACAAATACAGCACGTAACACCACAACAGCAACAACAAAACCTGCCTGCTAACAAATGCAAGGTCAGCATGTTGGTGCTTGCACACAGAGATAAGTGCGCTGGCTCCATAAATTTAAAGATGAGCTAAGATTTAAAAGGAGCAGATGAGGGAGACAGACAGACAAGCAGAGAGAAAGAAAACGAGTAAATCATACACAAAACAGCCAGTAAGAAAAAAATAAATAAATTAAAAAAGCAGTTAATATACATGAATAATGGATGTTTGATTTAAAAGCAGTTTACTCCAATATGATGTAATTTTTGACAATCAGCCAGAGAGACTATTCTGCAAGTTCTTGCCAGATATAAGTCATTGTGTGAGGCTGGTAACAACAATTCTCTGAGCATGTGGAAAATTGACTTTCATGCCATCCTAAAGGTGACTTTCTGCTGGCAAGCAGGAACTCTTATTTCACGTGCACTTCGCTGCACCAAGCAGCCTTCAGCAATGCTTCAAGACCTGCACAGAGAATTACAAAAATAAGCCTGCAGCAAACCCAGCCCAGCTGCCAGCCAAACACGCTGCCTGCTCCTCCAAACAGCCGCAGCTGCCACCCAAGTTACATACAAAGCCAAAAGCAAGCACAGGACGGTTCTTCCTTGTAAGTTCTCCTTTGAATGGAGTCACAAGTAAGGCTGCATGCTGGTGACAAGAGGCAGAGCCAAGCGTTGCCCAGGCAGTGCACAAGCCCCAGGAAGGCAGCTCTGCCAATGCACCTGCAACCCCTGCTGCTGCTCCAGCACTGGACACGTCCCGGGCACAGACTGCCAGCTCCAGTGCTTTGCCAGACCCGATAGGTTTGCGGTGCTGACAGATGTCTGCAAGGACCTGCAGTGAGAGTACCGGGCTCATTTAACTCGTGGCTGAAGACTGATGTAACAGTTCAGGTACCCAGAGATGAAGGTCGAGTTGCCACCCACCACAACACAAGCACCAGCCTGGAAGCGCTCCTTCCCTAAGCCAAGGAGAGGGCAGGTGAAGGGAAAGCAAAGTAGTTCTTAAAAACTGAATGAATTTTGGTTTCATAGATTAGCACCTGGAATAAACATGGCACATCCCAGCAGCTCTGTTTTCAAAAGCGGAGGCAACTGCCACCAAAGAAGCTGTGCCAATTTTGAGGTATTCACATTAATGTGTGAATAGGAAAAAAAAAGCCTGAATGTCATTACCATTAGCCAGGAGAAAAGAGCTTTATTTGTCAAGCTGCAAAATGATTCTTGGTCATTTGCAAGCACAGAGAAACCAAGATGGATCATTGTTACTTTTCAGTGAGACAGAGGTTAAATGATATATCCTGCACTACTGAGGCAAAGAAAACTCCTGCTCTCTGCAGGGCTGTGCTCCTCACAGTGCCTGAATGGTGGGCACATCCCTCCTCTTCTGTTCAGTCCTGAGGACAACAAGAGATTGGAAAGATCAGCGCATTGAAACTGCTTACAGGATTTGTGGCGGTTAAGAGAACTGAAAAGCACTCACAGAAAATGGAAATCTCTGG